>NW_004444157.1:1486458-1490234 GCF_000243295.1 Trichechus manatus latirostris
CTAGGGTTTCAGGATTGTTGATTCTCTGTTTGGCTTAGTTTTTCGGATCTTTGTTGTGGAGGGACGGCGTGGTGCTTCTGCCTAGACCGCCATCTTGCCGGAGTCTCCTGAACTGTCAGCTTTTTGATTAGCAGCTGAGTGCTTAACCATTGTGCCACCACGTTTCCTTACCAGCCCATAGTGTTATATAAATGCTAGCTATTTTATTATTATATATTTGGACATTTCTCATCTCTGAATTATATTCTAAGGTTGCTTGAGGGCAGGAAGCATGTTTTCAATATTCGTTATAGCTCCTCTGTGCCCACAGTGACATGCATATAGGGTGTATCTAGTGTTTCCTGAAAGAATGAACAAAGGAATAGATCATTATAATGATTCTAACTGTATGCATGTTATAATCCAAATATAGCTGGTAAGTTCTGAAAAATATTTGTAATCAGAAAATTTTATGCAAGTGTAGATATCAGAGGAGGCAATAGATGACTAGGAATTGGCCAGACCCCACCTGGGCATGAGAAGTTGGGATGTTAGAGTTACCACAAAGAAGACTAATTCCAGCATTTTAAGAGGCCTGAAAACTGTGTCTTGAGAAGCAATGATGGCAACTGGAATAAAAAAAATTCCTTTGCAGAAGGTAGACAAGGGAAACCAAAAACCAAACCAAACCAAACCCGTTGCCGTTGAGTCGATTCCAACTAATAGCGGCCCTATAGGACAAAGTAAAACTGCCCCGTAGTGTTTCCAAGGAGCAGCTGGTGGATTTGAACTGCCGACCTTTGGGTTAGCAGCTGAGCTCTTAACCACTGTGCAATCAGGACTCCAGACAAGGGAAGGATTAGCTTTAATCTATGTTGCCTCAGTGTAGAGAGGTAAAACTAATAGAAGTTACAGAATGGAAACATGTGAGCTGAATAAAAAAAAAAAAAAAACACTAGCCACTTGGGCTGCCTGCCCAACAGTGGAATGAGTGACCTTGGCGATGTAGTTTACAGGTAGCCACTTTTCTTTCATATTGGATAGATGCAAAGATGTCACTTCTGTGGTTGGGAGCTATGAGTTAGTTGCTTGCATGGCCACTTCACAAGCAAGATCAGTTTAAGAGCCACACTGGAACAGGTAAGGAGAGTGCTTGGTTCCTCCTTTCACTTCATATTGATGGAAGAAACAAAGAGGGCAAAAGTTGTCATTGCCATAGTACTTGACCAGGCATTGTGCTATGAGAGCTTAAGGAAAGGAAAGTGTGATATTTGTCCTGGACCTAAATCATTCAATATTTTGTAGATCTTAAAAATCATCTAGGCCAACCAGATAAAGACACCACAAAAAAAGAAAATTACAGACCAATATCCCTCATGAACATTGACGCAAAAATCCTCAACAAAATTCTAGCCAATAGAATTCAGCAACATACCAAAGAATAATTCACCATGACCAACTGGGATTTATACCAGGTATGCAGGGATGGTTCTACATTAGAAAAACAATCAATGTAATCCATCACATACATAAAACAAAAGGCAAGAACCACATGATCTTATCAATTGAAGCAGAAAAGGCATTTGACAAAGTCCAATACCCATTCATGATAAAAACTCTCAACAAAATAGGAATCGAAGGGAAATTCCTCAATATAATTAAAGACATTTATAAAAAGCCAACAGCCAACATCATCCTAAATGGAGAGACTTTGAAAGCATTCCTCTTGAGAAAAGGAACCAGACAAGGATGCCCTTTATCACCATTCTTATTCAACATTGTGCTGGAGGTCCTAGCCAGAGCAACTAGGCAAGAAAAAGAAATAAAGGGCATCCAAATTGGTAGGGAAGAAGTCAAAGTATCTCTGTTTGCAGAGGATATGATCTTATACACAATAAACTCCAAAGAATCCACAAGACAACTACTGGAGCTAATAGAAGATTTCAGCAAAGTTTCAGGATACAAGATGAACATACAAAAATCAGTTGGATTCCTTTACACTAACAAAGAGAACTTCGAAGAGGAAATCACCAAATCAATACCATTTACAATAGCCCCCAAGAAGACAACATACTTAGGAATAAATCTAACTAGAGATCTAAAAGATCTATACAATGAAAACTACAAGAGACTACTGCAAGAAACCAAAAGAGACCTGCATAAGTGGAAAAACGTACCTTGCTCATGGATAGGTAGACTCAGCATTGTGAAAATGTCAATTCTATCCAAAGCGATCTACAGATACAATGTAATCCCGATCCAAATTCCACTGGCATTTTTTAATGAGATGGAGAAACAAATCACCAGCTTCATATGGAAAGGGAAGAGGCCCCGAATAAGTAAAGCATTACTGAAGAAGAAGAACAAAGTGGGAGGCCTCACACTACCTGATTTTAGAACCTATTGTACTGCCACAATAGTCAAAACAGCCTGGTACTGGTACCACAACAGATACATAGAGCAGGGGAACAGAATTGAGAATCCAGACATAAATTCATCCACCTATGAGCAGCTGATATTTGAGAAAGGCCCAAAGTCCGTTAATTGGGGAAAAGACAGTCTCTTTAACAAATAATGCTGGCATAATTGGATATCCATCTGCAAAAAACTGAAACAAGAGCCATACCTCACACCATGCACAAAAACTAACCCAAAATGGATCAAAGACTTAAGTATAAAATTGAAAGTGATAAAGATCATGGAAGATAAAATAGGGACAACGCTAGGAGCCCTAATACATGGCATAAACACAATACGAACCATAAGTAACAATGCACAAGCATCAGAAGAGAGACTAGATAAATGGGAGCTCCTAAAAATCCAACACTTATGCTCATCAAAAGACTTCACCAAAAGAGTCAAAAGACCACCTACAGACTGGGAAAAAAATTTTTGGCTACAAAAAATCCTATCAGCATCTAATCTCTAAAATCTACAAGATACTGCAAAACCTCAACAACAAAAAGACAAATAACCTAATTAAAAATGGGGAAAGGATGTGAATAGCTGCTTCACCAAAGAAGATATTCAGGCGACTAACAGACACATGAAGAAATGCTCATGATCATTAGCCGTTACAGAAATGCAGATCAAAACAACAATGAGATATCATCTCACCCCAACAAGGCTAGCATTAATCAAAAATCACAAAATAATAAATGCTGGAGAGGTTGTGGAGAGACTGGAACACTTATACAGTGTTGATGGGAATGTAAAATGGTACAACCACTTTGGAAATTGATTTGGCGCTTCCTTAAAAAGCTAGAAATAGAAGTACCATAGGATCCAGCTATTCCGCTCCTTGGACTATATCCTAGATAAATAAGAGCCGTCACGCGGATAGGTATATGCACACCCATGTTCATTGCAGCACTGTTCACAATAGGAAAAAGATGGAAACAACCTAGGTGCCCATCAACGGACGAATGGGTAAACAAATTATGGTATATTCACACAATGAAATACTATGCAATGACAACAACGATGAAGCCGTGAAACATAACATGGAGGAATCTGGAGGGCATTATGCTGAGTGAGTTTAGTCGGTCACAGAAGGATAAATATTGTATAAGACCACTACTATAAGAACTCAAGAAAAGGTTTAAACACAGAAGAAAACATTCTTTGATGGTTACAAGGGTAGGGAGGGAGGGTGAGGGTTATTTACTAACTCGATAGTAGATAAGAATTATCTTAGGTGAAGGGAAGGACAGCACATACTACAGGGGAAGTCAGCACAACTGGACTAAACCAAAGCTAAGAAGTTTCCTGAATACAATCAAACACTTTAAGGGACA
>NW_004444157.1:1490845-1531839 GCF_000243295.1 Trichechus manatus latirostris
ATGGGGAATCAGGGGTGGAAAGGAGTGTGCTGTCACAGTATGGGGAGAGCAATTAGGGTCACATAACAATGTATGTATAAATTTTTGTATGGGAAAAAATAAAAAATAAATAAAAATCATCTAGGCCAGTGGTCACCAAATTTATATTTCATATATTAATAAAACTCCTCCCATTCCATCAAATGGATGGACTAACATAGGTTTGCCAACATTTTATCTTGCCAAGTAAGGGCATTTAAAAAAAAAAAAACAAAAAAAGCATAAGTCACCTGCCATCTGCTTACATTATTTTGTGAAAGAAGCAACATTAAAAAAGAAGGAAATGGAACATAATTTCACAATAAAAGTATTGAATGATTTCAGTGCTATCAAAAACATACATAGTCCATATTTTTCTCATTTCACCTTGGTCGAATAAAGCCCTTAGCATGGATAGACATGAGTTCACAAACATTTGACAACCACTATCTTGGCTTTAATGATATTCTCTGATTGTTCCAAGTGCTAGTCCTACCCACTCTTCCCTTCGAAGCTCCTTCTGACCCTCTTATTATGGGGTTTGTATCTTAAGGATTAATTCCTAAAAGTAATATTTTATCCCATAGATCCCACAGAACTCAAAATGTAAGAAATATCTCCAGGAGTAACTATGTCCCAACCTGATTCAGTCTGCTAGGGTTTGATATCATCTTTGGGGATCCCCAAAACACGTACGATTTAGTCAGTAAGCCTGCTCTGGGGTGTCTTCCAACTACTCTAAAGACCCAGAGAATAAAATGGTGTAATGTTAATATTTCAAAATGCAGAAAGGCTAGTAATTATAGATGATATTAAGAAAATAATCTAATCTGTGAAGAATAGGGACTTTAGGTCTTTGATGTGTCCTAAAAGCCCTTTGAACCTGCCTGGCATAATAAACGAGGTAGAATTCAAATTTTCTGTAATGGATAATGTATCAAAGAAGCTCCTGGGGAAAAATATTCAAAATATCTACTCCAACAAGAGGACTCCTCTCATTTTTTTTTAACCTTTAATTCCATTTCAGAAACATTGATATACAATTGCTTGCTACCGAGCTGGAATTTGTCTACATGTGAAATCACTTTTTTGAAGCATATTGTCTGCTAATGGAATCATATGGCATTTTCTGGAGAGGAAAAAAAAGACTAATCTTTTGGCTGCACAGCAAAGACAGTAGATTACCATTTGAATTAATGGTTTCTATATTGTATTGTTTTCATTTTAAATGCTCAGGTTCTTATTTAAAAATCACATTATTCAGAAGCTCTTATGATGCTTTCAACATCTCAGTCTTGAGTATAAGACATGTGGGGTTTCATGCCCTAGTGAAAATCCCATGCTTATTAGGATTCCTCTGTCTTGGAAGAAGTACAGCCAGAATGCTCCTTAGAACCAAGGATGGCGAGACTTTGTCTCACATACTTTGGACATGTTATCAGGAGGGACCAGTCCCTGGAGAAGGACATCACGTTTGGTAAAGTAGAGGGTCAGCGAAAAAGAGGAGGACCCTCAACGAGATGGACTGACACAGCAGCTGCAACAATGGGCTCAAGCATAACAACAATTGTGAGGATGGCACAGGACTGGGCAGTGTCTCGTTCTGTTGTACATACAGTTGCTATGAGTCGGAACTGTACTTGATGGCACATAACAACATTAGCATTCCAAATGGTGAGTTTCCCAAAATTTTATCTACATGTTCTCAACTACTAAAAGCCAGCAAATATATCCAGAATGTTACAAACCTGGGCAAATCCTGTTGAGATCATTGCTTGAGGATTTTGAGAACATCCCCAGCCAAACTAGCCCAGCTCTAAGGAACAAGTTCTATTTATGACCTATAGCCTGCAAATGCTCCAGGAAGAGTCTCTCTTTTATATAACACTTTTACCCATCTCTACCACCACCACCTTATTCTAGGCTACCAGTGTCTCTCACTTGGACTATTGCAAGGGCCACCTAACTGGTCTCTTTACTTCTATTCTTGTGCTTACACAATCCCCACAGTGCCCAAAGTGATTTTCTTAAAATTTAAATCAGATCTTATCACTCCTTTGTGTAAAATTATTGACTTCCCATGACCCATAGACCAAAATCCAAACTCCTAATTATTGCTGGCAAGACCTCGCATGATTGCCTACTTCTACGTTCATGCATTTAGGTATTCAATCATTCAACAAATACTTATTATAGTGTGCCTACCATGTGCCAGGTAAACAAAGGTGACAAAACCCCTGCTCTGATGGAGCTGGCATTCTGGGGAGAGGCAGACAATAAACAAGACAAAAGGGTAAAATACATAGTAGATGAGAGAGAGATGAGTGCTGTGGAGAAAAATAGGGCAGAGAAGAAGAGTAGGGAGTGTAGGGGGAGGCTGTCATTGCTGTTAGGTGCCATTGAGTTGATTCTGACTCATGGCAACCCCATGTGACTGAGTAGAATTGGCCCATAGGGTTTTCTAGGCTGTAATCTTTACAGGAGCAGATGTTCAGGTGTTTCTCCTGTGGAGGGCCTGGGTGGCTTCGAACTACCAACCTTTTGGTTAATAGCCAAGTGCTTAACAGTTGCACCACCAGGGCTCCTTAGGGGGTAGGCAGTTTGTATCAATCAGGGTGTTGACAAGGAATAAATGGAATACTCGTATTGGACAAATTGAAGAGTATTTCATAAAGGAACCAATTACAAAGGTGTGGGCAGGATGTAGGTAAACTATAAAGGATAGTATAGGGGAGGGTGCAGTTACCACCCCTAGGCCTTGAAGGGTCAAGAGGAGTGAGCAGTCATCAGAATGAGGAGAGATTGAGGGTTGTATGGAGAATCTTTCTGGCAACCATTGTGACCTTAGACCAAGGGGCTCAGCCAGCCTATGTGACCCTGCAAGGAGAGAGCTAGGTGAATAAATATGCTCCCTCTCCTCCCATCTTCAGATCTCCTGCTGATGTTCCCCATTGGCCAAACATAACAGGAATCCAGAAGGGCGGAGAAGCCCATTTATGTAGCCTAACTGGTCAGGCCTGGAAAGAGCAAAGAACAGGATGAAGAAAGGTGGAGAGTAGGTCTGGAGGGCACGCAGAACATATCCAGTAGAAGGTTGCAATTTTAAAAAGGGTGATCAGGGAAGGCCTCATGGAAAGCTTCATGTCATATCAGTGTCCCTTTCACTATTCTCTAGCCCTACTGGCCTTGTTTCACGTACTGGACTTTGCCAGGCTGCCTGCTGTCTGGGCTCAGGGCCTTTGAATATGCTGATATCTCTTTTTGAAATGCTTCTCTCTTCCCCTCACCCAACCATTCTAAAATTGATATCCTCCACAGATGTCAACTCTGGTGTCTTTTTTTCAGCCTCAGACTACTCAGATCTCCCTTATCTGTGCCCTTTATTCCATACTTCTGCATAGTACTTGCCATAGGATGTCATTCCATATTTATGTGACTACTCTAATTAACATTTGTCCCGCTCACTAGACTTTAAAGTCCACAAGGGTAGGGAATATGTCCATGTTCTCCTCTACTATGTTCACAGTACCATGTTCACAGTACCTGGAACACAGTATATAGTGGATAAATTTTTAATGAATGAGTGATTGAAGATTTGTAAACAGGAAAACGTCACACTGAGAGATCACTTCTTATTACTTCATATCTGGTGTCTTTTCCCCTGACTATATATCTTGGGTTATCAGAGTTCCACATCGTCCATGAAAATTCTTTAGACTTCTCCAGCCTATACTAATCTCTTCCTTTTCTAGACTCCAATTGAAGGTATGTTCAGAATCTCACAGTTAAGTACCTGGAAGTGATAGCTTAAGATCTGCTCATTTAATGTATGTAATTATACCTTAATAAGAATGGGGTATAAATACATGCACACAACAGTACACAAATTTCAAAAATACACTTTAAGAAGATTCATTTTAACATGTTAAAATGCTTGCCTATGAGAATAGAGGTTGGAAATGGGATAAAAGGAAATAAACAAATAAAACTAATGACCAATTGTAACATACCATAAACCAAGGAGTAAGACTAACTGAACCATATGTACGTTAAATTAAAACACACACACACACACACACACACACACACACACACACACACCACACAACCACAACCAACCAGAGAACACCAGGACTGGGATGGGCTGGGGGATACCACCCTCCCATCCCTCTTTTACTCTTGGTTGCCCAGCAGTACTTTACAGCAATATGGCTTCTTTATTCTACCACTAATAGCCACTTCAGATATCTGTAAATGAGATGCACTTGTCAGGCTAAGAGGCTGTTCAACTTAAAGTCTTCTTGCCCAGGACAACCCAAGATAATAGAATATGGCATTTGCCCTCCACACTGCAGGATTATCTTGGATTTTTCCCAGTGCATCTATTTCTATTCAAGCCAAGATCTTTCTGCTGGAAGTTGGTACTTGTCTCAGTCACTGCCCCCACCAAGTTATATGCTCAGCACTACACGATAATTGGTTTCTACCTTCACAAGAATTATATAAACCCTTTACGTGGGGCAAAGGAAAATATCTCAGTTGTCCAGGTTCTTTTCATTGCTGTTGTTTTCCCCTCCCCTTATTCTCTTCCTGGAGTACTCCTGGGGCTTGAATTTTACTTTTTCTACCTTGCTCTGCCCCTGGTATTCATGACTCCCTGGTACCACTCTACCTACTGGACTACTGATTCCCTGAATACTCTGTGCTTTATACTGCCTCTGCCCTGATTCCAGCTTGCTTAACTCTTTCTGACTTGTTGCTTTCCTCTGACCTTTGGTCTATGGTGCTCCACCCTCACTTCAATTCTGGAATGCTCACACTGGCATCCACCTTGGCCACTAGGTCCCAAGACCTTCCCCAGGACTGAGTCACTCCCTTTCTTATGTCCCAGACTTGCCTCAGCTCTCCTGATCCTGGCTCCCACTTCTGCATCCTTGACACACTGTCATATATATTCCCAAAAGTTGACAATCTAGAAGAACCCCCACCACCAACAACAACCAAGGACAGAAGTTTATATTTTGAAGCAGCATCAGCACCATCCTGTGAGCTGTTGAGAGGAGGACACAGGATGTGGCCTCTTAGCCTAGATGAACAATATTGCCACTTACTAAATGGGAAATAATAACAATAATTACTAAGAAGGGATATTTACAAGTGCTTAGTGCCCCAGGGGCCAGAGGCTCTTGCTGTCACATTGGAGCCAGAGAGAGCAGAGGATTTGGCTGAGAAAGAAGGTCTTAAAGGGTCATGTCACACTTGTGTTTCCCATTCTGAGCTTGGTCAAGGAGAAAAAGAAGTGTATTGATTTCCATAATGAAAAATACATTTTTTTCCACTGTGGGGGCAGTGGGGGAACAGGGCAGTGAATAAAGGGAAAATCAATTAGCTGGGAGTTTCGGAGAGTTAATAGAATATATCAATTGAATTCCTCCAGATCACATATTTTTTCCTTGATGTGGAAGATTTACACAGTTCTAGAACTCATATTAGCATTAATGAGGATTTCACATGTAAATTCCCAGCAAATCCAAAGAAGTGTTAATTCCTTACACCTGGATGGTGTTATGAAAGATCTTTTTTTTTCCTTAGCTTTTTATAATGCAATGGATAATAAAAAGCACAAATTTGGAAACTACCCATCCAAATAACATAAGTTAAAACAAAGACAAGGTATTTGCAAGAATCTCCTTGCTCCCAAGACAGAAGAGGCACTGACACTAGCCTTGCTATTTTCTGCCATTCAGAGGAAAGGTGTTGTTTAGATTCAAGGTACAGTCTTGTTATTTCCTATTATTATCACTATATTTTTGAATTTGTTGAATTATGCTGATTATTGGTATGACGTTCCACAGGAAATGATGGCAGTTACATGCCTCTAGGGATGAGAGAGGTATCACCTGCCTATCCTATTTCCTAGTATACATAGAGAAAGATTTAATATACTAAGAATCCACCAAAAATGCTTTCTTACTTCCATGTGAATGAGGGATAGGGAAAAATATGAACCATGGGTGAAAATTATAGGGAGACAGATTTCAAGTCAATGTAAGTAAAAGTTTTCAAAGTATTAGATCTGCCACTAAATAGATAGCCTTCTTTGGTAGAGAGTGAGTTTCCTATCAATGGAGGTATTCAAACTAAATAATAATTTGTTAGGGATATTGTGCAAGGGATTCCTGTATCAGCTAACGGTTGATCTAGATAAACTCCAAGGTTCCATTCAGCTCTGAGATTTTCTTTTTTTGCAATATTTCAGAGTATGGTTTGGAGAGAAGGGATAAAATATTCACAAAGTTTCAAGAGATGATGAATATAAAGTGTTCAAAAACCTCAGAACCACGACACTTTTTCCTTTCTCAAGAACTTTTTAATTTTGGAATAATTATGGATTCACAGAAATTTGCAAAAAAATACCCAGTTTCCCCAATAGTTGTATCTTCATCACTATAGTACAATATCAAGACCAGGAAATGGACATGATATTTTCATTAAAGAAAAATTTACTAATAGCAGAATGAATGGGAACGACTTTAGGGCACAGTGTGTGTGTGAATGTGTGTGTGTGTGTGTGCGTGTGTGTGTAAGGAATGGTAACCAAAAAAACTCATTGCCATCGAGTCGATTCCGACTCATGGCAACCCTATAGGACACAGTGGAACTGCCCCAGAGGGTTTCCAAGGAGCGGCTGGTGGATTCAGACTGTTGACCTTTTGGTTAGCAGCCAAGCTCTTAACCACTGAGCCACCAGGGCTCCGTAAGGAATGGTAGAGAGAACATATTTGTCACCTAATACGCTCTACCTTTCCCCACCAATGTCATTTTATTCCACCCTCATAACAACCCAGGTATATTGAAGTTCAGTGACTTGGCCAGGATCACAAAGCTAGAAAGTCAGCAAGAGTTTAAACCCAGGCTTCGAATCCCAGGTTTGTGGAGGCCACTTCTGTATCTGCTGGTTTGTGAATGGTGTGATGGTCAACAGGCTTCTTTAGACAGATCTTGGGGGTAAGTTGGAGGTGGGAAACTCTACCCCAAACTGATTATGAATAGTGGTGAAAGTTTAAATCCAGGATTCTAAGAAAACATTTAAAGAAAAAAATCCAAAACCTTGTCCTTTATTATAAAATGTAAGGATGCCCTCATGCAGAAGCGGCCTTACTATGCACAGGGACTGCTTGTACTGGGCTGTGCTTATTTTAGAAGAATTAAGTTAGCAGTCCTTTTATTAAATGTTTATTTTGAGATAGTTATAGATTCACATGCAGTTGTAAAAAAAAATAACACCGAGAGATCCTGTGTAACCTTTACCCAGTTTCCCCCAAAGATAACATCTCGCAAAACTATAGTGCAATCTCACACCTAGAAAACTGGCATTGATACAATCCATCAATCTTATTCAAATTTCACTAGTTTTACATGTACTCATTTGTGTGTATTTAGTTCTGTGCAATTTTATCAATATGTGGAGATTCTTGTGACCACCACCATCACAATCAAGGTACAGAACAGCTCCCCCATCACCACAAGGGTCTCTCGTGCTCCCCTTTTATAGCCACAGACACCTTCCTTGCTTACCCTCCCTACCTCCTGGCAACCATTAATCTGTTCTCCATCTCTATAATTTTGTTATTTCAAGAATGCTATATGTTTGTCCTTATTAACTTGTATGATCTCACTAATATGAAATACTTAGAACAGGCCAATGTATAGAGATCAGGGTTTAATCGTGGTTACCAGGAGTGGGAGGGAGTGGGAAAGGGGGAATCATTATTTAGGAAGCATTGAGTTTCTGATTATGGTGATGGGAAATTTGGCAATGGGTATTGGTGATGTTTTGCACAACACGATTACTGTAACTAGTGCCACTGAATTGTACATGTGAAAAATATTGAATTGGCAAATGTGTTATCTATATTTTTACAACATTAAAAAAGAATGCTATATAAATGGAATCAAGTAGTATGTCACCTTTTGGGGTTGACTTTTCAGTCAGCATAATTCTTGGAGATTTGTCCAGGTTGTTGTATGTCTCAATAGCTTGTTCCTTTTTATTGCTGAGTAGTATTCCACGGTATGAGTATACCATAGTTTGTTAAACCACTCGCCCATTGAAGGATATTTGGGCTGTTTCCAATGTTTGGCTATTATGAATAAAGCTGCTATAAACATTCATACACAGGTTTTTGTGTGAATGTAAGTCTTCATTCTCTGGGATAAATGCCCAAGAGTGCAATTTCTTGGTCATACTGTAGTTGCGTATTTAGTTTTGTAAGACTCTGCTATACACTTTTCCAGAGTGGCTGTATCATTTTCATTAATAGTCTTTTATTAGTTATTATTTATTGAATGGTAACCATGTAGCAGACCCTGCACTAAGTACTTGACATGCATCATCTCATTTACTCCTGTCAAATCCTCCATTTTAACATATGAGGAACCGAGGCCCAGATAATTTAAATAACATTTTAAAGGTCGCATAGCTGAGAAATGACAGAGCTAGACTTGAATTCAGGTCAATCTGATTCCAGAACTATATGTACTCTTAACAATGATGTTATTCTACCTACTCCTTTGGAAAAGGGCCCCAAGTAAAACAAATGGCAAATTCTCCAATTTTCCATACGGCAAATAAATAAAACAACAAACTCTTTGGAAGAGATTCAGGCTTCATAATCAACTTTGATGACTCAGAGAAAAACTGAAGAACCAGTTTCTATGTTTGTAGGAATATGTTGATTCTTCTTCGGTTGAGTTGCAATTGATACTCTTAGTGGTTTGGCTGTGGTAGGATGGGAAGCACAATAGATGTATAATCAGAGCACCTGAGCTCATGTTCTGGCTTTCTCACTTACTAAATGCCTGACCTTGAGCAAGTCCCTTAACCTCATTGAGACTCAGCTATGCCCTAGTCTATAAAATGGGGCTAATAACCTTTCTCACAAAATCCCTTTCTTCACAAAAGGGATTTTGTAAAGATAAATGAACCAATGAATGTGAATCCACTTAATAAGCTCTAAAACAACTACTATGAACATCTTTGAGAGACCTGTCATCTCTGGTGCAAGTAATCACTCAATTCTGCTGTTGTAGAGGGAAAATAGCTGTAGACAATATGTAAATAAATGGGTGTGACTGAGTTCCAATAAAACTTTATTTACAAAACCGGATGGCCCATTTGGACCACGGGCTGTAGTTTTCTGACCTCTGATTTAAACATTCCCTTTACATAGTATTCAGTTTCTCTTAGATAAAGCTCTCTCTCAGATAACCTTCCCCTTCTTCTCTTCATAAGATGTTGTCTGAGTAGATGGGAAAAACCATACAGCTTATGGAACCTCTGGAGTTGAGATGTGGGTCCTTATATCCACGTAGCCTTCGTACTATCCTCTGGCTCATCTTGTGGCTGACTGGTGTTCCTTGTCATCTATTTGCTGTTTGCTCTACTGGCATTTACAGCTGAAGTTTACAGTTTCATCAGTTGTGATTTGATCTTTTTCTGGTTGGGCCAGAGCCTAGTAATGTGCCCTGATTGACTCTGCTTCCTCTCGATCCCCATTGTATGTAAATCTGAGTCTCTGCCAGGTCTTCCATCTAGCCTACTGGCTAGTCTCTGTAATGGGATCATCTTGCCATAGTGGTTCTCGTGACAGACCCAATGGCTTTCATCTCAATGTCCATTCCTCATGAGAACTGAGGGCAGTTGGGGAAAGCTAAACTTCAGGGGTCTCTCTGCTTGACAAAGGAGACTTTGATGTGGCTAGCTCTAGACTGGAAGTTATAGGGAAGTCTGTGAGGCAGCCTCCTCTCGTACTTTGAAATGGGGAGTAGTGTTACCTTCACTTATCTTACTGGGATTCTCCCTGTGGGCTTTAGGGTACTGGTTAGCTTATCTCTCTTTTCTGCCTTTCTATCTCCCGTCTTCCTCTCATGGTTCCACAGGGCTGGAAAGGTGGAATGTTCTTTTATTTCCTATAGATCTTAACCTGCTTCTACCATAGAGTTTGCTTAGGTGTCACAGGGAGATGGATTATTTTTCCTGGTGCTCTATGAGATGGATCCTCACAACTTAGCCCTTGATTTGCTAAAGGAGGAGATAATATTTTAACATAGACTAACAATACATAAATAAGTATATAAACCAAAACAACCAAACTCAATGCCTTCGAGTCAATTCTGACTCAGAGCGACCCTATAGGACAGAATAGAACTGCCCCCATGGGTTTCCAAAGAGTGGCTAGTGGATTCGAACTGCCAACCTTTTGGTTAGCAGCTGAACGCTTAACCACTGCATCACCAGAGCTCCAAATAAATATATAGGTAATGTAATTCTATGTTACAAAAATTAAAAAAAAAAAACGTTGCTGTCGAGTCGATTCCGACTCATAATGACTCTGTAGGACAGAGTAGAATTGCCCCATAGGGTTTCCAAGAAGCAGCTAGTGGATTTGAACTGCCAACCTTCTGATTAGCAGCCAAAGGCTTAACCCCTGCACCACCAGGGCCCCATGTTACATTATGCTTATATATCTATATGTATCTGTATCTGTATCTCTGTCTCTCTATTTATCTTCACTCCTGGCAAGGAATAGAAAAGAGTAGAGCCATTTAGGCAGTCGTAAGACAATGACCTAGTTTGTAAGGCTATTGTAAGGAGCCTGGTGATGCAATGTTTAAAGTGTTGAGCTGCAAACCAAAAGGTCAGTGGTTCGAATCCTTCAGCTCCTCTGCAGGAGAAAGGTATGGCAGTCTGCTTCTGTAAATATTTACAGCCTTGGAAACCTTATGGGGCAGTTCTACTCTGTCCTGTAGGGTCACTATGAGTCAGAATTGACTCAATGGCAGTGGGTTTTGGTTTGGAAGGCTATTGCATTACTGCATGATCCTACTTTGAATGTCGAAAGCTGAATGTTGCCCCTGTCTTTCTCTTTTCTTCACCTTCTGTAATAAATGCTAATCTCTCTGCCATCCATCCCATCCTTGTCCCCAACTGATTGCTTCAGGTCAACCAGGGTATAAGTTAAATAGTCAAAAAGTGATGGTTGCACAACGTTTGTTGTTGTTAGGTGCCATCAAGTCAATTTTCAACTTATAGCGACCCCATGTGAGGGAGTAGAACTGCCCCATAGTGTTTTCTTGGCTATAATCTTTATGGGAGCAGAGAACTAGCTCTTTTTCCTGTGGAGCCACTGGGTGGATTTGAACCACCAACCTTTTGGTTAGCAGCCAAGTGCTTAACTTTTGCGAACATGGTTAATTGTGCATGTAAAAATTGTACATGTAAAAATGATTGAAATGGCAAATGTTTTGCTGTAAATATTTCACCACAATAATTTTTTTTAAAAGACAAAAGAGAAAAGCACAATAATAATTGTCAGACTATTTTCTCTTTTAGATGATTTTTAACCTCTTGGCAAGGTTGATCTGACTACGAGTGGCAGTACAATATAGTGATCAAAAGCACAGGCTTTGGTGTCATACGTATCTGGTTTTAAGTCTCAATTCCACTACTTACTGGCTATGTGATCTTGGGCAAGTTGTTTAACTTCTTAATGCCTCAGTTTCAAAAATAGAGATTATCATAGTAATTAGTAAGGATGAAATGACACAGAGTAGTAAAATGCTTAGCACAGTAAGTAGTCAATAAACCGTAGCTATTTATTTTTATTGTTTGCAAAAATGGCACAGCTATAGGACAAATGAGCTAGATTCTGCATCTAGGTCACTATCTTGGGATCTGATCTCTGCATGTAAACCCAAATTCAGCTCTTGGAGGAGAAATGTGGGAGAAGTTGTGCAAGTCCCTATTTGCATGCAAGACTTGAGTGAGTAGGGAGAAGACAGAAAAAAGGGTTTTCTCATTTGTTTCTCCTTGCTCCTCTCAAAAACTCACATTATCTGCCAAGAGGGTAGAAATGGCAAACGGGAAGTAGAGAGGAAAGGAAGAGGGACAATGAAGAGTGGCTTTAACTCAGAAACCAGTGAGTTCAGCGGAAGCCTTCCTAAACAGATCCAGAACACAGTTATACACCTCTCCTTCCACAATACCTACCCTAGGTCATGGTACCAACAACAATCAGAAAGACCACTGTGATCTTTGCTCAAAATCAAAGCAAAAGAGGCTGTAGACCACGTGAAGCCCAGGCAGGAGAGTTGCACGTGACTTATTCCAAGGAAAGTCATGGGGGGAATGCAGGTGGAAGCAATGTTTGATGTTGGTTTGCAAATAACTATTTGTCCAGGTAGAGGTTTGGGGCATGTTAGGAAAGGAGAAAACTATATTGATTTAATCCGTTTTATTACCTGCGTATCTTGTAAGGTGAAGGAACAATTATTTTTTTAAAAGATTGGGCTCTGATGAAACTTTGTCACTTACCTACTGCTTTGCTTCTGTCCTTGATACTGAGCACTCTTTTACAACAGGCAAAAAATAGTGTCTGCATTTTTGGTTTGTTTTTTGCTTTTTGCTTGCATCCAGCACCCTTATTTTCTTTAAAATTGTTTCTGGTTCCTGTGAAGTGAGGTTCATTTCTCCTGCTCCCTGCAGCAGAGGGGGAAAAAAAAGTGCTGGAAGAAACAAAGGTGTAATGTCAAGGACCTAAGGTATTCCAGTCTAACCTTGGGCAGAGGCTAGCTACTGAATGCGGAAAGTAATAAGGCAAACTCCAGAGTGTGTTTTTATAATGAGATGGCTTGCAAGCCATGCTGACAGCGGGCTGTACTCTCACACCCAAATGCTACAGAACAAGTATTCTGACAAGTTGGAATGCTAATAGATTACGCAAAAAGCAAATCAATAAAAACCCATTCCAAAATGTCTATCTTCCCCCAGTAATCAGACGGGAAATGAGGGGATAGGGGTTCTTTTTCACATCTAATGAGGTTTAGGGATCAAGAGGGAGGTGAAGATAAACTATATACCTTTTGACCTGATGGCTAAAATAGGAAGGGTTCAATTAGGTTTAGAGGCTCTGGCCAATATTTGATTGTTTTTATAAGTCTATTCTTCTGATTGAAGCCCTGGTGGTGCAGTGATTAAGAGCTGCAGCTGCTAACCGAAAGGTTGGCAGTTCCAATCCACCAGCTGCTCCTTGGAAACCCTATGGGGCAGTTCTACTCTGTGCTATAGGGTCACTATGAGTCGGAATCGACTAGACAGCAATCGGTTTGATTTTTTGATGTTTATTCTTCTGGTCAGTGCCTTTGGGCCCTCTAATTCCTATGGTCAAGTGGTCTTTGAGGCCAGCTGTCTGTGTCATGGTCTTTAAATATAGATGGCACTGCATATTCCAAGCTAACAACAGAGCAACTGCTTCCTGGCTCTTTAAACATGGCCCTCATCGGTCAGTCTTTCCTCCCTGATTTTTCATTTAGCAAGAGCTATTCACTGTACAGACAGATGGGGCCATACCGGATACACGAGCGTGTCTAATAATTAGGGACATCTGCTTCAGGTAAATGTAGTTTGCAGATGGTGAAGAAAAACTAGATTATGCTAATTTTCCCAAAATAACTTTTTAAAGAGCTGGTAGCAGAGCAGGCTCTTCTGTTATGTCCCTGAAACAATGATATGCGAAGAGTAATGAGAGTAATGGGCCTGGATGGTGTCTCTCCCTTCCTCCCTCTCCGCCTTTTATGACTGCAGTCTTGGGAGGATTTTGAAGGATAGCCCAGAAGGCAAAACATACCTAAGTGGAGGAGGCAATCTGCTTGTTTATTCTGGTTCCTGTTAACTAGCACCATGTTTTATGAGTTTCCAGCAGAAAAATATGGTGTAGCACCCAAAATGATGCCAACCTGGCAGACTACGAAGTGTATTTTTTCAGCCATCTCTTTCTGTGACTTCAACCCAGGGACGGATTATCCAATAGGCAAGGTAAGCTTACGTTGCTTACCAGATCATGTGTAGTGAATGAGTTCACATTTTTTCATGACATCAAAGATTCTGCTTTGTCTCTCTCCCAACCCCACCGCACCTTCCTACAGTATCAAAGCTTCTTTTCAAATTTACAGTCCCTGACAGGGACAGATAACCCAATAAGCAAGGTAAGCATGGGTTTACTTGTGCTTACTTACTAATCTGTAGCCAACAATTTCACATGGGTTTCACCACATCTTTGTGAAATTGTTCACTACAGATGATCTGGTAAATAAGGTAAGCACCGTGCCTACCTTGCCTATTGGATAATCTGCCCTGCTTCAACCTGTTACAGCTGAAGGGTTTCTGGACAGAGTCCTGAGGCCTGAGTTCTAATCCTAACTCATTTAAATTGCTGTGCAACTTGGGGCAAAGCAATCTCTAGGTTTCTATTTATTCATCTGTCAGATGAGGGTGAAGCTAGTTCATGAAGGTACTATTGAGGTGCAGTTAGTTGATACAAGTGCTTTGAAGAAAATGTGTAAATCTTGATACAAAAACATTGCATAACTCAGATTTTTTTCAGTGCCCTTATTCAGTGCAGGAGATAGTTTCTTTACTAAACAAATTCCTGTTTACTAGAGCCAAAAAAAAAACAAACCAAACCACTTGCTGTCGAGTTGATTGTGACTCATGGCGACCCCATGTGTGTCAGAGAGTAGAACTGCGCTCCTTAGGGTTTTCGTGGCTGTGACCTTTCAGAAGCAGATTGCCAGGCCTTTCTTCCAAGGCATCTCTGGGTGGATTCAAGCTGCCAACTTTTCGATTAGCAGTCAATATCGTTAACTGTTTGTGCCACCCTGAGATTCTGTTTACTAAATACGTTTCCAAAAATTCTAAATGCCACTTGCAGGGACAAATTTCATTCTGATCACTCCATTAGTTTGCTAGCCCTGAGTATTTTGCCTGCATTTTATGAAGTGGCACATGCTTCTAGATCTTTCCTAAGCACTATTCTGGTCTCTTTCCTGTGTGCTGCATTTTGCCTGTTAGACAAAGTGCTTCTCAAAGTAATCCTTACCCCACCTGCACCAGAATCACCTGAGGGAACTTGCTAAAGTGAAAATTCTTGGGTCAGTGCCCAGAGGTTCATATTTAGTAGGTCTGGTGAGAGGACCTGCAATCAGAATTTTCACACTAAAATCTGAAACTCACAGTATTAAGGTTGCCTAGGGCAGAGATCAGAAGAACAAACAAATCTGTCTTGGAACAAGTACAGCCAGAATGCTCCTTAGAAGAGAGGATGGTGAGACTTCATCTCATGGACTTTGGACATGTTATCAGGAGGGACCAGTCCCTGGAGACGGACATCATGCTTGGTGAAGTAGGGGGTCAGCGTAAAAGAGGAAGGTCCTTGACAGGATGGATTGACACAGTGGCTGCAACAATGGGCTCGAATATATCTACTATTGTGAGGATGGCACAGGACCGGGTGATGTATCATTCTGTTATATATAAGGTCGCTATGAATCAGAGCCAACTCAGCGGCGCCTAACAACAACAACAGGGCAGAGGTGAACCAATCAATATTGTTTTCTATCTGTCAGCCTAAAGAGCAGTGTCCAGCAACCATGTATATGTTGTTACATAAATATATATATGCTAATAAGTATATGCTCTTTCCTATTTTTCTCCTCCTCATCTCTCACCACAAGTGCAGGTTACCTCATCATTTGCAAACTTGCATCGTTGCAGTAGAGGGGTGGCGTGAAAGTGCGCAGTCCTTTTCTTCAGACTGACACATGCAAGAGGATGTCTTATTTTTCTGTCTTGCTCTATACCCTGGGGGTCCTTTTTGAACTTAAGAGTCAGGCAGGCTTGCAGTAGCAAGCTTCCACACCTCTTCATGAGAGTCCCAAAGCAATGGTTCTCAAAGTGTGGTCCCTTGACCAGCAGCATCAGCATCACCTGGGAGCTTGTTAGAGATGCAAATTCTCAGCTTGAACCTGTTTCCCTCCCGCCCGCCCCACTGAATCAGATACTGGAGGTGGGGTCAGCAATCTGTATTTTAACAAGCCCTCCAGGGGAGTCTAAAGAATGCTAAAGTTTGAGAACCACTACCCTAAAGCATTTTCGACCCCCAAACTGCATTCTTGCTAAACCGTGAGGCAGCTGGAACAGTAAAGCAGGAGTTGATTTGAACAGGAGAAGATGGGCATCAAGATGTGGAAGGAATTTCTTAATTGCAAAGGTCTTATTTAAGGCATTTGTGCTTGAGGGAGATAAGATCTTTAAATAGAAACTTTCCTAAAAGTGGCTATAAATGCTACAAATACATACGCAAACACAATTACAACACTCAGACACATATGTTATGTACATTTGAGTGTGTATATATGCATATATACTATATACATATAAATAAAAATCGTCTTTAGAAAGGAATCGGAAATGAGTGGAAACAGGCGGTAATAAACATCTGAGAAATAGTTATTGATAAAAATGCAGGCAAGGAAACAAACCTGGAATATATACCAATCAGCAGGTCCAGATGATATGCATTCTGGGGTCTTGAGGGACTTCACTAATGATTTCACAAAGCCACTGACAACTGGAAAACCTGACAAAACCCACTTGGGTATGCACCACGTTTTGCTTTGTCAGCTTTCTGCATAATGGTGGTATTCTGGCAGGTGCGTTCACTAGGCCCTTTCTGTCCACCCTGCCTCCCACCAAGGGAAAAAAAAGATTCCATTTCTAGATGTAGATGATACCAAAGTTAACAGAATATAGGTTTTCAAAAACCTTCCTTTTTTATAAATGGATCCTCCCCACCAGTGCGTGCTGTAATTCAAGCCCTTGGTGTGTAATACATGAAAAATGCTGCTCCCAAGGCCTTCATGGGGCAGCTGGGCCTACATGGCATTCAGATGCTTGCGCTGAGATTTACTAGTTTACAATCTGGCAGTAGGAGCGAGCAGAGCAGGCTAGGAGCTTTTCCACCAGAGGGAGTTTGGGATCAAGGTCTTGAGACTAAAGATGGAGACGCTGAAGTGATTGAACAGATGTTTGGCTGGAGGTGCAGCTCCTAAGGGATGAATGAAAGCCTCTAGTTCTTGCTGCTTCTGGAGACCAAAAGGTTGAGCTGGTTTGGTCAGTTGATAAGAGTCCAAGGTTTAGGAGGACTGTTGTAAGCACTTTATATATACTATATTACTTAATACTCACAACACCCTAAAAGGTACATACTATCATTATCATTATTCCCATTTAACAGATGAGGAAACCGAGACATGAAGAGGTCACACAGCTTTAGCATGTTGTAGTCACCATTCTAGAAAATTATGTTACTGATTATGGCAATGCTTCTCATGGTATTTGCCCTCATGTTTTGCTATTTCTGGCACTCATTATTTCTTCGCATACATCCAAGTATCTGCCTGGTTTTGTACTCCTTTTGCCTGAAGAACTTCCTTTAACATTTCTTGTGCTGCAGGTCTGCTCACAATGAATTCTCCCAGCTTTTCTTTTCTGAACATGTCTTTATTTCTCTTTCATTTTTGAAAGATATTTTTGCTGGGTATAGAATTCTGGGTTGACAGCTTCTTTCTTTCAGTATCTTAAAGATGTCACTCCATTGTCTTCTGGTTTGCATAGTGCTTGTAGTGTTTGTAACACCGATACAATACTCCAAAATCAGTCTGCCTATATAGCTGTCACATTCATAGTCATCATCTGACCACTTCCGTATGTCTTATAGTATAGTCATATCAAAGCACTTACATATTAAAATCATATTATTTTATTACTAATTGTTTTTGTTGTTGTTAGGTGCTATTGAGTCAGTTCTGACTCATAACAACCCTACGTACAGCAGAAGGAAACACTGCCCAGTCCTGCACCATCATCACAATCATTGCTATGTTTCAGCCCATTGTTGCAGCCACTGTGTCAATCCATCTTGTTGATGGTTTTCCTCCTTTTTGCTGATGCTCTACTTTACTAAGAATGATGTCCTTCTTTAGGGACTGGTCCCTGCTGATAATATGTCCAAAGTATGTGGGATGAAGTCTCGCCATCCTTGCTTCTAAGG
Source organism: Trichechus manatus latirostris (assembly GCF_000243295.1). Taxonomy (NCBI): domain Eukaryota; kingdom Metazoa; phylum Chordata; class Mammalia; order Sirenia; family Trichechidae; genus Trichechus; species Trichechus manatus. The sequence goes on from NW_004444157.1 coordinate 1,508,815, forward strand.
AGCATTCTGGCTGTACTTCTTCCAAGACAGATTTGTTCATTCTTCTGGCAGTCCATGGTATAGTCAGTATTCTTTGCAACACCATGATTCAAAGGTATCAATTCTTCTTTTGTCTTCCTTATTCATTGTCCAGCTTTCACATGCATATGAGGTGATTGAAAACACCATGGCTTGGGTCAGGCGCACCTTAGTTCTCAAAGTGACATCATTGCTTTTTAACACTTTAAAGAGGTCTTTTGCAGCAAATTTGCCCGATGCAATACATCGTTTGATTTCTTGACTGCTGCTTCCATGAGCATTGATTGTGGATCCAAGTAAACTGATTATTAATTATTGTCCCTTTATTTTTCCTTTATATTACAGTCAGAGCATTATGCTATTTTTTCCAAATTATGTATATAAGTGAGTTATATTATCTATTTCATTTTTGAATATTAAAGCAAGCATTACAAATATTAGGATAAAAGGGATGCTGAGTCTGATAGGTTGAAATATGCTGTTCTAGACAAAACTATGGATTGGATTATCTGGTTTTCGGCTCTTTCAGGCTGCTTAGGGCTTAAGCTACTGTGAAATTAATCAGTTATTGGTTAGGTTTCTTGGCTTACATAATGTAAGCAAAAGGAAATTTGTTGAAAAGATATTAAGAGCTCACAGGATTGGTGAAAATGTTGGAGAACCAGGGTTGGAACAGGGTAGGCAATAAGGAAACTCCAGAGGACCAGGCAGAGGAACTAGAAGAATTAGAGAAGTGCTCTTAGGGATGTTCAGTAGCCAACTATCCCCAATAAATGTGTACTAGAGAAAATTCCTACTCTCACGTATGTAAGAGTATGGTCACCAATCTCCTGGTGGGATAAGTGGACTCCAACTCTTTCTTATATGTAATGTCACCCCAAGATAGAAATTCTGAATAGATGGCGTCTAAGTAGCCAAGCTTGGTTTATATGCCAGCTGCTTGGCTGTCCTTGGATTGTAAAAGGAAGAATTTGCTGGAAGGAGCCTCCAGGGACTCTTGTGGTAGTAGGAGGGTAGTTTCCTAGATTTCCTATCCCACCAAGGCTGCATAAAACCAAAGGGAAACTGGGGTGATATTAGGTAAGAAAAGGTATGTTTGGCAGTCAAATATCTTCAATAAATATGTGCTATGGAAATTTTCCTACTCAAAGTAGTCAATAAATTACCACTTACAAGGCTGTAATAGATGGTTACATCATGTTCTTTGGGGTGGAGTAATTGTTTTATTGTTTCTGGAAGGTCTTCTGGAGATATCTATGAAGAGACTTTAAATATACAAATAATTTCATCCCATAATTCCACTTTTAGGGAGCTGCCCTAATGAAATAATCTAAAACGTGTGCTCAACGATGATCAAGAAATTAATTTTTAATAATTAAATATTGAAAAAACCTAAATGCACAACTAACGAGGATCAATTAAATAAATTATGATGTCATCATAAAACAGAATATTATTCAGTCATTTAAAATATCTTTGAAAATAATTTTAAAGGTATGGAGACAATACATTGCTAAGTAAAAATGACACAATTGTATATAAAATATGATCTTAATTTGTAAAGGAAAAATTCATAGAAAAAAGGTCTGAAGGCAATATGTTAAAATATTAACAATGATTACCTCTGGATCTGTATTATATTTTCCAAATTTTCTGCAATGAACAACCATTACTTTTATAATCCAGAACTAAAACAAAAAAGACTTAAAAATAAGGCAAAGCAAATAAAATAAAAGCAAATAATTTTCCCATGCCTTATTCATAAGGCTTTGTAGGTAACAAATATTTTGGATAATTTATTTTATATGGAAGTGTTAAGGTCCAATAATGAATTTATGTACCATATTCCACCCACCCTGAAATAAACATTACAAAAGAATTAGTGTGTGGACAATGTCTTCAAGTACCTACTTTGAGACGTTAAAGCACCCTAGGGAGATATTCTATGGTAGGTAACATTTTGACAGCTGTATTAGTTATCTGGAGTCCCTGGGTGGTGCAAACAGTTAGGCTGTCACTACTATCTGAAAGACTTATGGTTTGAATCCACCCAGAGGTGCCTCAGAAGAAAGGCTTGGTGATCTACTTCCAAAAAAAATCACAGCCACTGAAAACCCCATGGAGCAGTTCTACTGTGAAACACATGCGGTTAGAAGTGACTCAACAGTAACTGTTTTTCTTTTTTGGTTTATTAGTTATCTATTGATGCATTGGTGGCACAGTGGTTAAGAGCTCAGCTGTTAACCAAAAGTTCAAATCCACCAGCCACTCATTGGAAACCCTATGATGTCCCATAGGAACACTATGATTTTGAATTGACTCAATGGCAACAGGTACGGGTATTGATGCATTAAGAACTTCCCCAAAATTTAGCAGCTTAAAACAATAAACATTTATTATATCACAGAATTTCTAATGGTGACAGGCTTATTTGGGTTGTTCTGGTTCTGAGACTTTTGTGAAATTGCAGTCAGGCTATGAGCCAGGGCTGCAAGCATCTGAAAGCTTGACTGGGGCTAAAGGATCCACTGCCGAGCTCAGTCATGTGACTGTTAGCAGGTGCCTTCAGTTCCTCACCACGTAGGCCTTTCCATTGGGCTGCTAACGACATGACAGCTGACTTTCCCAAGAACGAGTGATGAGAAAGAGAGAAGAGAAGTGAAGGGAAAGGAAGGGAAGAGAAGGGAAGGAGAAAAGATGAGGAAAAGGCCCCAAGACAGAGGCTTCATTGTATTTTATAACCTAAGGTCGTAAGTTACATACTGTCGTTTCTTCTGTATCTTATTGGTCACACAGACCAACCCTGCCACAGTGTGATAGAGGACCTCACAAGGGTGTGAATATCAGGAATCAGGAATCACTGGGGGCCATCCTTGGAAGATGGCTACTACAGTGGCCCCCAAACACATCCTGGGACACCTACATGTCAAGCTATACAATCCGTACTATGCATACATGCCTAAGTGTGTGCACTTGGTCATGCAGTGACACACCTACACATATACACCCCAATAAGAGGTTCTTATGATTAAAAAGCCAAAATGCCTTCTGATAGCGCACAGTAGTGCTACCACGTCCACTCCCCTCTACTTTATATGTTGAAGGTGAGGCTAATGGCCTCAGAGACAAATGTGTACTTCCTGGAATATACACTTACCTGGTAATGAAGCACAGCATCCAAACTCGGGAAGAAACTATTTACTCTTGAACTTTAACTAGGTTTATTTGGTAAAAGAGAGACAAGGGTAATGGTCAAGAGTACAAACTGGAGTCAGATAAAAACCTACCAAACCCACTACCATTGAGTAGATTCCAACTCATAGTGATTTTATAGGATAGACTGGAAGTGCCTTATAAGGTTTCCAAGGCTGTAAAACTTTACAGAAGCAGACTGCCGCATCTTTCTCCCGCAGAGCGACAGGTGGGATCGAACTGCGGACCTTTCAGTTAGCAGCTGAGTGCTTAACCACTGTACAACCAGAGCTCCTGTGGAGTCAGACAGCCTGGGTTCAAATCCTGGATTTTCCATTTACTAGCTTTGGGATCCTGACGAAATTAACTCCCTAAACTTCAAATTCTTCAACTGAAAAGTTGGGGAGGAGCCTAACATCTACCACACAGGTTTATTGTGAGAATGAAGGGAGATATTATCTATAAAGTGGGGCTTGGCCCAGAGATACTATCTAAAAATGATAGTTATTACTGTCATCATTGGCATCATTTGATTATTGGAGAATCATCATTTGAGAATCACTTAGGCCCAGACTTTCATCTGGCAACTCTGCCTCCTCCATTGTGGACAGAAAAGGACGGGAAGGTGTCTATGCCAAGAAATTTGGAAGACAGCTGCCTGGTCAACCAACTGGAAGAGATCCATATTTGTGCCCATTCCGAAGAAAGGTGATCCAACAGAATGCAGAAATTATCGAACAATATCATTAATATCACACGCAAGCAAAATTTTGCTGAAGATCAATCAAAGGTGGTTGCAGCAGTACATCGACAGGGAACTGCCAGAAATTCAAGCCAGATTCAAAAGAGGACACAGAACCAGGAATATCATCGCTGATGTCAGATGGATTTTTTTTCTTCTTTTTGAAGATTTTATTGTGCTTTAGGTGAAAGTTTACAGAGCATAATAGTTTCCCATTCAAAAAATTTATACATAAATTGTTTCATGACATTGGTTGCAATCCCTGCAATGTCAGATGGATCTTGGCCAAAAGTAGAGAATACCAGAAAGATGTTTACCAGTGTTTTATTGACTAAGCAAAGGCATTCTACTGTGTGAATCATAACAAATTATGGATAACATTGCAAAGAATGGGAATTTCAGAACACTTAATTGTTCTCATGAGGAACATGTACATAGATCAAGAGGCAGTCATTCGAACAGAACAAGGGGATACTGCGAGGTTTAAAATTAGGAAAGGTGTGCATCAGGGTTGTAGCCTTTCACCATACTTATTCAGTCTGCATGCTGAGCAAATAATCTGAGAAGCTGGACTATATGAAGAAGAATGAGACATCAGGATTGGAGGAAGACTCATTAAAAACCTGCAATATGCAGATGACACAACCTTGCTTGCAGAAAGTGAAGAGGACTTGAAGCACTTACTGATGAAGATCAAAGACTACAGCCTTCAATATGGATTACACCTAAACACACAGAAAACAAAATTCTTCACAACTGGACCAATAAGCAGCATCATGATAAATGGAGAAAAGATTGAAGTTACTTGGAACCACAGTCAATGCTCATGGAAGCAACAGTGAAGAAATCAAATGATGTATTGTACTGGGCAAATCTTCTGCAAAAGGTGTCTTTCAAATGTTAATAAAACAAAGATGTCACTTTGAGGATTAAAGTGTGCCTGACCCAAGCCATGGTATTTTCAGTCACCTCATATGTATGCAAAAATCTGGACAATGAATAAGGAAGACTGGGGAAGAATTGATGCATTTGAATTATGGTGTTGGCAAGGAATACTGAATATACCACGGACTGCCAGAAAAACAAACAAACCTGTTGCCATCAAGTTGATTGCAACTCATAGCGACCCTGTCAGATAGAGTAGAACTGCCCCATAAGGTTTCCAAGGAGTTCATGGTGGATTTGAACTGCTGACCTTTTGATTAGCAGCCATAGCTCTTAACCACTACGCCACCAGAGTTTAGAAGAAGGAGCAAATCTGTCTTGGAAGAAGTACAGCCAGAATGCTCCTTAGAAGTGGTGATGGCGAGACTTCATCTCATGTACGTTGGACATGTTATCAGGAGAGACCAGTCCCTGGAGAAGGACATCATGCTTGGTAAAGTAGAAGTCATTGTAAAAGAGGAAGACCCTTGATGAGATGGATTGACCACAGTGGCTGCAACAATGGGCTCAAACATAGCAATGATTGTGAGGATGGTGCAGATGTGAGGCAATGTTTTGTTCCGTTGTACATAGGGTCACTATGAGTCAGAATGGACTCGATGGCACCTAAGAACAACAACAATGATCTGAGTTAAGGATCACATAAGTCATTACCGAGTATCAACGTCTTTATTCAATAGTTGATTTAGCTCAATAGGAAGCAGGGTTCTGATAAAAAGGAATGGAGGGTGAATAAATTATGATGTGTTTTGAGGGAAAGTGAGGGAATGGTTTGGTACCTAGGATGCTTCCTAGAGGAAACTCACTGTAGTTAGGAAGCAGCAGGAAAGAAATGGAGGAGGCAGCAGGGCATGCTGGAGGGCTCCAAATGGGGAAAGAGTTACAGGTACAGAAAGGTTAGTTGAGAGCCAAAGACAACCTAATGTATATTTCTGAGGGCTTGGGGTGTGTTTGTGTGTGTATGTGTGTGTGTGTGTGTAGTGTGTTCATTGACAAAGAGAGTCCTTTAGTCCTTCCTCCTGCAGAATGCATCTCAAAAGTATCTCATTTAGACAATAATATCAGAAAAAAACTTCCCTTCAAACTTAACAAGTGGATATTTCATCCAGCTAAATGCTGGGCACTTCCTCATGGTGATTTTGACAACTCTTCTTCTCTTTGGCTGGTGGTGAGCACGAAGTGGGCATTTTTAAAAATGCTCGCCCATCTTACCTTAAATAAGAGCAGTTGTATGTCCCCCATAAAATCATTTTTACTGGGAGCAGAGTCTGGTAGGATGGAAATTATTCCTTTTCTTAATAAGAGTGAGGGGAGTTATGTATCATTCTTGAACATCTCCTTGGCTCCCTTTAGACTCTGTTCAGTGGAACCCTGGTTTTCAGGGTCAGAGTCTGCAGGTGCTAAGGAAATACAAATCTCTGTTCCAGCACAGCAGAGAAGCCTCAGTAGTTATGAACATTTTATCCCATTGACATTGAGGATCTAAGATCAGATACTAAATGTGATATGAAAAAAAATCCATTCTAAACATAGGATTTTCACGTATATCTGAATTCGCCTCTCACTTTCTAATCCACTCTGTACTATTGCTTTAAAGCAATTTCTGATAGAAGGCCAGTCTGGAAAAATAATACCAAGTGCATAAACAAACTGCAAATCTCTCATTGTGCTATTAGCACTGTAATGGCGCTCATTATTTTTCAGCTTCTAATTATTTACTTCTTTAATTAGAGAACATGCTCACAGTTGAACTGCACCCAGTACTTTCTTCAGAACTTGAAGCCAATTTTGCTAGATTAAAATTTTACCTTGTGCCAGAAAGCTTGGAAAATCCGAAGTGGCTTTGAAAGAATTTTCACTCCTTCTATTATATATTCGTTGCTTGTGCTAGTATCAGAAACATTTACATCTTCTGTGACAAGACTTGCTTGGCTGTATTGATGGCTGAAAAGATTATCAGAATTCAAAACCACTTATCCTTAATGTAAGGATCTCTGATTACATTTTACTCATTTCACAGCCTAAAATTAGATAGCAATGGTCAGTGAAACATGTCCAAAGAATAGTGGCAAATGAGTGTAATCTGTTTTTAACCAGCACCATAGGTGATTCTGATGCACACTAAGTTTGGGAATCCCTGATGTGTACTAGACATTTTCAAAATCTTGGAAAAATCGCTTGAGTGAATTTATATTGTGGAAAGATCTAAATAGTAAGCATAACAATGGGAATATGAATGCAATTTACTAAATGGATCAGATATATATTTAAACCTTAAAGCATCTATGAAAAAATGTTTTATCTGCATATTAAATGAATCATCAGAGCATCATGAGGTATTAAATTCAAACTACCTCCTTTGCCATGAGATCATGCTACCATTACTGAATGTTTTGATCAAAGATTCTATAGAAGAATCTTGATCAAAAGGGGGGAAATGTGGAACAGAAGTTTAAATTTTAAATGGAATCCAGACTTTCTGAAGCCACTGAGGCTGGATGAACCCCCGAAACTATTGCCCTTGGATAATCTTTAAACTTTAAACCTTAATTCAAAACCATTCCCTCAAGTCTTCTTTGAACCAAAATGTAGCTTATCTTTATTAGTAAAGTACGTCTGCTTTGAACATCATGCTCTTTTAAAGAATTATCTATGTGAGAACAAAGTGACAATGGCAAGTTGAAAGGTTAGATGGAAAGCTTAGGGGGTAGTGAGTTTAAGATAATGGTGGTGGAATAATTTGGAAAAGGATATCAAGAATGGTAGAACAACTTGAAGAATGTAATCAATGCCACTGACTTGTACATGTAGAAATTGTTGAAATGGTATATTTTTGGCTGTGTATACTTTCACTAAAAAAAAGAAAAAACTAAAAAAAGAGGTTATTAGGTTCAGATTTCTGATTCCAGCAGGTGAATATTTAAACCATCAAAGGCATGTGTTGGTGATAATGATGATAATGATGGTAAATGACAACAATAGTAAATATGTGGCCCCTACTCTCTCAGGACTTACAGGAAAGCAGGGGATGCAGACATTAAATAAGTTGTATGTATAATGAGGGTTATAAAAGAGAAGTACAGGGTGGTTTGGAAATATGTAGCATGGGGTCCTAGCCTCAGATGAGGGCTATTGGGGAAGACCTGCCTGAGGAAGGGATCTTTAAACTGAGCTCTGCAGTATATGAAGGGATAATCAAAGAGGGGAGGGAGAAGAGTGTTACAGGCAGAGGATTTGACAAGTTCAAAGGTATGCAATAGAAGTAAAAAATTTTAGTATGGCTAGAGTGGAGCAGGGTGAAGAGTAGACGGAGGAGTCTGGCAATGTGTTCCCTAACAACGGTAACTATCTTTGCAACTCTTTGTGCATCACTCTCTTTGGAATGCTTTTCCACCAGAACATGGCTGCCGCCTCATCATTAAAAGCCTGCCTCCAAAATCACCTCTACAGCGAGACCTTTCTTGACCACCTCAGCCATGTCTTTCCATCACTTTATTGATTTTCTTTTCTATACTCATCAATATCTGAAGCTATCTTTTTATTCATATTTTTCCTTGTTTATTACCTGTCTTCCTTCGGTAGAGCATAAGCACATTGAAGGCAGGGACCTTGTTTATCTCATTCACTGCTACATCTCCACTGCCAAGAGCAGTGCTGGCAGAAAACAGGTGCCTGAATTGGGTCACTGTAATTTCCATTGACTTTAATCTCAGGGCATGGTAATACTAAGAGATACCCTTAGGATCTCTTGTATCCCAGACATACTCTTCTTTACTTCCACTGTGTAATAATAGTCCAATTTCCCCTTGGTAATTAGGATAAATCATACAAGCCAGTGTAGTAACTTCTTTATTTTCCTGTTAATTAAGAGGCACAAAGAACCCAGAGTGGCAGAGTAGCAGTCTTAACTTTCAATTCAACAGAATCATTGTTGTGTTTCCTGGTGAGAGCCTTCCTCCCTTTGGAACTAAGACCTCTAGACCAACAGAATATAAGGTCTTGAGGACAGGAAGCAACAAATTTGCATGTGGATCACTAGGCATTGCCAGTCCCATTTTCACCCCTTGATTCCCAGACTGACGAATTCTGGCTATGGGAGAAACAGCATCATATACTGAATGCTAATTTAGAGCACAAACAGCCTGCAGGAGATCATTGCTCCAGCCCTGCAAGGTATTGCCATCTAACTGGCACCATTTTGAATCTTCCAAAGGCTATTCTACCATTCTATCAAGCCACGTGCTTCAGGATGATGGGGAACATGGTAAGACCAGTGAATTCCATGAGCATTGGCCCATTGCCACACTTCATTTGCTGTGAAGTAAATTCCTTAATTAGAGGCAGTGTTGCATGGAATACCATGATGGTGGAGAAGGCATTCTGTAAGTCCATAGATGGTAGTTTTGGCAGAAGCCTTGCATGCAGAGAAGGCAAATCAGTACCCAGAGTAAGTGTCTATCCCAATAAGAACAAAAGTCTGCCCTTTCCATGATGGAAGTGGGTATCTTGTTAACTGACTGGCTGACCACCTCCAGTGGTATGAGCCAAGCTGGGATGCTGAAGCTACTGTCCCACAGCTATGTATAACCCTGCAAAATTTCATATATGACCAAGAAATAAATGTAAAGAAAAAAAAATACCATCCGGAATTGGTTAGTGTTACTATGTACTTTGCAAGACCTAATATTATATAGCAGAATAGAGGCACATGACACACTTTCTAATCAGCAGTTAGAACAATATTTTCATAGCAGTGGTGAAATATTTAAATTGCCCCTTTGTTTATAACATTTGGCTTCATTGTGGCCCTTTATCAATGGTACTGGTGAATTCTCATTCTTACTCTTGCTTAGGTTGGTATCCGGTCTAAGGCCACTCTCTGTCTCTTTGGGAAGAGTGCCAACTGTTACAATATAAAACTCCTTAATTACTTCCAGTGACATTTCATCTATTTCCCCATGTTCTGCTGGAGATTGATCAGAGGGGGATTGTTATAATTTGTCATAAGTTACTCTGCACAGAAGTATGTTGGCTGCTACCCAGAATTTGGTATTCTTCGAAGTGATGATGCCAACAAGTATTTACTAGCATGTACCCACTTTGTTCCAGGTGCTAGGGGAAGGACAGGAAAGAACATGAAAGAGGAGTTCACCTTTCAGGTTGCAGTGTGTTAATGAGCCACAGGTAAATTAAGCCAGCCTTGTGTAAACTGGTGGACTACACTGTTTATTCTAGGCTTGGCATTTCTAAAGGGTGTCTCTAAGGCTTCACATCTGCCAGTTTTCTAAATGACAATTCAGTATATTAATGCTCTGTCCGTTAGTCTGTTCCTTGTTTTGACGTGACATTCCATCCTCCCTTCACTAGTGGCTTTTATTCTGGGTAACTGATCACACTAGGACATTTTCAGAAAGACCTTGAAAATAGTTTTTCTCAGTCACCTGCTCTCGGCTTCCTCTCCTCATTTATCTGAGGGCCATCATGTTCTTCAGTCCTTCTTTCTTACCTTGTGTGATTGGGGAGTGTTTTCCTGTTACCTTTTATGTCTCGTATTATTTCTTTCTACTCCTCAGGGATCTAACCTCGTTTTCACTTTTTGTGCCTTTCCTATTTCCCTTTCAGGTCACTGTATTGCTCTGGGTTTTAGCCAACTTGGCATCTGGTTACCTTTTAAAACAGCCCTGAAATTTGATATCAGAGTGAAATTACTTCACTGTGTTGTGCATCTTTTATGTCCCATTAAAACTAATTTCTAAATAGCTTCTCCTATAGCCATGTCGGAGCTAAGTTTGTATACAGAAATATCCTTTCTGTTTTCCTTAGCAATATTTTACCTACAGCCAGTGTTTCAAGAGGGCAGAGAAATAAGGCATGATTATATAGTCCCCTATCTGTTTTAGGAATGAAGGGTAAGCAGTGAAACCAACCTATCCCTTTTAAATGGGATTATAGTAGAGTGGCTGGAGATCCACCTATTACTTAGCTATCCTTTAGAGGCAGTAAGGCATAATGGTCAAGAGCAAAGATTCTGGATCCAAATCACCTGGGTTTGTCTCCAGCTATCCCTTCCTAGCTGTGAATCTTTGGGCAATATACTCAATATCTCTGTCCGCAGTTTCTTCATGTGCAAAATGAGTATGTATAATAATAGCACTTATCTCAAAGGTTGTTGTGGGTATTAAATGAGTTCAACATACAAATCTCTTAGAATGGTGCCTGGTACACAGTAATTGCTCTATAATTGTTAGCGTTACTAATGTAATGACTACAATTGTCAGTGTGGCCTCTGTTCTAACCCCACACCCATTCTGGTTCTGTTCCTGACTCAGAAGTTAAAAGCGTGAGGCCATCTATCCTCTCTCTCCCCGCAAAATTTAACTGAGCAACTGAGATTAGTGTGGAACTTAACTCATTTCTCCCTGGTAGGAGCCTGTGTGGGCCTGGCTGGGGTTCTGGCCAAGTGAGCAAAGGCCTTCATGGGGTTCCGGAGTCTGGCACTGGACTCAGTGGGGAGGGTTAGAGGTTACCTAGGGAGGTCAGAAGTAGGAAGAGCTAGAGATATATGCTGTAGGTCAAAGCTTGGGAAGCACAATTCTTTCTTCTGAGGGGCAAGTGGAGGCCCATAAATGAGGAAGAAAGGATTAGAAGCTGGATGACACTGGAAAACAGCTAAGAGCAAAAGTCTAAGATGGGGTATGAAGCCAGGTAGGGTTCCAGAATAATTTCTGTGAGTGGGGGTAAAGAGCTTAAGGCTAGTGTTTATTGATACTGGCTTCCTGAATGGGCTTGTTTGGTTCAAAGGCCCAGGATCAAGGTGAACAGAAGCAGAGGTTGATTTCCATCAGGGATGGGATCAGTTGTAACAGTGGCCATCCTCACTCATAGTCTGGTACTGCTTATTGTTAGGCATTAAAGGCATTAAATCCAAACCAGAGGTTCCTTCAATAAGCAAGCATTGATCGTTTGAAGATAGCCTTTCTTATGAAATTGAGAAGTATATATTTGTTGAGATCTACTAAGGTCAAAATGTATGTGGCTTGAGACCAAAATTTTCCAGGGAAAGATATCTAGGTTACCATTTCCAAATCAATGTCCTATTCAGCTTGTTGGGACTAACCTTTCATTTTAAAGATTTGAAAATCAAATCATGGAGGTCCCGCCCCCTATTTAATTAGCAAATAAATAATAAATCTTACGTTAGAACCTGTCTCTTGATTAGAAGGAAAGGCTTACCTCTGTTTAAGGAAACTTGACATTAAAAAAAAAATACTTTACAAAATAAAGCCGTTCCAGGGGGGAGGGAGTGGCAAACCAAACAGAAGACCACCATCAACAGAAATTGAGAGTATTGTTAACACTAACTACCAAGGAAGAGACCTAGGGAAGGGGGTGAGTTTCCAAAGAGGCTGCTCTTCAAATTTTGAATTTTTCCTTGTAAGAATAGCGTGGGGGGAGATATCTAACCTCCTCCAACCCCACAAGGGGAAAGAGAACCAAGATCAGCAGTGCAAGGCTGACTCCCATGAGGTGGAGTCCAGACAAGCTTCCTCTCTCCACCATTTTTACCAATTCTGACACCACCCATCCCTCTCACAGCACTCTGTACTTCTCTGCTGGATTGGATTATTCATTGCAATGGCCATGCAGAACTCACAGACCACACTCACGACTATGGGGTTTACTAGGGAAGTAGCAGGTTATAATTCAGGCTCAAGAGCACTCAGGATACAGTTCTTCCATTAGGATAGCCTCTTCCCAGCTGTGCTCGCAGGCACGCCTCTCCCTGGCCCTCATTCTCTGCCCAAAGGCATTCAGCTTTCTCTCTCTGTGGGCAGGGAAGCCCACTGAGCCGTCTTCTGCTCTGGGTCTCTCCTTCCTTGATGGTGGTGGGCTCCCCCACCTGCTCTGGAATTGGCTCTCTTTTAAGGCAGAACTGAACAATCCCATTGTTAGGCCACAATTACCCTATCACACAATCACTTGGGTGGGAGTTACAAGCCCATGGCTAGAAAGGTCATACACAAAAGTAATGAATTGCACCGCATCCCTGTTACTTTTCTCAGGAATCCATCTCTTTGACAGTGCTCCTCAGAAAAGCACATGATCAGTAAATCAGTCAAAGTGCAATATTTCTTTATTTCTTATAATGGTTTCAAAGTACATTCTACATGCAAGTTGTTCAGTTACAGGGCATCGGTAGTAGGTGTAGTTAAGTTGGCAGACTCACTCCTCCACTCCTCTCTTGATAATTCTCTTGCATTTATCCCAGTCCAAGCTTAGGACTATTTTCCTTTTAGCTTCCATTGGCTCTGTTGAATCAAGCTCCATTTTGCTCTACTCCTTAGTGTGAGATCAAAATTACTCTCTGTACAGCCATCCAAATTCCAGCTGAGTAGTGCTTCCCTTCACTCCCAGGGACCTTCCCTAACAGGCCCATCTTCCTGTGCATATATTGCCTAGTTAGAAATTCATCTTTTATTCCTGCTGTCATAATTTCACACCTGTCTCAAATGTAGCCAACACATACAGTCCTGATTACTCTAGCTGTATGATCAGTCTTGAAATCAGGTAATTTGACTCCTCCCTCTTCATTCTTCTTTTTCAGAATTGTTTTAGCTATTCTAGTTCCTTTACCTTTGCATGTAAATTTTAGAATAATCTTGCCCATGTCTACAAAAAATTCTTGCTGAGATTTTGATAGGAATTGTGTTAAACCTATAAATCACTTGGGGGGGATTGACATCTTTTCTATGTTGAATATTCCAATCCATAGACATGATATGTATCTCCATTTATTTCTTTTATCAGAATTTTGTAATTTTCAGCATATAAATCATGTACATTTTTTGTTAGATTTATACTTAAATATTTCATTTTCTGTGCTTTTAATTTCAACTTCCACATGTTCATTGTTAGTATATAGAAATGAGATTGATTTTTATGTGTTGGTCTTGAATCCTGTGGCCTTGCTGAACTCAGTTATTTGTTCCAGGAAGGATTTTTTGTGCATTCCTCTGGATTTTCTACATAGACTATCCTGTCATCTTCCAATAGAGATAGTTTGATTTCTTCCTTTCCAATCTGGATGACTTTTATTTCTTTTTCTTGCCTTATTGCAGTGGCTAGAACTTCTAGTACTATGTTGAGTAAGAGTGGTGAGAACAGATATCTTTGCCTTGGTTCTGATCTTTGAGGGAAAGCCTTCAGTCTTTCAATACTAGGTATGATGTCAGCTGTATGTTTTTCATAGATGCTGTTTATCAAGTTGTGGTAATTCCCCTGTATTCCTAATTTGCTGAGAGTTTTTATCATGAATGGTGTTGGATTTTGTCAAATGCTTTTTCTGCTACAATTGATATGATCATATGATTTTTCTTCTTTAGCCTGTTGATATTGTGGATTACATTGATTTATTTTTGAATGTTGAATCAGGTTTACATACCTGGAATAGATCCAACTTGGTCATGGTGTATTTTTTTTTTAATACATAACTGCTGAATTTGGTTTGTTAATATTTTGCTGAGAAATTTTGCATTTATATTTATAAGAGATACTGGTCTGTAGTTTTCCTTTCTTGTAATGCATTTATCTGGTTTTGGTATTAGGGTAATGCTGGCCTCAGAATGAGTTATGATATGTACACTTTGCTTCTTTTTTCTGGAAGAGATTGTGGATAATTGGTAGGATTTTTTCCTTAAATGTTTGATAGAATTCACCAGTGACATCATCCGGGCCTTGTGCTTTTTTGGAAGGTTATTAATTATTTATTCAACTTCTTTAATATATATAGGCTTCTCAGATTATCTGTTTATCTTTGTGTGAGTTTTGGTAGTTTGTTTCTTTCAAGGAATTAATCTGTTTCATCTGAGTTATCAAATTTGCAGGCATAGAGTTGTTCATAACCAGTTGCCATCACATCAATTCTGACTCATGGTGTCCCCATCTGTGTTAGAGTAGAACTGTGCTCCATAAGGTTTTCAATGGCTGATTTTTTGCAAGTAGATCATCAGACCTTTGTTATGAAGTGCCTCTGGGTGGACTTGAACCTCCAACCTTTTGGTTAGCAGCCAAGTGCACTAACCATTTGTACCACCCAGGGACTTCAGAATTTTTCATAGTATTCCCTTATTTTCCTTCTGAGGGCTGCCATTTTATTATTTGTTTACTGTTTGCCTCTTATGTTTCTTGTTCCTCTGTTTCTCTTTTCTTACCTTACTGTGGATTGCATGAACATTTTTTTAACAATCGGTCTTGCTATATTATTAGTGTTTTTAAGCATATTGTTTTATGTAATTTTCTTAGTGTTTGCTCTAGGTATTACAAATAAACACACCTAATTTATCATAGTCTATTAGTAGCAACATATTACCACTTTGAGTGAAGTGTAGAAATCTTACTTCCATTTAGATCTCTTTATCTTCCCCACTTTGAAAATACAATTGCTTTAAGTATTCTCTCCACATACATTGAGAACCACATCAGATAGTATAATAATTTTTACTTCAACCATCAGACATGATTTAAGAAACTCATGAGAAGTTGGATAATCTATTATAAATGTATCCTTATTTTTACCCATTCCAATGTTCTTCTTTTCTTTCTGAAGTTTCAAGCCTTCTTCTATTGTCATTTTCTTTCTGTTTAAAGAACTTCATTTAGCCATTAGTTAAGGTTAGGTTTGCTAGGGACAAATTCTCTTAGTTTTCCTTTGTCTATAGATGTATTTATATTCCCTTCCTAAGGATATTTTCACTGGGTATAGAATTCATTGATGACTCTTCTTTACTTTCAAAAATAAAAAAGCTGTGCAACTTCTTTCTGGCCTCCATGTTTTCTGACGAGAAATCTGCTGTCATTAGAATTGTTTTTCTCCTATAAGTAATGTGTCATTTCTCTCAGGCTGCTTTCAAGATTCTTTCTTTGTCTTTAGTTTTTAGAAGTTTGACCATAATGTTTCTTGGCATGGATTTCTTTGGGTTAATCTTGTTTTGGGTTAGCTCAGCTTCTTGAATTTGTAGGTTTGTCTTTCACCAAATTTGGGAAGTTTTCAAACTTTAATTTTTTGAATACTTTTTAAACCCATCTCTCTCACTCCTCTACTTCTGGGACTCCAATAATATGAACATGTTATTGTCCCACAGGTTCCTGTGACTGTTCTCTCCCCCACTCCGCCATTGTATTTTCTCTCTGTTGTTTAGATTGGGTAAATTCTACTGATCTGTTCTCAAGCTTACTTATTCTATCCTCCGTCATCTCTTCACTAAAATTGAGCCCATTCAGTGAGTTTTTAATTTAAGTTATTGTATTTTTCATTTCTATAATTACCATTTGGTTCTTTTTTTTTTACTATAACTTTTTCTTTTTTTTCTTTTTTTTTTATTGTTGTAATTAAATGAAGTTTACATTTCAAGTTCGTCTCCCATACAAATTTTTTTCCATACATTGTTATGAGACCCTAATTGCTCACCCCATTCTGTGACAGCACACTCCTCCTTTCCACCGCTGATTCCCCATGACCATTCAACCCACTCCTAACTCTCTCTGCCTTCCCATCTCACCTCTGGACAGAAGCTGCCCCTTTGATCTCTTGTATCTACTTGACTAAGAGGCACACTCTTCACGAGTATCACTTTATGTCCCACAGTCCAGTCCAATCCCTGTCATTTGGTTCTTTTTTATAACTTCTATTTCTTTGCTGAGATTTTGCATTTTTTCGTTTGTTTCCGAGAATTTGTAATTACTTGTTGAATCATATTTATGATGGTTGCTTTAAAATCTTTTTTCAGATATTTCTAACATCTGATTGATTCATCTCAATACTGGCATCTACTGATTGTACTTTCTCATTCATATTATGATTTTCCTGGTGCTTGGTAGGATGAGCGATTTTCTGTTTTATCTTGGACTGTTTTGATATTATGAGACTCTGGATCCTTCCTATCTATCTATCTATCTATCTATCTATCTATCTATCTGTCTGTCTGTCTATCTATGTATTTATGTGTCTGTATGTCTATCTATCTATCTATTTTAGCGTGCAGTTCCCCTGTTGAGGTATACCATGAGGATTGAGTGGGTGTGATGTTCACCTTCCCTCTGGGATCCACCCACACAGCCCTGGAATAAATGGATTGCTGACTCACACTGCTTTATTGCAAATGGGCATATGGAAGATCAACTTCTGCCCCTAGAGCTGAGGAAGCAGGGGGATGAGGGAAGTAGACACACTGCTTTATTGCTCCATGGTGGGGGAAGAATCTCAGTTCTCACTGGGCTCTACTGACACCAGTGGAAGGGGCAAGGGGAAGCAGAATGCCAACTACACCTACCTAACACTGCCTTGTTCAGTCACACTGTTGCTGGCTAGGTGTGGAGGCTCAGTTCCTCACTGGTTTCATCTGACACTAGGGGAAACAGGAAGCAGAGTGTCATCTAGCCCTGCTTCACACCACTTCAGTCAGTCTTGATACTTCCAGGTGGGTGTGGTGGTTCATATTCCCACTGTCCCTCACTGGCACCAAAGACAGGGGAGAAAAAAGTGCTTACTAACCCCAACTTGCATTGCCTCATTAATTCTCACTGATGTTGGGTGTGGATGAAGGCCCAGCTCACTGCTGGATTCTGTTGACATTGCCTTGGCAGGAGAATTGGAGCATCACCTGCTTCTTCCAGGCAGGTTATGGAAGATGAGTTCCTCACTTGGCCCACCGACCCTACCAGGTGGGGTTATTGGAGATCTACCAATTTCCCCCAGGCAAGGTATAGAAGATTAGATCCCCAGTCTGTCCCAGCAACACCACTGGGCAAGGGAATCAGACCATTCCATTTTTACCATCATGGAGTTTATAGTTTATTGGGAGAGACAGACAAAGAAGTAAATTCGAACAAGTATGTAGATGCAACTGTGATAATGAGTTATGAAGGAAGAGCAGCAGAGTCCTATGAGAAGTAATAGACATTTTTGAGGAAATAACAGTAAGGCCTTGAACTAGTAATGAGAAGGTGGAAGAAACAGTGTTTCAAGCAGGGGAAACAGCACGTGAGATGGCACTGCAGCAAGAAAGAACTCAGGTATTTAAGGAATAACATGCAAGTCTGTATGGAGAAATTGAGGTGGCAAAATGAGAGGGTGGTACCAGAGATTTAGCAGGTACTTGATCATGCAGGATCTTGAGGGCTATTTTAGGGTTTTGTATTTTTGTCCTAAGTGCAGCGGCAAGGAATTAAAGAGTTTTTAGCAAGGCAGGGATATATTTTGATTTACCCATTAAAAATAATTAGCTGGTATGCTGTGTAACATGTAGATTAGAAAGGAAAAATGGAGCAGGGAGACCAGTTAGGAGGCTGCAGTAGAAGTCAAGATGAGAAATGATAGAAGCTTGTAATAGGGTAGTTGTGGCAGAGATAAAGAGAATCAGGAAGATTTGAGATAAAAGACATATCCCATTGTCATGGGGGAATGTGTTTCTAGAAATTAGAGTGTTTAATTGCATCAGCATTATATGAACTTATTAAGCAGTCCCTATAGAGAGGGATTATATTTCCTACTATCAACATACAAACCAAAAAACAAACCTGCTGCAGTCAAGTCGATTCTGACTCATAATGACCCTATAGGACAGAGTACAACTGCTCCATAGGGTTTCCAAGGCTGCAAATCTTTATGGAAGCAGATGCTGCATCTTTCTCCCGTGGAGCGGCTGGTGGGTTCAAACCACCAACCTTCAGTTAGCAGCCAAGTACTTAACCACTGCACCACTAGGGCTCCTATTAACATACAAGTAGAGATTTATTGACTTCTGATTTTCTCTGTATTGTTCTGGTAGTTCTAATGATAATGTAGCTAGGCCTAGAAATGTACCTAAATCCACAGAAGGCTATACCTCTTTAAGCTACAAAGATACTTAGTGTGTTCTTTACCCATTAAAACAATCTCATGTTAATTTGCCTTTGGTAAACAACCAGACTATTTTCTGGGGCTCAAAAGACCTGTGGTAAGGAAAAAAAAAGAGAGAGAGAAAGCACAATGATGGAACACTGCTTAGCTCAGAATAAGCTCTCAATAAATATGAGCTGATATGAGATCAAGTTTAATGTAATTTATTTAAGTAAAAATGCCTGTATTTTAAAGGCATAGTTTAAAAGATAGGAGTAGCTTACAAATCCATAAATATTTGTAGCAGGATTTTTTCCTTTGTCACGGGGTTAATTATTTATTTTATGAAAACATATTTGCATATATAATTAACAGCTTGATAGATAAGTTGGGCGTTAGAGAAATTTAAATATAACATTTTGTAAGCCAAACGTTCCCTGAAATTCAATCAGAAATGAATTATCATGGTCTTTTAAACTATGTCCTTCAATAGGCAAATAGGAATTCCTTGTAAAAATTGTTTCTCAAGAGTGCATCTCTATCAGTGAAGATTCATGTGTAGGGAACAAAAACCACTCTCCCTTTCTAGGTATTTAATATAGGGAATAAGAGATCTCCAAAATTATTGGCAGGGCTACAGGAACGAGTTCTGACTGTACCTCCAGAAATACATCTGGTTTGCCAGAGAACAGGTTCAAAAACTGAAAACCAAACCCATTGCCATCAAGTCAATTCCGACTCATAGCAACCCTATAGGACAGAGTAGAACTGCCCCATAGTGTTCCTTCCCAAGGCTGTAAATCTTTACGGAAGCAGACTGCCACATCTTTCTTCCATGGAGTGGCTGATGGGTTCAAACCACCAACTTTTCAGTTAACAGCTGTGAGCTTAAACCGATGCACCACCAAGGCTCCTTGAAGACATGCTACCTCTGCTTAAATGAGAAAGGCAGTGAATTGGGAATCCATCAGTGGAACTGTGCTTGAGGGATCCGGAAGTCACCCCTACTACAGTTACCTTTTTACCCCCATGAAGCTGATACCAGGGTATCCAAGGCTGATTCTACCTACCACCATTAATACAACTGCCTCTCAATATCTGCTAAGCTAATGGACATTGGAATGCATCTGCAGAAAAATCCAAGGTCTTCAAGACTTTGCTTGCCAGCAGCTCATTAAAGCAGCAGGAAAATGATCCTTAAATCACTCTGCTTTCTAAATCTCAGGAAAGTACATCTAATTGGTGGAACCTAATTTGCATCTAGAAACATAACTGTAAGGGAGTCTCAGAAATGTAGATTTTATTTTTTCCAGGCTCTGCAGTACAGAAAGCCATACTAGAAGGAGTTGAGAGTGGATGCTGAATGCAATTCACTGTATTCATCACATCTTTTGCTACTAAACATTGTATATATTTATCTTTCCATACTTAAACTTCCAAACAATACTAGCAATGACAATATGCAAATCCAAACCTAATACAGCTGTCTCTGACAAAAGCAAAACTCTGGTTATCCTTTTCCAAAAAAGGATTCTTCTTATAGCTTAGTCACAATTCTACCTTGATATACTGTAATTTAAGAACTATTATAGACTTCTGGCCAACATGGCACTATAGACAGAAGTACCACACCATCCCTCCACAGCAAAGACCCGAAAAACTAAGTCAAACAGAGACAAATGTCAACGCAGAAACCCTAAGCATCAAAAGAAGAGATAAAGAACTCAGCCAAGTCCTTAATGGAATAAGAAACTGACTGAGAACAGAGAGTGAGGAGAGATATGTGCAGAGGTCCCCTATCAGCTACCACAGCATAGATTCGCCATCTTGGACTCCTGTCAGAGATCAGCGAACATGGAGTACGGGAAAGCAGCTTCATGGCGCTCTCAGCAGGAGACAGAACAACTGGTAACCAGCAATATACACTTTCCTATCCCCCACCCTTCCTAACCCCCGCTCGGCCTCCTCTGCTTCTTGTGGCCACAGTCTCTTGGCCTGGAGGCACTGGCTTCAGCCCTATGCCACTTGGATTCCACCCGCCCACACTGGCCGGCCCCTTGAGTGCCATTCGTTTTTTGCTGGTGTTGTTTTTTTCTGCTTCTTTTTGTTGCTTCCATACCTCTCACCACCTCCCCTTCCTTTCTCTCAAATACCTGCTTCTGTGTGTCACTTTTGCTTCTTCCTGAAAAGCTGTGAAATGCCCCTCGACTGTGGAACTGCTTCCTGGCCCACCCCACCAACCAAAAGTTGGTTCTTTGAAAAAAATCAACAAAATCAACAAACCACTGTCCAGACTGACAAAAAACAAAAAACAAAAAACAAAAAAAAAAAAAACAAGAGAGGACGCAAATAACCCAAATAAGAAATGAAATGGGGGATATTACAACAGACCCAACAGAAATAAAAAGGATCATAACAGAGTATTATGAAAAACGATACTCCAACGAATTTGAAAACCTAGAAGAAATGGTTACATTTCTAGAAACACACTACCTACCCAAACTATCACAAATCTATGTTGAAAATCTGAACAGACCCATAACAAGAGAAGAGACTGAAAGGTAATAAAAAAAAAAACTCCCAACAGAAAAAAAAAAAGTTCTGGATCAGATGGCTTCACTGGAGATTTCTACCAAACATTCAGAGCAGAGCTTCGACCAGTACTACTCAAATTATTTCAGAACATAGAAAAGGAAGCGACACTTCCGAATTCATTCTATGAAGCCAGCATAACCCTGATACCAAAACCAGGCAAAAACACCACAAAAAGAAAATTACAGACCAATATATCTCATGAATATAGATGGAAAAATTCTCAAGAAATTCTAGCCTATAGAATTCAGCATCATATGAAAAAAATAATACACCAAGACCAAGTAGGACTCATACCAGGTATGCAAGGATGGTTCAACATTAGAAAATCAATCAACGTAATCCACCACATAAATAAAAGGGAAAAAAATCACATGATCATCTCAATTGATGCAGAAAAGGCATTCGACAAAGTCCAACACTCATTCCTGATAAAAACTCTCAGTAAAATAGGTATAGAAGGGAAATTTCTCAACATAATAAAGAGAATCTATGCAAAACCAATGGCCAACATTATTCTTAATGGAGGGAGGCTGAAAACATTCTCCTTGAGAATAGGGACAAGACAACGGTGCCCTTTATCACCACTCCTATTAAAAATTGTGCTGGAAGTCCTAGCTAGAGCAATAAGGCAAGAAAAAGAAATAAAGGGCATCCAAATCGGTAATGAAAAAATTAAACTCTCCCTATTTGTAGATGATATGATACTATACATAGAAAACCCAAAAGACTCCACAAGAAAACTACTGGAACTAATAGAAAGACTAGCAGAGTAGCAGGAAACAAGACAAACATACAAAAATCAGTTGGATTCCTATATACCAATAAAGAGAACAATGAAAAGGAAATCAGGAAAACAATACCATTTATAATAGCCTCTAAACAAATAAAATACTTAGCAATAACTCTAACCACGGATGAAAAAGACCTATACAAAGAAATCTGCAAAACACTACTTCAAGAAACCAAAAGAAATCTACATAAATGGAAAAACATACCATACTCATGGTTAGGTAGACTCAACATTGTGAAAATGACAATTCTACCCAAAACAATTTACAAATACAATTCAATCCTGATCCAAATACCAACAACATTCTTTAAAGAAATGGAGAAACTAATCATTAACTTTATATGGAAAGGGAAGAAGCCCCAAATAAGTAAAGCACTACTGAAGAAGAAGAATCAAGTAGAAGAAGTCGCGCTACCTGACCTCAGAATCTACTGTACAGCTACACTAGTCAAAACAGCCTGGTACTGGTATAATGACAGATACATTGACCAATGGAACAGAATTGAGAACCCAGATGTAAATCCATCCACCTACGGTCACATGATCTTTGACAAGGTCCCAAATTCCATCCAATGGGGAACAGTCATTTTAACAAATGGTGCTGGCAAAACTGGATATCCATCTGCAAGAAAATGAAACAGGACCCATACCTCACACCACCTACAAAAACAAATTCAAAATGGATCAAAGACCTAAATATAAAGCCAAAAACTATAAAGTTCATAGAAGGAAAAATAGGATCAACTCTAGAGGCCCTAATACACAGCATTAACAGGATACAAACCATAACCAACAACATGCAAATTCCAGAAGATAAGCTAGATAACTGGGATCTTCTAAAAATTAAACACTTATGCTCATCAAAAG
>NW_004444157.1:1543685-1558102 GCF_000243295.1 Trichechus manatus latirostris
GGGAAATACTAAATAGATAATAGATAAGTGGTATCTTGGATGAAGGGTGAGACAGTACACAATACAGGAGAAACTAGCACAACTTGTACTAGGAAAGGTCATGGAAGCCCCACAGACACATCCAAACTCCTGAGGGACTGAATTGCTGGGCGGAGGGCTCTGGGGACCATGGTCTTGGGGAACATCTAGCTGAATTGGCATGACACAGCTTATAAAGACAATGCTCTACATTCTACTTTGGTGTGTAGTGTCTGGGGTCTTAAAAGCCTGTGAGCAGCCATCTAAGATACTCCACTGGTCTCACCCCTTCGGGAGCAAGGGAGGGTGAAGAGAAGAAGATACAAGGAAAAGATTAGTCCAAAGGACTAATGGACCACAGCTACCGTGGCCTCCACTAGACTGAGTCCAGCACAACTATATAGTGCCCGGCTACCACCACTGACTGCTCTGAGAGGGATCACAGTAAAGGCTCCTGGACAAAGGTGGAGAAAAATGTAAAACAAAATT
The DNA here is from genome assembly GCF_000243295.1 of Trichechus manatus latirostris. Lineage (NCBI taxonomy): Eukaryota > Metazoa > Chordata > Mammalia > Sirenia > Trichechidae > Trichechus > Trichechus manatus. The sequence goes on from NW_004444157.1 coordinate 1,544,193, forward strand.
GTAACTTAAAGACCAGACTTACTGGCCTGACAGCGACTGGAGATACCCCGAGAGTATGGCCCCCAGACACCCTTTAGCTCAGCAATGAAGTCACTCCCGAGGTTCACCCTTTAGTCAAAGATTAGTCAGACCCATAAAACAAAATGAGATTAATGGGGCACACTAGCCCAGGCACAAGGACTAGAAGGCAGGACGGGACAGGAGAGCTGGTAATAGGGAAATGAAGGTCGAGAAGGCAGAGTGTTGACATGTCGTCGGTTGTTAACCAATGTCATAAAACATTACGGGTACTAACTGTTAAATGAGAAACTATTTGTTCTGTAAACCTTCATCTGAAGTACAAAAAAAAAAAATTAAAAAAGGAACTATTATAAACTTAAGTACTACCAACATATTTTACATAAAATAGTTGGAGAAAGGAAGGAAAAAAGTAAACTGACACATGTATGTGTATATTTGTGTGTGTTTGTGTGCAAGGAAGAAAATACCGGTAACTACTGCAGTTGGCTACAAGACCATGGTCTCACAAGTGTTTATAAATTGCTTCTTCCTCCAGCGTTTCCATATTTTTCATCATCAGCCAGCACCTAAGCAGGTCAGGGCTCTTCCTGAGGTGAGCCAAAACTATTCATAAGAGGCGTGCGTCCTTGGTGATTCTGCTGGTATTGTGTTACTTTAGTCTTCCATTAATTTTATTATTATTTTATTATTTTTACTGGACTTTAGGAGCACACTCTCATCATTGGTTCATATATGGCCTGTCTTTATTTATTTATTGGTTATTTAGTTAACTAGTTGGTTTTAGCAATGTAGTAAGTATTCTCAACCCAACCACCCAAAACAAAACTAGGACCTTGAGAGTAACCTACATTTATCCATACAGTCCTCTCTCCCATCCTTCTGCTTTGTCCGTCTAAAGTAGAACCAACCTGTTCCCCTGTTAATGATTTCATTGTTCTGTTTTTATATAGTTATATTACATGAAAATATATTCCTAAATAGTATATTTTAGATTTCAGTTAACTTTATGTCGTGGGTATCATGCTGCATGTAGTATTTTTTTTTTAATTACTGTTATGTTGCTAAAGGCCATAATTATTGATGTGTGTTGCTGTAGTCCATTGATTTTGACTGGTTTATACTAATTCATTATGTGTCTATGTGGTTGCTGTGTTAGTTGCTGTCGAGTTGATTCTGACTTATGACAACCCCACGTGTTACAGAGTAGAACTGCTTCATAGGGTTTCCTTGGCTGTAATCTTAATGGAAGCAAATTGCTAGGGCTTTTCTTCTGCTGCACTGCTGAGTGAGTTCAAATTGCTGATCTTTAGATTAGCAGTTGAGTGCAAACCATTTACACCACCTAGGAACCTTTATGTGTGTGTACTAAAGTTTATTCATCCTCTCTCCCATTGATGGGCATGACGGTGTTTCCAGGCTTTTGATACTGTGACCTTTACTGCTATGAACATTCTTGTACATATTTCCAGTTGTATGTTTGTAAGAATTTATCTTGGGTATATACTTGGGAGTGGAATTGCTAAGTCATAAAACATGCAATTGTTTGAATTTAGATGGTAATGTTAAGCTGTTTTTCAAAGTCTTTGCAGAAATTTTCATACCTAGAAGCAATCTGTAAGACATATGTTGGATCCACATCATTGCCAACAGTAGGTATTGTCATACTTTCTAAATTTTGCCAGTTAAATGGGTATAAACTGGTATCTCATTGAGGTCTTTGTTTGCATTTTCCCAGTCACCATTGATGTTTAACTCTCTTCTTATGTTTTTTGGCTCTATGTGTCTCCTCTTCTGTGAAACGTCGCATGTCCATTTTTTCTAGTAGGTTGTTTGTGATGCTCTTATGGTTGTATGAAATTTCTTTATATATTCTTGATACTCTTTCTTGATTTTGTGTATTGAGAATACTGTTTTACAGTCTGTAACTTGTCTTTTTCGTTTTCTTTAAGATGTCTTTGAATGAATTTTAATATAGTCAAAAGTATCAATCTTTTAGTATATTGTTTAAAAAATATTTTCTTACCCCATAACTAAAAGATCTTCATCTATATTTTCTACTGAGAGTTTTAAAGTTTTATTTTTGACTTGTAAATTCTTAGTCCATCTGAATTTGATTTTTGGATGTGGTGTGAAGCAGGGTCCGATTTCATGTTTTTCCATGCGGTTACCATTTTATCAGCTTCATTTATTGAACAGCTCTTATTTCCCTACTGTGCAGATATGCTGTCTCTGTCTTATATCAAATTTTCATGAATAGGTGGGTCTATTTCTGGTATTTTATATACCATTGTTCATTTTATCCATTCCTGCTCTAATACTCCACCCTCTTAATTATTATAGCTTTATAATAATTCCTAATATCTGGTAGGGAAAATTCCCCAAACTTGCTCTTCACCTTCAGTTGCGTTCTGGCTACTATTGGCCCTTTTTTATTTGCATAGAAATTTTATAAGCATCAAGATACAAGAAAACATTGTTGTAATATAAGTTGAAATTGTATTGAATTTATTTCTAGATCAATTTATGGAAAACCAACATCTTTAAGATATTTAGTCTTTGTATCGAATAATACACGGACAATAAATAAGGAAGATCAAAGAAGAATTGATGCATTTGGATTATCGTGTTGGTGAAGAATATTAAATATATAATGGACTGCCAGAAGAATGAACTAATCTGTCTTGGAAGAAATACAGCCAGAATGCTCCTTAGAAGCCAAGATAGTGAGACTTCATCTCACATACGTTGGACATGGTATCAGGAGGGACCAGTCCCTGGAGAAGGACATCATGCGTGGTAAAGTAGAGGGCCAGCAAAAAAGAGGAAGTCCCTCAATGAGATGGATTCACACAGCGGCTGCGACAATGTCTCAGATATAGCAACGATTGTGAGGATGGCGCAGGACTGGGCAGTGTTTCATTCTGTTGTACATAGGGTCGCTATGAGTCAGAACCAACTTGTCGGCACCTAATGCCTTTGAATTATGGTGTTGGCAAAGAATATTGAGTATACCACGGACTGCCAGAAGAATGAACAAATCTGTCTTGGAAGAAGTACAGCCAGAATGTTCCTTAGAAGTGAGGATGGTGAGACTTTGTCTCACATACTTTGGACATGTTATCAGGAGAGCTCAGTCCCTGGAGAGGGACATCATGCTTGGTAAAGTAGAGAGTCAGGGAAAAGAGGAAGAGCCGGAACAAGATGGATTGACACAATGGCTACAACAATGGATTCAAACACAGCAACGATTGTGAGGATGGCACAGGGTGGGGCAGTGTTTCATTCTGTTGTACATAGGTTCGGAACTGACTCAACAGCACCTAACAATATCATCCAAGAATAGGGTGTAGTTCATCATTTATTTAGGTAGTTTTATATATTTTATATATTTATATATGTTTTTTCCCTAAAGACGTGTTATGCATCTTTTATTGTATAAGATTGACATTTCTGGTACTATTGTAAATTGTGCCTTTTCTTTAAGTACATTTTTAATGGTTTGCTGATGGTAAACAGAAATGCAAGCAACTCTTGTATGTTAATCTTATATGCAATCACTTTGCTAAATTCTTCTGTTTATGCAAATGATTTGAAGGTAGATTATTTGGGCTTTCCATAGAGATTATCACATCATCTAAAAATAATCTGCAAATATTCACAATTTTGTTCCTTCCTTTCTAATCCTTATGTGTCTAATTTCTTATTCTTATCTTATTAAACTGGCAGGATTTTAGATATAATGTTGAATAAAAGTAGTAATAAAGGGTATCCTTGTCTCATTCCTAAATTCAAAGAGAATGCTCCTACTGTTTGCTCATTTAAAATGTTTACTTTAAGATTATTTTATAGCTTTGTAAAAAATTAAGTTAAAAAAACTCCCTTTGCATTTAAAATTTAAGAGCTTTTTAAAAATCATAAATGGGTTTTAAATATAATGACTTTAATATAACTTTTCTTATCTATTTTGAGATGATCATATAGTTTTCATTATTAATCCATTTATATATTGTTGTTAGGTGCTGTCGAGTCGGTTCCGACTAATAGCCACCCTATGTACAACAGAACGAAACACTGCTCAGTCCTGTGCCATCCTCACAATCCTTGTTATGCTTCAGCCCATTTTTGTAGCCATTGTGCCAATCAATCTTGTCCAGGGTCTTCCTCTTTTTCACTGGCCCTCTACCAAGCATAATGTCCTTCTCCAGGGACTGATCCCTCCCGATAACATGTCCAAAGTATATGAGACGCAGTCTCGCCATCCTTGCTTCTAAGGAGCATTCTGATTGTAGTTCTTCCAAGACAGACCTGTTTGTTCTTTTGGCAGTCCATGGTATGTTCAATATTCTTCGCCAACACCACAATTCAAAGGCGTCAGTTCTTCTTTGGTCTGCCTTATTCATTGTCCACATTTCACATGCATATGAGGCAATGGAAAACACCATGGCTTGGGTCAGGCACACCTTAGTCTTCAAGGTGACATCTTTGCTTTTCAACACTTTAAAGAGGTCTTTTGCAGGAGATTTGCCCAATGCAATGTGTCTTTTGATTTCTTGACTCCTACTCCCATGGGTATTGATTGTGTATTCAAGTAAAATGAATCCTTAACAACTTCAATCTTTTCTGCGTTTATCATGATGTTGCTTATTTGTCTAGTTGTGAGGATTTTTGTTTTCTTTATGTTGAGGTGTAATCCATACTGAAGGCTGTAGTCTTTGATCTTCATCAGTAAGTGCTTCAAGTCCTCTTCCCTTTCAGCAAGCAAGGTTGTGTCATCTGCATAATGCAGGTTGTTAGTGAGTCTTCCTCCAATCCTGAGTCCCCATCCTTCTTCATAGAGTCCAGCTTCTCGGATTATTTGCTCAGCATACAGATTGAATAGGTATAGTGAAAGGATACAATTCTGATGCACACCTTTCCTGACTTTAAACCACTAAGTATTCCCTTGTTCTGTTTGAATGAGTGCCCCTTGATCCATGTACAGGTTCCTCATGAGCACAGTTAAGTGTTCTGGAGTTCCCATTCTTCGCAATGTTATCCATAATTTATTATGATCCACGCAGCGAATGCCTTTCCATAGTCAATAAAACACTGGTAAACATCTTTCTGGTATTCTCTGCTTTCAGCCAGTATCCGTATGACATCAGCAATGATATTCCTGGTTCCACGTCCTCTTCTGATTCAGGTTTGCATTTCTGGCAGTTCCCTGTCCATATACTGCTGCAGCCGCTTTTAAATGATCTTCAGCAAAATTTTACTTGTGTGTGATATTAATGATATTGTTTGATAATTTCCACATTCTGCTGGATCAACTTTCTTGGGAATAGGCATAAATAGGCATAAATATGGATCTCCTCCAGTCGGTTGGCCAGGTAGCTGTCTTCCAAATTTCTTGGCAGAGACAAGTGAGCACTTCCAGTGCTGTATCTGTTTTTTGAAACATCTCAATTGGTATTCCGTCAGTTCCTGAAGCCTTGTTTTTTACCAATGCCTTCAATGCAACTTGGACTTCTTCCTTCAGTACCATCAGTTCTTGATCACATGCTACCTCCTGAAATGGTTGAACGTCCACCAGTTCTTTTTGGTATAGTGACATTTAGGATTTTCTGATATCAGATCATCCTTGCATACTGGGATAAATTTCACTTGTTCATAGTATGTTGTCTTGTCTATACACTATTGGATATGATTTGATAATAATTTGTTAGGAAATTTGTATCTGTGTTCATGAGTTAATTGAATATTCAATCTTCATTTCTCATAATTTTTTGTCTGTTTTGATATCAGGATATATATTCCTGGTAGAATAAGTTGGTGTTATTCCCTCTTTTTCTTTTATCAGAAAATGTTTGTATAAATTGGGATTATCTGTTTCTTGAAAGTTTGGTAGCACTCGTCTATAAAACAATCTTGTCCTAGTGTTTCCTTTGTGGCAAGATTTTAACCACTGTTTAATTTTTTAAAAAATAGTTGTTAGACAATTTAATACTCTTTATTTCTTTTGAGTAAGTTCTGGTAAGTTATATTTTTTCTAGGGATTTATCTATTTTTCCAAAGTTTTCCAAAGTATTGGCCTAGGTGTTGGAACTATTTTTCATTATCTTTTTAAAATATTACATTATTTGTAGTTATGTCCTCCTTTTCAGTCATATATTAGTGTCCTTTTTCTCTTGATCAGTCTTGCTAGAGGTTTGTCTGTTTTGTTATTTTTTTCCCCAATAAAAGACTTATTGTCTTTGTATCATTGTTTTCTATTTCATTAATTTCCAGTCTTATATTTATTATCTTTTTCCTTCTAAATTTTCTTTGAATTTACTCTGTTTATTTCTTTCCTTTTACTTTCTTTGGGAAAATTCTCTTGAGTGTTTTTATAGCTTATTAAGATACTATCTCATTAATATTAACTTGCTTTATCTGTATTATAAGTATTTAAAGCTATCCCTCAAAATATTGCTTTTATTATATCCTAGAAGATTTGATATACAGTGTTTTCATTATATTCAATTCTAGGTATTTTTAAGTTTCCGTTGAATGTTTGGGCCATAGGCCCAAGTGACTGAGCTGCTTGCTCTGCAGCCTGACCAAACTGGAGAACCTTTTAATACTCTGGGTCTCACTCAAATCTGGCAGAGTTATGAGGTATTTGGTAAATGGCTTGAACCAGTTTATTCGAATATAGTATATGTTGCCACCAAATCACAAAGAAGCCCTTCCCAAGCATTGTGTCTTTTTATTAGTGGTAGGGACTATGAGATACAGCAAGTTGTCTTTCCCTTTGAAGTGGCTACTCCAGTATATTCCTGGCCAATGAACCTCCAGAAACTTCACTGAGGTAGCATTCTCCTGATTTTCATGAGTTTTATCTCCTGCCCACCAAGGCATCTGGAGTTCCCGCTCACCTTGTCCTATCAGCATGATGTCATCACTAATAGCGGAACAATATGATGTCTTGTGGGATGATCAATGTCCCTGTGTTTTAAATTATGACAGAAAATTAATGTATCACTGAAATAAGATAGTGGCTATGTAAGAGTTGTTCCTGTCAGATTAATGAAAATTGCTTCTGATCTTTCCTGCTTAGCGGTACATGGGTAAAACGTATTTTCCAGATTGATAACTGCATACCAGGAGCTGGGGAGGGTATACCAGGAGCTGCTTCAATCTCCTTAAGAGTCTACATCTGGAACAGCAGCTGAAATTGGAGTTTCTAACTGATTAAGCTGAACATAATTCACTGTCAGCCTCTAAGACCTGACTCTCTTCAGCAGAGGAAAAATAGGCAGCTTAAATAGGATGTTTTAGGAATCACAATCCCTGCACACATATCTTATTTGTGTTTCTCCCAGGAGTACAGCATTGCTTTTAGTTTACTATTTTGGTAGATGGAGGAGTTTCACAGGCTTCAAATTGGCCCCTTCCTTCTATAGTAGTTCTCATTTTAGAGGTTGGGGAGCCAATGTGGAGATTCTTCCAGTTGCCAAGTAATGCAATTGGGAACTGGGGAAATAACCACAGGATGGGTTCACATACTCACTGCATCCACTGATAGCTCAAATTCCATTTTGTAATCTTAAATCCTATAGGTCCCTGCTTGACCTGTAAACCATAGTGGTATTCTGGATCCCCAGGGATTAGCATAACTCAAAGCCAAAGTCCAATGATTCCTAAAAGTTTAAGGTATTTCTCTTTCCCCAGTATATAGTTACCCTGGTAAATGGCTACAAGTTTCTTTGCTAAAAGCTAGAAAGAAAGATGCATAATATATACTTGTAATATTACTGGATCCCTCATAAAGAGGCTCTTGTTCTGTGAATTGACTCAGTCATATAGATCCAGTATGACCTTAGTTAGTTTCTCATTTAGTCCAAGGACCTCATGAGTAATTAGCTGCTACCTAAGTCCTCCGGTGGTGCAGTGGTTAAGAGCCCAGCTGCTAACCAAAAGGTCAGCAGTTTGACTCCACCTGCCACTCCTTGGAAACCCTATGGGGCAGTTCTACTCTGTCCTATCGGGTCGCTATGAATTGGAATTGACTTGATGGCAATGGGTTTGGTTTTTGGTTTTAGTCCTCTGCAGGTCAAATCATTCTAACACTCTAGCTCTGCTGCTTGTTACAGTAACCATGCTCACTTTGCCTCTGGTGATTAAGTATTGTCACTTGGTATCTGCCACTCTTTGATACCATCATTCCCATTGAAATAAGGGAGCTCATTACAACAGGGGCGACTCCTACCTTCATTTCCAAACTACAGAGGACCACCACTGTAGTCCTTTATTTTCACACCCCCTTTTTTTTGGTGAGATATAAAGTGCAACATAAATGTATAGTTTAGTGAGTTGTTATAAAGTGAACATATGTAGCACAATCATGCAGGTTGCCTGCGCCCCAGAAGCCCTCTGCATGCCACTTCCCAGGCTACTTCCTCTTCCTCCTGCCAAAGTATAACCATTATCCTACGTTTTTATGGAAGCATTTCCTTACTTTTATTTATACTTCAAGCATCTGAACATGCATCCCTAATCACATAATAAAGTTTTGCCTGTTTTTGAACTTTGTTTAGATGGAATTATACAGTGTATATTCTTTTGTCTGGCTTCTTTTGCCCATCAGTATAGTTGTGAGATTTATCCAAGTTGTCACAGGTAGCTGTGGTTTATTTTCGTTGTTGTATGGTATTCATTCTATGAATATACTACAATTTTTTTAATCCATTCTGTTGAAAAACATCTGGTTTATTTGAAGTTTGGGTCTATTACAAATAATGCTGCTTTGAACATTCTTATACATGTCTCTTGATGCACACATACATGCTTTTGTGTTGGGTGTATACTCAAAAGTAGAATTGCTGCCCTTGCTTCTTTTTTTTTTTCCATAATTTTGTCTCTCCATGCTTCTTTCTGGATGTTTTCTTCAGAAGTATCTTTCAGTTTAGTTATTCTTTTCTTCCAATGTGTCTAATCTCTGTTTAACTGATCCACTAATTCTTATTTTAAATTACTGTACTTTTATTTCTAAAATTTCTGTTTAAAAAAATCTGTTATATCTCTCCATCCCCTAGTACTCTGTTGAAATTTTAAATCCTTTCCCTTATCTCCCAGAAACTAGTAAACGTATTTTTAAATCTATGTTTGAAATTTCAATATCTGGAGCCCTGTAGATCTGTTTCTATGGTCTGTTGTTGCTTGTTCAAGTTGCCTGGTTTGGCCCATTTTGATATATGCCAGATACTGTACTAAAACATTTATTTTTGGAAATAATGTGAACTTGAGATAGTGTCTTCATTTCTGGAGTATTTTCTGTTGCTTCTTTCAGGACACTTAGGAACACTAGCAATCAGGGATCATCTTAGTCCAATATTAAAATTGAGATTTTCTGGCTTACCAAGATGACTCAGAGCTGAGCTTCAATCTGTGTGAAGGTCATTTTACTTCCAATTCACCATGAATGCTAGGGTGCAGCTCTCTAGTGTTCCAACCTAAAGTGTAGGGGTTTAACAGGGTTTCTATCCTTCGTTGCTCTTGCTAAGTCACTTGCAGCTGCCTGAGCTAGTACATTGAATCCAGAGATTATTTTAGGTGTGCCCATTTCTATAAATCCAGTAAAAATTGTTCTTCCCTTGTCTATAAGCCTTAGAATCCATTTGCTACTCATATTTCTTAGCTTTATACTGATAAAAATTAACAATCTTGTAATTCTTTTTGCATGCAATCTTTCTCCTCCAATGTTACACTTTGGATTGTGGCAGCAGTATGGGGTTTTAGCAAGGCAGGACCAGCTTTTACAAGAGGCTTCTGCTGGCAAGGGAAATTCAGTGGACTTGAGAGATCAGGGTACTCATATTCTTATGAATTCTCTTAAATATCCCAATTTATAGGCATAATAGTCAACAGTTCTTCCAACTGGTATAGCACAGGCATCAACCAATTAGAATGGACACTGATCAATTGGTATGTATGTGCATCACCTTTAAGTCTTCTATCAAATGATAACCTTTCAATGAAGAATACTATGGCCACTTCATTTAAAATTTCAACTTATATCATTTACTTTAAAAATATATTTATTTTTATTGTCTGTCCTCCTGCTAGAATATAAGCTACATGAGGGCAGAGATTTTTGCTTGTCATGTTCATTGTTGTATTCCAGTGCCTAGAACAGTATCAATTGTCAATAAATATTTTTTGAATGTTTGAATGATACCAAATACTGTATCAGTCAGCATTCATTTACATGAAACAGAACCACTCTGGCTATTTTAAGCATGTTGTGTTTGTTAGATGCCATGGAGTCAATTCTGACTCATAGTGACCCCATGTGACAGACTAGAACTGCCTCATAGGGTTTCCTAGGCTATAATCTTTACAGAAGCAGATCTCCAGGTCTTTTCTCCCATGAAGCCACTGGTGGGTTCACACCACCAACTTTTAGTTAGCAGCCAAGAACATAAAAGTGTTACAGAAAATCAGGTCTTACATTCTTGGAAAGGCTTGAGAAGTGGACTCCTAGGCTAGACCTTCAGGAAGAACTCTCTAACCAGCATTATCAAACCAGCCCGTCAGGCACTGCTAACTCTGCTACATTCAGGAAGGTGGCGAGTGAGAGGAGTGAGGAGGCCACCGCTGGAACTGTTGACTTCAAAACTACACTGCCATATCTGCAATTCAGCCAAAGGAATCCACTGCCATTACTACAACTACCTCTCAGTACCTTAAATGTATTTTAGAATTACCTAAAAAAAAAAAACCCTGTAGCTGTTGAGTCAATCCTGACTCATAGCAACCCTATAGGACAGACAAGAACTGCCCTATAGGGTTTTCTAGGCTGTAATCTTCATAGACAATCAACATCCATGGATGCAGTAGTCAAAAGATCAAACAACATATTGAATTAGGAAAATCTGCTGCAAAAGACCTCTTTAAAGTGTTAAAAAGCAAAAATGTCACTTTGGGGACTAAGGTGCATCTGACCTAAGCCATGGTATTTTTTTATTATTATTATTTTATTGTGCTTCAGATGAAATTTTACACACAAATTACTTTCTTATTCAAAAATTTATACACGCATTGTTTTGGGACACTGGTTGCAATCCCTGCAAAGTGCCAGCACTCTCCCCCTTTCCTTTTCCACCCCGGGTTCCCCGTGTACATTCCTCAAGTTTTCCTGTCCCTTCCTGCCTTCTCCTCTTTGCTTTTGGGCAGGTGTAGCCCATTTGGTCTCCCATACTTGACTGAACCAAGAAGCACATTCCTCACGTGTGTTATTGTTTGTTTTATAGGCCTGTCTAATCTTGGGCTGAAAGGGGTACTTCGGGAGTGACTTCAGTTCTGAGTTACCAGGGTGTCTGGGAGCCAGTCTCGGGAGTTCCTCCAGTCTCCGTCAGACCAGCAAGTCTGGTCTGTTTTTGTGAATTTGAATTTTGTTCTACATTTTTTTCCCACTCTGTCCGGGACCCTCTATTATGACCCCTGTCAGAGTGGTTGGTGGTGGTAACCGGCAACCATCTAGTTCTTCTGGGTTCAGGCTGGTGGAGTCTGTGGTTCATGTGGTCCATTAGCACTTTGGACTAATATTTTCCTTGTGTCTTTTGTTTTCCTCATTCTCTTTTGCTCCAAATGGCATGGCAAAAATAGATGTATCTTAGATGGCCACTCACAAGCTTTTACAACCCCAGCCCACTCACCAAAGTAGGATGTAGAACATTTTCTTTATGTACTGTTATGCTAATTGACCTAGGTGTCCCCTGAGACCATAGTCCCTGGCCCTCAGCCCCAGTAACTCATTCCCTCAAGGTGTGTGGATGTGTCTAGGAAGCTTCTATGACTTTGCCTTGCTCAAGGTGTGCTGACTTCCCCTATATTGTTTATTGTCTTTTCCTTCAATAAAGTTAACACTTGTCTATTATCTAGTTAGTGATTTCCCCTCCCCACACCTCCCCTCCCAGTTGTTGTGTGCCGTTGAGTCGATTCCGACTCATAGTGAAACTTCCCTAGTAACCATCAAAGATTGTTTTATATATATATATATATATATACTGCTTTAAGTTAAAGTTTACAGCTCAAGTTAGATTCTCATACAAAAATTTATACACACATTGTGATGTGACACTAGTTGCTATCCCTATAATGTGACAGTACATTCCTCCTCTCCATGCCAGATTCCCTGTGTCCATTCAACCAGCTCCTGTCCCTTTCTGCCTTCGCATCTCGCCTCCAGAGAGGAGCTGCCCATTTAGTCTCATGTATCTACTTCACCTAAGAAGCACTCTCTTCACAAGTATCATTTTATGTCTTATAATCCAGTCTAATCTAGGTTAACAGAGAGTCCCGGGGCCAAGTGGTCTGGGGTTCCTCCAGTCTCTGTCAGATCATTAAGTCTGGTCTTTTTACTAGAATTTGAGTTCTGCACCCCACTTTTCTCCTACTCTGTCAGGGACTCTCTCTTGTTTTCCTGTCAGGGTGGTCATTGGTGGTAGCCGGGCACCATCTAGTTCTTCTGGTCTCAGGCTGATGGAGTCTCTGGTTTATGTGGCCCTTTTTGTCTCTTGAGCTAATATTTTCTTTGTGTCTTTGGTATTCTTCATTCTTTTTTGCCCCAGGTGGGTTGGGACCATTGATGCATCTTAGATGGCCGCTCACTAGATTTTACGACCCCAGACGCCACTCACCAAAGTGGGATGCAGAACATTTTCTTAATAAACTTTGCTATGCCAATTGACCTAGATGTCCCCTGAAACCATAGTCCCCAGACCCCCATCCCTGCTACTCTATCCTTCTAAATGTTTGGTTGTATTCAGGAAACTTCTTAGCTTTTGCTTTAGTCCAGTTGTGCTGACTTTGCCTGTATTGTTTGTCGTCCTTCCCTTCACCTAAGATAATTCTTGTCTACTATCTAGTTAGTGAATTACCCCTCTCCCTCCCTCTCCACCCTCGTAACCATCAAAGAATGTTTTCTTCTGTGTTTAAACCTTTTCTTGAGTTCTTATAATATTGGTCTCTTACAATACTTGTCCTTTTTTGTGACTGACTAATTTCAGTCAGCATAATGCCTGCCAGATTCATCCACATTATGAGATGTTTCTCGGATTCATCGTGTTCTTTATCATTGCGTAGTAATCCATTGTATGAATATACCATAATTTGTTTATCCATTTGTCTGTTGATGGGCACCTAGGTTGTTTCCATCTTTTTGCTATTGTGAACAGTGCTGCAATGAACATGGGTGTGCATATACCTATTTGTGTGATGGATCTTATTTCTCTAGGATATATTTCAAGGAGTGGGATTTCTGGATCATATGGTACTTCTATTTATAGCTTTTTGAGGAAGCGCCAAATCGATTTCCAAAGTGGTTGAACCATTTTACATTCCCACCAGCAGTGTATAAGTATTCCAGTCTCTCCACAACCTCTCCAGTATTTATTATTTTGTGTTTTTTGGATTAATGCTAGCCTTGGTGGGGTGAGATGGTATCTCATTGTACTTTTGATTTGCATTTCTCTAATAGCTAATGATCATGAGCATTTCCTCATGTATCTGTTAGCCACCTGAATGTCTTTGGTGAAGCGTCTGTTCATATCCTTTGTGCATTTTTTAACTGGATTATTTGTATTTTTGTTGTTGAGGTTTTGCAGTATCTTGTAGATTTTAGAGATTGGACCCTGATTGGCTATGTTGTAGCCAAAATTTTTTCCTAGTCTGTAGGTTGTCTTTTTACTCTTTTGGTGAAATCTTTTCATGAGCGTAAGTTTTTGATTTTTAGGAGCTCCAAGTTACCTAGTTTCTCTTCTGGTGTTTTGCATTGTTACTTATGGTTTGTATTCTGTTTATGCCATGTATTAGGGCTCCTAGCATTGTCCCTATTTTTTCTTCCATGATCTTTATTGTTTTAGATT
>NW_004444157.1:1558202-1571301 GCF_000243295.1 Trichechus manatus latirostris
TGTTGGTTGTCTTTTGACTCTTTTGGTGAAGTCTTTTGATGGGCATAAGCATTTGATTTTTAGGAGCTCCCAGTTATCTAGTCTCTCTTCTGGTGTTTGTGCATTGTTACTTATGGTTTGTATTCTGTTTATGCCATTTATTAGGGCTCCTAGCATTGTCCCTATTTTTTCTTCCATGATCTTTATTGTTTTAGATTTTATATTTAGATCTTTGATCCATTTTGAGTTAGTTTTTGTGCATGGTGTGAGGTATGGGTCCTGCTTCATCTTTTTGCAGATGGATATCCAGTTATGCCAGCACCATTTGTTAAAGAGACTGTCTTTTCCCCCAGTTAAAGGGCTTTGGGCCTTTGTCAAATACCAGCTGCTCATAGGTGGATGAAATTACGTCTGGATTCTCAAGTCTGTTCCCTTGGTCTATGTATCTGTTGTTATATCAATACCAGGCTGTTTTGACTACTGTGGTGATATAATAGGTCCTAAAATCAGGTAATGTGAGGCCTCTCACTTTGTTCTTCTTCCGTAGTGCTTTGCTTATCTGGGGCCTCTTCTCTTTCCTTATGAACTTGGTGATTTGTTTCTCCATCTCATTAAAAAATGCTGTTTGAATTTGTATCGGGATTGCATTGTATCTGTAGATCGCTTTGGGTAGAATAAATATTTTCACAATGTTGAGTCTTCTTATTCATAAGCAAGGTATGTTTTTCCACTCATATAGGTCTCTTTTGGTTTCTTGCAGTAGTGTCATGTAGTTTTCATTGTATACGTCTTTTACCTCTCTGGTTAGATTAATTCCTAAGTATTTCATCTTCTTGGTGGCTATTGTACTGATTTGGTGATTTCCTCTTCAAAGTTCTCTTTGTTGGTGTAGAAGAATCCAACTGATTTTTGTATGTTTATCTTGTATCCTGATACTTTGCTCAAATCTTTTATTAGTTCCAGTAGTTTTCTTGTGGATTCTTTGGGGTTTTCTGTGTATAAAATCATATCATCTGCAAATAGAGATACTTTGACTTCTTCCCTACCGATATGGATGGACTTTATTTCTTTTTCTAGCTTAATTGTTCTGGCTAGGACCTCCAGCACAATGTTGAGTAAGAGTGCTGATAAAGGGCATCCTTCTCTAGTTCCCATTTTAAAGGGGAATGCTTTCAGACTTTCTCCATTTAGGAAGATGTTGGCTGTTGGCTTTGTATAAATGCCCTTTTTTATGTTGAGGAATTTCCCTTCTATTTCTATTTTGTTGAGAGTTTTTATCATGAATGGGTGTTGGACTTTGTCAAATGCCTTTTCTGCATCCATTGATAAGATCATGTGGTTCTTGTCTTTTGGTTTATTTATGTGATGGATTACATTGATTATTTTTCTAATGTTGAACCATCCCTGCATAACTAGTATAAATCCCACTTGGTCATGATGAATTATTTTTTTGATATGTTGCTGAATTCTATTGGATAGAATTTTGTTGAGGATTTTTGTGTCAATGTTCATGAGGGATATTGGTCTGTAATTTTCTTTTTTTGTGGTGTCTTTACCTGGTTTTGGTATCAGGGTTATGGTAGCTTCATAGAATGAGTTTGGGAATACTCCATCCTTTTCTATGCTCTGAAATACCTTTAGTAGTAGTTGTGTTAACTTTTCTCTGAAAGTTTGGTAGAATTCTCCAGTGAAGCTGTCAGGGCCAGGGCTTTTTTTTGTTGGGAGTTTTTTAATTACCTTTTCAATCACCTCTTTTATTATAGGTTTATTTAGTGTTTCTACCTCTGTTTTTGTTTGTTTAGGTAGGTAGTGTGCTTCTAGAAATTTGTCCATTTCCTCTAGGTTTTCAAATTTGTTGGAGTACAGTTTTTCATAGCATTCTCTTATGATTCTTTTAATTTCATTTGGGTCTGTTGTGATATCACCCATCTCATTTCTTATTCGGGTTATTTTCTTACTCTCCTGTTTTTCTTTTGTCAGTTTGGCAAATGGTTTATCGATTTTGTTGATGTTTTCAAAGAACCAGCTTTTGGTCTTGTTAACTCTTTCAGCTGTTTTTCTATTCTCTATTTCATTTAATTCTGCTCTAATTTTTATTAATTGCTTTCTTCTGGTGCTCAAGGGCTTCTTTTGCTGCTTTCTTTCTATTTGTTTGAGTTGTAGGGTTAGTGTTTTGATTTTTTCCCTTTCTTCTTTTTGGATGTGTGCATTTATTGCTATAAATTGATCTCTGGGCACTGCTTTTGCTGTTTCCCAAAGGTTCTTGGGTAGGATATTGTCATGGATTGAATTATGTTCCACCAAAAATATGTGTATCAGTTTGGCTGGGCCATGATTCCTGGTATTGTGAGATTTTCCTATATGTTGTAAACCCTGCCTCTATGATGTTGATGAGGGAGGATGGGTGGCAGTTGTGTTAGTAATGCAGGGCTCAGTTTACAAGTTTGGATTGTGTCCTGAGGAAATCTCTTGAGATATAAAAGAGAGAAGTGAGCAGAGAGACAGGGGGACCTCATACCACCAAGAAAGCAGTGCCAGGAGCAGAGCGTGTCCTTTGGACCAGGGTCCCTGTGCAGAGAAGCTCTGAGTCTGGGGGAACATTGTTGAGAAGGCTGACAGAGAGAGAAAGACTTCCCCTGGAGCTGATGCCCTGAATTTGGACTTTTAGCCTACTTTACCGTGAAGGACTAAATTTCTCTTTGTCAAAGCCATCCACTTGTGGTGTTTCTGTTATAGCAGCATTAGACGACTAAGACAGAATTGTTTTCATTCTCATGTGATTCTATGAATTTCTTTATTATGTCTTAATTTCTTCTATAACCTGTTAGTTTTTGAGCAAGGTGTTGTTCAGTTTCCATGTGTTTGATTTTTTTTCTTGCTTTTTCTGTTATTGATTTCTACTTTTATGGCTTTATGGTCACAAAAGATGCTTTGTAATATTTTGATGCTTTGGATTCTGTTAAGGCTTGCTTCGTGGCCTAATATGTGGTCTATTTTGGAGAATGTTCCATGTGCACTGGAAAAGTATACTTGCCTGCTGTTGGGTGGAGTGTTCGGTATATGTCTATGAGATCAAGTTGGTTGATTGTGGCATTTAGATCTTTTGTGTCTTTATTGAGCTGCTTTCTAGATCTTCTGTCCTTTACCAAAAGTGGTGTGTTGAAGTCTCCTACTATTATTATGGAGCTGTCTGTTGCTCTTTTCAGTGCTGTTAGAGTTTGTTTTATGTATTTTGGAGCCCTGTTGTTGGGTGCATAAATATTTATTATAGTTATGTCTTCCTGGTGTATTGACACTTTAATCATTATATAGTATTCTTCCTTATTATTTGTGATGGATTTTACTTTAAAGTCTGTTTTGTCAGAGATTAATATCGCCACACCTGCTGTTTTTGATTGTTGCTTGCTTTATATATTTTTCCCATCCTTTGAGTTTTAGTTTGTTTGTGTCTTTAAGTCTAAGGTGTCACTCTTGTAGGCAGCATGTAGAAGGATCGTGTTTTTTAATCCATTCTGCCACTCTCTGTCTCTTTATTGGTGCATTAATTCCATTTACATTCAGCGTAATTATTGATAGGTATGAGTTTAGTGCTGTCATTTTGATGTCTGTTTTTTGTGTTGTTGACAGTTTCTTTGTTCCACTTAATTTTCTTTGCTGAGTTGTTTTTCTTTATGTATTTTCTTTTATCTTTTTCATTGTTGTTGATTTTGTATTTGCTGAGTCTTTATGTTTTTCTTGTTTTTTTTTTTTATTTTGATATGTAAGATTATTAGTTTCCTTTGTGGTTACCTTAATATTCACCTCTATTGTTCTAAGTTTAATCCAATCTTTTATTTCTTGATATTGCTTAGACTTCCTCTCCATACGCAAGATATATGACTACATTATTTAGTCCCTCTTTTTTGTTTTAATGTTGTTATCTTTTACATACTGATGTCTCTGTTTCCCTATTTGCAGTGTTTTAGCTTTGATTTACTTTTGTGACTTCCCTATCTGAGTCGATATCTGGTTGCTCTGTCCTGTGTTTGTGTCTTGGGTTGTTGTCTGATGTTATTGATTTTCTAACTCGATGACTCCCTTTAGTATTTCTTGTAATTTTGGTTTGATTTGTACAAATTCCCTAAACTTCTGTTTATCTGGAAATGCCCTAATTTTACCATCATATTTGAGAAACAGTTTTGCTGGATATATAATTCTTGACTGGCAATTTTTTTCCTTCAAGGCTTTATATATGTCTTCTCATTGCCTTCTTTTCTGCATGGTTTCTGCTGTGTAGTCCAAGCTTATTCTTATTAACTCTGCTTTATAGATTACTTTTCTTTTATCCCTAACCCCTCTTAAAATTCTCTCTTTATCTTTGGTTTTGGCAAGTTTGATTATAATATGTCTTGGTGACTTTCTTTTGGTATCTACCTTGAATAGGGTTCGATGAACTTCTTGGATAGATATCTTCTTGTCTTTCACGATATCAGGGAAGTTTTCTGCCAACAAATCTTCAACAATTCTCTCTGTATTTTCTCTTATCTCCTCGGTTCTGGTGCTCCAATCACTCCTAGGTTATTACTCTTGATAGATTCCCACATAATTCTTAGGGTTTCTTCATTTTTTTAAAATTCTTTTATCTTATTTTTCCTCAAATAAGATGGTGTCAAGTGCTTTATCGCCAACCTCACTAATTCTGACTTCCATTGCCTCAATTCGGCGCCTATGACTTTCTATTGAGTTAATTCTGAAATTTTATTGTTAATCTTTTGGATTTCTGTTTGCTGTTTCTCTATGGATTCTTGCAGCCTGTTAAATTTGTCATTATGCTCTTGTATAACCTTTTTAAGTTACTCTATTGTTTTGTCTGTGTGTTCCTTGGATTGTTCTGCATTTTGCCTTATCTCTTTCCTGACATCTTGAAGAGCTCAGTGTATTAATCTTTTGAATTCTACCTCTGGTAATTCCATGAAGTTCTCTTCCTCCAGAAGGTTTCTTGATTCTTTGTTTTGGTCGCTTGCTGAAGCCATCATGGTCTGCCTCTTTATTTAATTTGATATTGACTGTCTCTGAGCCATCAATAAGTTATTATATTTATTTATTTATTGTCTCCTTTCCGTGTCATAGCTTCTTGTTTTGTTTTGTTTTGTTTTGATATGCCCAAATAGGCTGGTTTTGTGAGCTAGTTTGATTATTGGTGTCTTTGAAGCTCTCACATCCTGTCACCAGGTGGTTAGAGCTGTTACTAGGTATGTGAGCCCAGGAGTCCTTTTACTTTTCTTGTATGGATTCAGCTCAGGTGTCCAGGTAGTCGGTCAACAAGTGTGTGGTGCAGGCTCTCACCTACAGTCCTAGATGGGCAGGAGTGATTGGAGTAGGCACAGGTATCTGGCTGCAGTACGGGTCATGCACTGAGCAAGGCAGGGGATGATGGCTGCTCCTGAGTGTCTGGGAGGAAAGCGTGTCCCTGTTCTCTCAAGCATGTAGGTGGGTGGGTTTTATAGCTGAACTATGGGCACCCAGTGCTGTTAGCTGTAAGGACTGGGAGGCACCACTTATTCTTGGACCCCTGTCACACGTGGCTAGGTGGTGTGGGTGGAGCCTCCAGTCCTCAGGCCCCTGATGCGGGTAGGTGGGGACCCTGCTTAATGGGCAGAGTAGTGTCAAATGTCATGAACCTGCCACTCCACCATATAGCTGATACAGTGAAGTTAGGCTTCAGGTATATACCCTGTTGTACTGTTGTACTGTGCTAATGAGTCCTATGCTGTTGAAATGGGCCCACACAGGTCTATGGAGAGGTGAAAGGCATTCAAAGTCCATGGACTCCTTATACCTGTGCCTAGGCAAAGGGGCTGTGCCTAAACTAAGCTGTCAGCATAGGGGAGCTGGCATATTATTTTTTCCTGTTTCTTAATTTGTTCCCTCTCCAAAGCTGGAAGAATGGCTCAGGGTGTGCGACAGTTCCTACTTCTGGCCCAGAATGCACAGCAATCACAGAAGCTGGCCCAGGACCTGGTGCACAGCGGGAAGGGGGCAGGTAAATGGGAGAGAGGTTCTTCCTAAAGGGTGTGTTTTTTTTTGATCTGCATGGTAGGTTAGACACATGTACTTATCTTTTGCCGATTGAGCACAAATTCTCACTGGTTCTGGAGGCTTGAGCAGACTCTCCGCCACTTGGTCTTGCTCGATGTGGAAAATGCGTCCCTAGCGCCACTGCTTGCCTCACTGCGCACACCAGCTGATCCAGCCTGCAGGGTGCTGGTGCGTACCAGGTCAGGTCTGGCAACTCCTAGCTGCTTCTGAACTATCTCTCCCTCCCCCTGCTGCTCAGTATGATTTTTCAGCTTTGCCTTTGATGTTCAGGGCTCCTAGATTGTCATATACAGTCAATTCACTTGTTTTTTCGGGTCTTTATTGTAAGAGGGACCACAGGAAGCATCTGAGTACTCTGCCATCTTGGCCCTGCCTCAAAGATTGTTTGTTTTATGTGTGTAAACTTTTCTTGGGTTTTTATAATACTGGTCTCATACAATATTTGCCCTTTGGTTATTGACTTATTTCACTCCGCATAATGCCCTCCAGATTCATCTATGTTGTGAGATATTGTGCAGGTTCATCATTGTTCTTTATCATTGCATAGTATTCCATTGTATGTAGGTACCATAATTTGTTTATCCATTCATCTTTTTATGGGCACTTAGGTTGTTTCCACCTTTTTGATATCATGAATAATGCTGCAATAAACCGGGGTGTGCATATGTCTATTCGTGTGACGGGTTTTATTTCTCTAGGATATATTCTTAGGAGTGGGATTGCTGGATCGTATGCTATTTCTATTTCTACCTTTTTAAGAAGGTGCCATATTGTTTTCCATAGTGGTTGTATATTCCCACCAGCAGTGCATAAGATTGTCAATCTCCCAACACCCTCTCCAGGGTGTTTTTTGGATTAGTGCCAATATTGTTGGGGTGAGGTGGTATCTTATTGTCATTTTGATTTGCATTTCTCTATTGGCTAATGATTGAGAGCATTTCCTCGTGTATCTCTAGCTTCCTGAATGTCTTCTTTGGCGAAGTTCTATTCATATCCTTTGCTCATTTTTTAAATCGGATTATTTTTGTTGTTGAGGTGTTAAAGTATTCTATAGATTCTAGAGATTAGACCCTTGTCGGATATGTTGTAGCCAAAAAATTTTTCCTAGTCTGTAGGTTCTGTTTTTACTCTTTTGGTAAAGTGTTTTGATGAGCATGTGTTTAATTTTTATGAGGTCTGATTTATGTAGTTAATCTTTTGCTGTGTGTGCATTTTTAGTTATGTTTGGTATTCTATTTATGCCATATATTAGAGCCCCAAGCATTGTCCCTATTTTTTCTTCCATGATCTTTATCATTTTAGGTTTTATATTTAGGTCTTTGATCCATTTTGAGTTAGTTTTTGTGTATGGTGTGAGGTATGGGTCCTGTTTCATCTTTTTACAGATGGACCAGTTTTGCCAGCACTGTTTGTTAAAAAGGTTGTCTTTTCCCTATTTAATGGATTTTGGTCCTTTGTCAAAGATCAGCCAACCATAGCTGGATGGACTTATATCTGGATTCTCAGTTCTGTTCCATTGGTCTATGTGTTTGTCATTGCACCAGTACCAGGCTGTTTTGACTATCGTGGTTGTATAGTAGGTTCTGAGATCAGATAGTGTGAGGACTTCTACATCATTCTTTTTCGTCAATAATGCTTTACTTATCTGGGGCCTCTTTCCTTTATATATAAAGTTGGTGATTATTTTTTCCATCTCGTAAAAGAATGCTGTTGGTATTTGGATCAAGATTGCATTTTATGTGTAGATTGCTTTGGGTAGAATTGACATTTTCACAATGTTGAATCTTCCTATCCATGACCATGGTATGTTTTTCCATTTATGTAGATCTCTTTTGGTTTCTTGCAATAGTATTTAGTAGTTTTATTTGTATAGGTCTTTTATGTCCCTAGTTAGATTTATTCCTAAGTATTTTATCTTTTTAGGGGCCATTAGAAATGGTATTGTTTTTCTGATTTCCTTTTCAAAGTTCTCTGTTAATATATAAGAATACAACTGATTTTTGTATATTGTTTTGTATCCTACTACTCTGCTGAACCTTTCTATTAGTTCCAGGAGTTTTCTTGTAGAATCTTTGGGGTTCTCTATGTATAGGATCATATCATCTGCAAATAGAGATTGCTTTACTTCTTCCTTTCCAATTTGGATGCACTTTATTTCTTTTTCTTGCCTTATTGCTCTAGTTAGGACTTCAAGCACAGTGTGAAATAGGAATGGTGATAAAGGGCTTCCTTGTCTTTTTCCCTTTCTCAAGGGGAACGCTTTCAGCCTCTCTCCATTGAGAACGATGTTGGCTGTTGGTTTTGTATAAATGCCCACTACTATGTTGTGGTATTTCCCTTCTGTTCCAATTTTATTGAGAGTTTCTTATCATGAATGGGTGTTAGACTTTATCAAATGCCTTTTCTTTATCAATTGAGACGATCATGTGATTCTTTTCTGTTGTTTTATTTATGTGGTGGATTACATTGATCGGTTTTCTATTGTTGAACCATCCTTGCATACCTGGTATAAATCCTACTTGGTCATGGTATATTATTATTATTTTTTATGTGATGCTGAATTGTATTGGCTAGAATTTTGTTGAGAATTTTTGCATCTATAGTCATGAGAGATATTGGTCTGTAATTTTCTTTTTTTTGTGATATCTTTGCCTGGCTTTGGTATCAGGGTTTTGCTGATGTCATTGAGTATATTTGGGAGTATTCCTTCTTTTTCTATGCTCTGAAATAGTTTGAGTAGTATTAGCGTGAGCTCTTTGCTGAATGTTTTGTAGAATTCTCCAGTGAAGCCATCTGGGCCAGGGTATTTTTAACCTCTTCAATCTCTTCTCTTGTTACAGATCTGTTCAGTTTTTCTTTCTCAATTTGTGTTAGTTTAGGTAGGTGGTGTGTCTCTAGAAATTTGTCCTTTTCCTCTAGGCTCTCAAATTTGTTGTAAACCATGGTATTTTCAATTGCCTCATATGCATGTGAAAGCTGGACAATGAATAAGAAAGACTGAAGAAGAATCGAAGCCTTTGAATCATGGTGTTGGTGAAGATTGTTGAATATACCATAGACTGCCAAAAGGATGAACAAGTCTTCGAAGAAGTACAGACAGAAAGCTCCTTAGAAGCAAGGATGACTTCGTCTCACTTACTTTTGACATGTTATCAGGAAGGATCAGCCCTTGGAGAAGGACATCATGCTTAGTAGAGGGTCAGTGAAAAAGAGGAAGACTCTCAACAAGATGGATTGACACAGTGGCTGTAACAGATTCTGAGGATGGCACAGTCTGGGCAATGTTTTGTTTTGTTGTACATAGGGTCTCTTTGAGTCAGAACTGATTCGATGGCACCTAACAACAACACAACAAACTTTACAGAGGCATACTGTCACATCTTTCTCCTGCGGAGTGGCTGGTTTGTTTGAACCACCAACCTTTTGGTTAGCAGCTGAGCATTTAACCACTGTGCCACCAGGCTTCTAGTTATAATTACCTAAAAACCACAAAACCAAACCTGTTGCCATTGAGTCAAATCCAACTCATAGCGACCCTAGAGAACAGAGTAGATAAAACTGCCCCATAGTGTTTCCAATGAGCGACTGGTGGATTTGAACTACTGATCTTTTGGTTAGCAGCCGAGTTCTTAACTGCTGTGCTACCGGGGCTCCTAGAATTACCTAGGCAGATTTAATTACAAATTTAGCGATTGGACACTGGAATGTTGCTGCAGCAAGACTAAGGTAATTAGCAATGGCCATCAGCAGGGATATGTCCCCATCTTACTTATATTTTCCTATTTTACGTCTAGAACCCTGTAGATTTTAGTCTTCTGGTATCTGCATTACCAGTAGGCACACTAGAGGGAGGTGGGAATGGATGCTGCGTGTCAATTCATTGCATTGTTGTTAGTTGCCGTCAAGTTGATTCCGACTCATGTCTGCTGCATTAATTGTACAAAGTAGGGTATAGCTATATTACATTTGACCATCTGTTATGTGGTCTTACTAAAACATCAGTATTAATCGTGCAAAAAAGTGGGGAGCTTATAATATAAATCTAGTAAAGAATGCCACTCTCTGCTAAATCGCTTTAACAAGTCTGGAAAAATCTTTAAGCAAAGATGTCTTTTCATGTTCTCTCCATTGTGAAATTACAGTTGAAGTCAGCTGATAGCAATTGTACCTTCTCGACCTGGTCGTGAAAGTGATTATTTGTTAGCAGAGGCTTACTAAGAGGAGAGGAAAATGAGAGCAATCTGCCTGGTGAG
Source organism: Trichechus manatus latirostris (assembly GCF_000243295.1). Classification (NCBI taxonomy): domain Eukaryota; kingdom Metazoa; phylum Chordata; class Mammalia; order Sirenia; family Trichechidae; genus Trichechus; species Trichechus manatus. Next base: position 1,568,513 of record NW_004444157.1, read on the forward strand.
GAAGTGTCATCACTAACACTGTTTAGAAATTTTAGCACATGGTGATAATAAAAGGCAGACCAACTTTTAGTTAGTTTTATTATTGTTTTTAACTTCTCTACAGACAATATACCCCCTTATTGCTTGCACCTAGAGCAGTTGCTTCACTGTCCCACCCTTGTTAAGTCACTGTTTGTTAGTGTTATCAGGGCTATTCTTGGAATAAGAGATATTAATCTTGCTCCCCAAGTAAAATTTAAGAAGCTGATTTTAAAACATAACTGTGAAGTGTAAAGTTAGAGGACTGATATTAAAATCATAGATGTAGCCCAGTGATTTACAGCCATGGTTGTACATTATAAAAATCTGGAGAGCTTTTCAAAAATGCTAATATCTAGATTTATGAAATAATATTGGAGTTATTATTCCCTCTCCTTGAGCACAGAGAATGTGACCCAGTTCACAAGGACTCACAAGGACACATCAATTGGGCCCTGAGGTATAAAGACAATAGTGAAGATAATCTTGGAAAATATCTTTTAAGGAAACTTTCACATAAAGCCAATCGAACAGAACACAAAAGACTTTCCATTCTTGTCTTTTTCTGTTAGCATTTAGTGAATAGAAATTTGTTGGACCAATGAAGACTTCCCTGACTGTCATTACTGAAACCTGTACCAATGATTGTTAAGAAAGACAAATCAAAATGTAGGATCAGGAGGCGGGGCCAAGATGGCAGAGTAGTCACACGCTTCCGGTGGACCCTCTTACAACAAAGAGCTGAAAAAATAAGTGATTTGATTATATATGGCAATCTGGGAGCTCTTAACATCAAAGGCAGAGTTGAGGAACCCGACTGAGTAGCAAGAGAGGGAGAGATGGTTTGGAAGCAGCTAGGAGTTGCCAGACCTGACCCGGTGAGAGCCTGAGCCCTTCAGGCCTGATCAGCTTAGGGGTGAGCGGTGAGGCAGGCAAGTGGTGGTCCTCGGGAGGCACGTTTTCCACACCAGGAGAGACTCAGCACCAGAGACTCTACACGACCTTCCAGAACCAGTGAGAAGCAGCTCTCCACGAAAGATAAGTACTTGCGTACGGCTTACCGTGTGGATCAAAAACACACCCCATAGGGAAAAAAAAAACTCTCTCTCATTTACCTCCCTGCTCCCTGCTCTGCACTGGGTCCTGGACCAGCTTCAGCAATTGCCGAGTCCCCTGGGCTGGAAGTAGGATCCGTCACAGGCCCAGAGCCATTCTCCCTGCCTTGGAGAGTGAACAAATTAACAAACGGGAAGAAATAAACTGCCGGCTCCCCTAAGCCAGGAACCCAGGGTAGGCACAGCTCCTTTGCCTAGGCACAGGCATAAGGGATCCACAGACTTTGAGTGCCTTTCCCCCTACTTAGACTTGTGTGGGCCCATCTCAACAACGTAGGCCCTCATTACCGCAGTACAACACGGTACATACCGGAACTCTATCTTCAACTGTTTCAGCTGTGAAGTGGCAGGTTCTTGACATTTGACACTGCTCTGCTCATTAAGAAGGGTCTTCACCTACCCACATCAGGGGCCTGAGGACTGGTGGCTCCACCCATGCCACCTAGCCACCTGCGATAGGGTCCCATGAATAAGAGGTATCCCCCAGTCCTTACAGCCAACAGAATTAGGTGCTCATAGTCCAGCTGCAAAACCCACCCACCTATGTGCTTTAGGGAACAGGGACCTGCCTTCCTCCTGGACACTTGTGGGTGGCCGTCAGCCCCCTGCCTTGCTCAGAGTGTGTCCCCCTGCTGCAACCAGATGCCTGTGCCTACACCAATCACCCATGCCTGACTAGGACTGTAAGTGAGAGCCTACACCACACACTTGGTGGCTATCTACCTGGATACCTGAGCTGAATCGATACAGGAGGAGTGGGCCGACTCCTGAGCTCACATACCTAGTAACAGATCTAATCATCTGGTGACAGGACATTAGAGCTTCAAAGGTGCCAAAAATCAAACTAGCTCCTACAAGCAGCCCATATGGGCATATCAAAACAAAACAAGAAGCTAGGACACAGTAAGCAAACATAAAATAAATAAATATAATAACTTATTGATGGCTCAGAGACAACAGTCAATATCAAATCACATAAAGAGGCAATCCACGATGGCTTCAGCAAGCTCCCAAAATAAAGAATCTAGAAATTTTCCAGAGGAGGAAAATTTCTTGGAATTACCAGAGGCAGAATACAAAAGATTAACATACAGAACTCTTCAAAAATTAGGAAGAAAATTAAGCAAAATGCAGAACACGCAATAGAGGAAATTAAAAAGATTAGAGAACAGCATAAAGACAAATTTAAGAGGCTGCAAGAATCCATAGAGAGACAGCAATCAGAAATCCAGAAGATTAACAATAAAATGTCAGAATTAGACAACTCAATTAAAAGTCATAGGAGCAGAATTGAGGCCTTGGAAGTCAGAATTGGTGAGATTGAAGATAAAACAATTGACACCAAAACATTTGAGGAAAAAATCAGATGAAGGAATTTTTAAAAATGAAGAAACCCTAAGAATTATGTGGGATTCTATCAAGAGGAATAACCTATGAGTGACTGGAGTACCAGAACGGGGTGGGGGGTAGATAACAGAAAATATGGAGAGAATTGTTGAAGATTTGTTGGCAGAAAACTTCCCTGATATCGTGAAAGACGAGAAGATACCTATCCAAGATGCTCATCGAACCCCACATAAGGTAGATCCCAAAAGAAAGTCACCAAGACATATTATAATCAAACTTGTCAAAACCAAACATATAGAGAGAATTTTA
>NW_004444157.1:1571401-1573060 GCF_000243295.1 Trichechus manatus latirostris
TGGACTAAATGCACCAATAAAGAGACAGAGAGTGGCACATTGGATAAAAAAATACGATCTGACTATATGCTGCTTACAAGAGACACACCTTAGACTCAAAGACACAAACTAAAACTCAAAGGATGGGAAAAAATACATTAAGCAAACAACACTCAAAAAAGAGCAGGAGTGGCAATATTAATCTCTTACAAAATAGACTTTAAAGTAAAATCCACCACAAAGGATAAGGAAGGACACTGTATAATGATTAAAGGGTCGATACACCAGGAGGACATAACTATAATAAATATTTACCCACCCAACGATGGGGTTCCAAAATACATAAACTCTAACAGTACTGAAAAGAGAGAGAGACAGCTCCACAATAGTAGTAGGATATTTCAACACACCACTTGTGGTGAAGGACAGAACATCCAGAAAGAAGCTCAGCAAAGACACGGAAGAGCTAAATGCTACAGTCAACCAACTTGATCTCATAGACATATACCGAACGCTCCACCCAACAGCAGCCAAGTATGCTTTCTTTTCCAATGCACATGGAACATTCTCCAGAATAGACCACATATTAGGCCATAAAGCAAGCTTTAACGAAATCCAAAGCATTGAAATATTACAAAGCATCTTTTGTGACCATAAAGCCATAAAAATAGAAATCAACAACAGTAAAAGCAAGGAAGAAAAATCAAACACATGGAAACTAAACAACACCTTACTCAAAAACTACTGGGTTATAGAAGAAATTAAGGAAGGAATAAAGAAATTCATAGAATCAAATGAGAATGAAAACGCATCCTACCAGAACCTTTGGGACACAGCAAAAGTAGTGCTCAGAGGTCAGTTTATAGCAATAAATGAACACATCCAAAAAGAAGAAAGGGCCATAATCAAAACATTAACCCTACAAGTGGAAAAAATAGAAAGAGAGCAGCAAAAGAAGCCCTCAGGCGCCAGAAGAAAGGAAAAATAAGAATTAGAGCAGAATTAAATTAAATAGAGAATAGTAAAACAATTGACAGAGTTAACAAGACCAAAAGTTGGTTCTTTGAAAAGATCAAAAAAATTGATAAACCATTGGCCAAACTGACAAAAGAAAAACCGGAGAGGAAGCAGATCAAAACTACGATGAGATATCATCTCACCCCAACAAAGCTAGCATTAATCCAGAGAACACAAAGCAATAAATGCTGGAGAGGTTGTGGAGAGACTGGAACACTTATACACTGTTGGTGGGAGTGTAAAATGGTACAACCACTTTGGAAATAGATTTTGTGCTTCCTTAAAAAGCTAGAAATAGAAGTACCAGATGATCCAGCTATCCCGCTCCTTGGAATGTATCCTAGAGAAATAAGAGCCGTTACATGAATAGATATATGCACACCCATGTTCATTGCACTACTGTTCACAATAGCAAAAGGATGGAAACAACCTAGGTGCCCATCAAAGGACAAATGGATAATCAATTTATGGTATATCCACACAATGGAATACTATGCAACGATAAAGAACAACGATGAAGCTGTGAAACATCTTATAAAATGGAGGAATCTGGAGGTCATTATGCTAAGTGAATTTAGTCAGTCACAGAAGGACAAATATTGTATAAGACCACTATTATAAGAACTCAAGAAAAGGTTTAAACACAGAAGAAAACATTCATTG
>NW_004444157.1:1573160-1581712 GCF_000243295.1 Trichechus manatus latirostris
CACAGAAGGACAAATATTGTATAAGACCACTATTATAAGAACTCAAGAAAAGGTTTAAACACAGAAGAAAACATTCATTGATGGTTATGAGGGTGGGGAGGGAGGGGGATGGTTATTTAGTAACTAGATAGTAGATAAGAATTATCTCAGGTGAAGGGAAGGTCAGCACTCACTTCAGGGGAAGTCAGCACAGCTGGACTAAACCAAAGCTAAGAAGTTTCCTGAATACAGTCAAACACTTTGAGGGACAGAGTACCAGGGATAGGAGTCTGGGGACCATGTTTTCAGGGGACATCTAGGTCAATTGGCATAACAAAGCTTTTTAAGAAAGTGTTCTTCATTCTACTTTGGTGAGTGGTGTCTGGGGTCTTAAAAGCTTGCAAGAGGCCGTCTAAGATGCATCAATTGGTCCCAACCACTTAGAGTAAAGGAGAATGAAGAACACCAAAGACACAAGGAAAAGATTAGCCTAAGAGACAGAAAGGGCCACATAAACCAGAGACTCCATCAGCCTGAGACCAGAAGAACTAGATGGTGCCTGCTACCACCAATGACCGCCCTGACAGGGAACACAGCACAGAGTCCCTGATGAAGCAGAAGAAAGATGTGCACTAAGTGACCAAAGCTTTCTGGAAGAAACAGTCTTGGTATATGGCATAGGGTAGAATAGCAGGAGACAGTATGAACATGGGAAGTTATCAGTCCAGGTTTGGAACTGAGAGGCTATGAGAAAGCAAACTTCTTTGGAAAGGAAAGGATTAGCTGAAAAAATGTAGCAGCAATTTTGGAGGTATTGAAGTCCTTGAATTGTGGAAGTATTTTAAGGTTATAAATCACCCTGCCAGGGTAGTGATGCAAATTGGAGTGCCTCTGTGCCATGGCAACGGGCACTACAGAGAGTGGTTAAATAAGGCCTTCGTCTCATCTCTGTATTTTTGTACCCACCCTAGGAGAAGACCAGAGAGACAAAATTGTGACCTTGTAAGAGGTTGGATCCACATTATCCATCAGACCACTGATGCCTAGTCCTTACCCTTGCCTGTTTATCACACATAACTTGGCTTAAAGTGAGAGTTCTGTGCTCACTGAGGCCCTTAGGGGTGTGCAGGGTTGGATTAACCAGTAAGCACAGTATGCACCAGCTTACAGTAACCAAGGTACGCACCCATGTGAAGTTGTGGACTGCATATTATATATGGTGAAACCCACATGAAGTTGTGTACTACTGATTAGTAAGTAAACACAATTAAGCCTGTGTGTACCTTGCTTATTGGGCAATCTGTCCCTGGGTATAGGAGTAAAGTGCGCAGGAGAATTGAAGCAAACAGGGAGGGTGAGGCAGGCCCTTGGTGCAATGTTATCAAACAATGAGTTAAATTATAAAACGCCATAAAATCAATACAGTTCAAAAAACAAATTCTAAAATATTTGGATGTCTAAATTCTCTTTTGACCACTGGCAACATTTTTGAGAATTCATTCCTTATTCTGTCATTGCCTGAGTGCTCAATTTCGCTGGAAGTATGTTCTCATCTGATCTATATTCTACAACATTGACATTTCTCTTTTCGATCACTCCTAAGCCTGTTCTCAGTAAAGACTGCCAACTATGTCATATTAGCAGTGGCTGTGAAATGGACTATGTTCCACTAGTGGCTAAGATGAGACCAGAATATGGAAAATAAAGCTAGTTTTAAAAATTAAATTTGTAGTAGATACCTATGAATAATTTGTGTCTTTACTTTATAACATAATAATTAAGGTACCATTGATTTATTATAAAAAGTTAAAGTATGTTTAATGATGCCACTTTATCTATGCATTTAAAATGAAAATATAAATCAAAGGTATCATTAAATATAATTTCACCCTACTGTATATTTCAAAATCCGTGGACTATTTTATTCCAATGTTCCTAATATCTTAATTCAGCTAAAAAAAGAGATGACTCTAAGAAATGACATGATAAATAATTTAAAGCATAACACTTTTATGCCATAATCCTGACAAGGAAGTGAAAGACGATCTAAAGTGGCAGAGGTTCTAAATTGTTAAAAGATATTAGCATTCTTGTATGAAGTTTTGGCATTGGAAAGAGAAAGTTCTGCTTATTGACTCATTCTAAATGAAAGATTTAGAAAGATTCAAAATTGATAATGGTTTTGTTGATCTGGAGTGGATTTTTAGAATCACTGTTGTGTCTGAAGCTTGTGACTACCACAAAGAAAAGAGAGGCAAATTTGAGTTCTGGACATCCCAGAAGGAAATGGATTCAGAACATACGAAAGTTGATGTCTGCAGTGATTCATGATAGAGTGGCAATATTACAAGGAAGAGAAAGAAACATATCAAGATCCAAATCCATTGTTTCTTCTATGAAAGACTGTATTTTATGTTAGCTCAGCATTTTCACTAAATATGTATGTGTCTGATTATTATTTTTAGCTTATTAATGATACTGTAATAATGTCTAGTTGGTATTTATCTCCAGGGCATTCTAAATGCTTTGCGGGCACATTTTTATTATTCTGTACCATATCCTTGTCAGGTGACAGTATTCCCCACCCCCTCCCACCAAGGCAATTTAGACATAGAAAAAGAGAGATACCAAATAAGCAACAGATGAATAGCAGAACCAGGATTTTCAAAACAACAATAACAACAACAGAAACATTTCTCAGATTTTCTGATTTCTACCCTAGTATGTTCTGCACGAAGCTTTGCTGCTTTGCTTCAACGTGTATGATCTAAAAATAACCAACATGCAGTGAAAGTCCAACAAAGTGAAATTATTTTCTCAAAGTTAATTAGTGATGTTTTTGACAAGTGTGAGTTTTCTTTGATACCTTCATGGGAAGTAAATAACAGCTACCCAGATCTCTAAGATGTTGTCTTACATTCTAAGAAGTAAAGATTCATATTTGGGGACAAGTGTGGAGCTGATAGTTGGGGGCAGTTCTTATTGGTGGTTTTAATTGGCTCCAGGCATTTTTAAGTTAATCTGCCCAAAATGGACACCTTTTAGAGAGTACAGGGTTTGAAATTTTGTTGAAAGATCTTTGTATTTAAGTTTTAATTAGATTACCAGGTGATCTGTCTATGACATGCAGTGAAAAGTCTACCCTTGGTGTTTGTTCTTGTTCTATATCAATACTTTTTAGTAAAACATGATTCTTATTGCTTTAAAATATCAGTTATTGGGTATGGCCAAGGAAAATAATGTTTTGGTTAATTTGGTATTCTGGTAAATAGAAAGTTACCATGCTGAGACAGCAGTACAATATACTTGACAGTAAATTGGTATTGAGGATACTGAAAAAATTTCTCTGGTGAGTTTTGACAAATGCTTAATGTCATGTGACCACCATTATGGTATCATACAAAATAGTTTTGCTGTCCTAAAATTCCCCTGTCCTCCACCTATTCATCATTCCTTCATCCCCCAGACCCCTTGGCAACCACTGATCTTCTCACTGTCTCTACAGTTTGGCTTTTTCCATATGTCATAAAGTTGGAATCATACACTATGTAGCTTTTTCAGAAAGGCTTCTTTCCCTTAGCAATATGCATTTAAGGTTCCTCTATGTCTTTTCATGGCTTAATAACTCATTTCTTTTTATTGCTGAATACTACTCCATTGTATGGATATACCACAGTTTATTTATCCATTCACCTATTGAAGGACATCTTGGTTGCTTCCAAGTCTTGGCAACTATGAATAAATCTGCTATAAACGTTCATGTGCAGGTTTTTACATGGATGTAAGTTTTCATCTCACTTGGGTAAATACCTAGGAGTGCAATTAATGGATAGAATAGCAAGAGTGAACCCTAATGTAAACTATGGACTTTAGTTAATAATAATGTATCAATATTGGTTCATCAATTGTAACATATGTACTACATGAATGCAGTATGTTAATAGGAGAAACCATGTCCAGAGGCGAGGGGGTAATTGGGAACTCTATACTTTTTACACATTTTTTTCTATAAACCTAAAACTGCTCTAAATTTATTAAAAAATAAAATAACTTAAAATAATTAAATAAACAATAAAACTAAAAATTATTTCTCTGATGATCTAGATGACTTCAGAATCACACGGTGTTGCCAGTATTTCTTAATAAAGAGCAATTATCCTTGTGCCACAAATGAGCTGAAGTGACAGCTCAGAGTTTCAATTGCTAGAATGCTGTATAACAGTGTTTATCTAGAAACACACACCAATAATTCACTCCCATATGGAGCTCCCTTTCTTTAAGATTGGCCCCAACTTCTCAGTATTTCCAAAGTACTCATGTCAAAACCAGAAACCTTAACCTATAGCATTGCTATTTGAATTTCAGGTCTAATTTAAAGCATCGTTATAGAGAAAGTATTGGCTCCTGATTTAGCAAAATCATTTCCCTAAGTGTCAGAGGTGTTCTTTAAGCTCTGGATTGCTGCTTTTTTGTTCTATGATTGAGATTTTCTTTTATGATAATGCAGAGGATTTTCTTCTTTTAGTGATAAAAGCTGAAACTCCAATCAATTGATTTAGAAAGCTGGTTATAACTGACTGCCTTTTCTGGCACATGTGCTGATGCTTAGTGATATCTGACTTTCCTTTGACAAGGGGTTTCTTGGTGATTATAAAAATAAATAAATATTGACTTCCTTTCTTTGAGGGTGGCAGAGGTTTTTCAGTCTGAGGCTTATTTATTTATTTTTCTGCTCTCTTCAGAAACCCAAGCTGATGGAACAGTTTTGCTTCTCTAAGGAATAAACCAAAGGTAAAGGTGAGATGTAAGGAGAAATTTCCTGACCACGTAGTAAAACATGGGAACTAGTTTTGTCAAAGAAAGTTGTAGAATATTAGACAAGGAGTCCCTCCCCTCAACAATAAGTCAATTAAGGCTTGACATGGGAGAGGGGAGAGGCAGTGTACTATTTATCCCCAGCCTATACTCACCATCTGATGTTTGACCCAGCTGCTTCCACTTCTGGCCTAAGTAAGGAGATGAGGAAGATGAGGAGAAAGGAGAAGGTGACATATACTACCTCCTTACATCTGGGTTTTGAAGGCTAATACCTATGACACTCTGTCTTTCCCAATGAGTAAAATATAAGCTCCTCAGCCTGACATTTGGGGCCCTCCAAAATTTGGCCCCAACCTATTTTTCCAGGTCTCTCATTCACCCCTTTCAGGGCTGCTAGAACACAAACCACATTCAATGATCCCCATTTCTCATAAAATGCACCACAAATTTCTGCCATATACACTTGCTCATGCTTAGACTCTAGCCCTCTGATATTTCTTTGAACTTTAATCCTAGCACTCTCCCCATCACTCACTCAGTCCTGCCACACTGATCTCTTTGCTGTTTCACATTGCTGGGCATGCTCCTGCCTAAGGCTTTTGCACTTCCTATTTCTTCCACCAGGAGCCCTGGTGGCACAGTGGTTAAAGCACTCACCTGCTAACCAAAAGGTCGGCAATTCAAACCCAACAGCCACTCTGCGAGAGAAAGATGTAGCAGTCTGCTTCTTTAAAGATTTACAGCCTTGGAAACCCTAGGGGGCAGTTCTACTCTGTCCTATAGGGTCGCTATGGGTAGAATCGACTTGACGGCAGTGGGTTTGGTTTGGTTTATTCCTTCTACATGGAACACTCTGCCACAGATATAGGATGGGCTTGTTCCCTCATCTCTTTTAAGACTCTCCTCAAACCTCGTCTTCACTGTGATACCTTCCTTGACCACCCTATTTCAAATTACAGTCTTCCTTGCCCTCTCCATATCATTTACCCTGCTTTGCTTTATTCATAGCACCATTCTCTACCATATTATAGCATTTGCTTATGTATTATGTTCCTTTTCAGTTCTTCCCACCAGAATTAAAGTTCCATTTGTGCAAGGATTTTTATCTGTATTGTTCACTGCTATATCTTCAACACCTAGAAACAGTGTCTGACATGCAGTAGGCTCTCAATAGTTACTGAACAAATGAATGAATTGATGCTATGCCCTCTGCCTGAAATTCCTCCTCTTCATATATACCTATCTTTTAAACCACCTTCAGATGCCACCTCATTCATGTAGCCTTCCCTGATTCCTCCCAATATCATCTCTCCCTCCTCTGGCTCCCCAAAGTAATTTCTCTCGTTTGAAATGAACTTACTGTATTCACGACTGTCCTATGGTTACCTGTGAATTTTCTTCTTTCTTTTGGTAAATATTTGATTATGGAGATTAGACTTTTGTCTGACTTGTACTGTCCAAAAATTTTTTCCCAATCTGTAGGTTCTCTTTTTACTCTTTTGGTGAAGTCTTTTGATGTGCATAACGGTTTAATTTTTAGATATCAGTTATCTAGCTTATCTTCTGGAGTTTGCATGTTGTTGGTTATAGTTTGTATCCTGTTAATGCCGTGTATTAGGGCCTCTAGCATTGATACTATTTTTTCTTCTATGAACTTTATAGTTTTTGGCTTTATATTTAGGTCTTTGATCCATTTGAATTAGTTTTTGTATATGGTGTGAGGTATGGGTCCTGTTTCATTTTTTTGCAGATGCACATTCAGTTTTGCCAGCACCATTTGTTAAAAAGACTGTCTTTTTCCCCATTTGATGGACTTTGGGCCCTTGTTGAAGATCAGGTGACTGTGGGTGGATGGATTTACATCCGGGTTCTCAATTCTATTGCGTTAGTCAATGTATCTGTCGTTGTACCAAAACCAGGCTGTTTTGACTACTGTAGCTGTGTAATACGTTCTGAGGTCATGTAGTGCAAGTCCTCCTACTTTATTCTTCCCCTTCAATAATGCTTTACTTATTCAGGGCCACTTCCCTTTCCAAATAAAGTTAATGATCACTTTTTCCATTTCTTTAAAGAATGTTGTTGATATTTGGACCAGGATTGCATTGTATTTGTAAATTGCTTTGGGTAGAATTGTCATTTTCACAATGTTGAGTCTACCTATCCATGAGCATGGTATGTTTTTCCATTTATGTAGATCCCTTTGGGTTTTGCAGTTTTCTTTGTATAGGTCTTTTACATCCTCGGTTAGATTTATTCCTAAGTATTTTATCTTTTTAGGGGCTATTATAAATGGTATTGTTTTCCTGATTTCCTTTTCATCGTTCTCCTTATTGGTGTATAGGAATCCAATTGGTTTTTGTATGTTTATCTTGTATGCTGCTACTCTGCTGAATCTTTCTATTAGTTCCAGTAGTTTTCTCATGGACTCTTTTGGGTTTTCTATGTATAGTATCATATCATCCACAAACAGGGACAGTTCAACTTCTTCACTACCAATTTGGATACCCTTTATTTCTTTTTCTTGCCTTATTGCTCTAGCTAGGACTTCCAGCACAATGTTAAATAGGGGTGGTGATAAAGGTCATCCTTGTCTTGTTCCTGTTCTCAAGGGGAATGTTTTCAGCCTCTCTCCATTAAGAATGATGTTGGTCATTGGTTTTACATACATGCCCTTTATTATGTGGATGAATTTCCCTTCTATACCTATTTGATTGAGAGTTTTTATCAGGAATGGGTGTTGGACTTTGTTGAATGCCTTTTCTGTGTCAATTGACATGATCATGTGATTCTTTTCTTTCCTTTTATTTATATGGTGGATTACATTGATTAATTTTCTAATGTTGAACCATCCTTGCATACCTGGTATGAATCCTACTTGGTTGTGGTGTATTATTTTTTTGATATGATGCTGAATTCTATTGGCTAGAATTTTGTTCAGAATTTTTGCATCTATATTCATGAGAGATATTGGTCTTTAATTTTCTTTTTTTGTGATGTCTTTGCCTGGTTTTGGTATCAGGGTTATGCTGGCTTCATAGAATGAATTTGTAAGTGTCGCTTCCTTTTCTATGTTCTGAAATAGTTTGAGTAGTACTGGTGTAAGCTCGTCTCTGAATGTGTGGTAGAATTCTCCAGTGAACTCATCTGGGCAAGGGCTTTTTGTTGTTGGAAGTTTTTTTATTACCTTTTCAGTCTCTTCTCTTGTTAGGGATCTGTTCAGATTTTCAACATCACTTTGTGTTAGTTTGGGTAGGTGATGTGTTTCTAGAAATTTATCCATTTCCTCTAGGTTTTCAAATTTGTTGGAGTATCGTTTTTCATAATACTTTGTTATGATCCTTTTTATTTCAGTTGAGTCTGTTGTAATGTCCCCCATTTCATTTATTTGTTTCCTCTCTTGTTTTTCTTTTGTCAGTCTGGCCAGTGGTTTGTCAATTTTGTTGATCCTTTCAAAGATCCAACTTTTGGTTTGGTTGATTGTTTCTATTGTTTTTCTATTCTCTATTTCATTTATTTCTGCTCTGATCTTTCTTGTTTCCTTTTGTCTGGTGGCTGTGGGCTTTTTTTGCTGTTCTCTATTTGTTCGAGTTGTGTAGTTAATGTTTTGATTTTGTCCCTTTCTTCTGTTTTGATGTGTGCATCTATTGCTATAAATTGTCCTTTGAGCACTGCCTTTGCTGTGTCCCAAAGGTTTTGGTATGATGTGTTTTCATTCTCATTTGATTCTAGGAATTTTTTGACTCCATCTCTGATTT
>NW_004444157.1:1583310-1631326 GCF_000243295.1 Trichechus manatus latirostris
ATATTGGGGAAGTTTTCTGTCAGCAGTTCTTCAGTGATCCTCTGTGTGTTTTCTGTTTTCTCCCCCTGTTCTGGAATTCCAATCACTCAAAAATTTTTGCTTTTCATTGTATCCCACATATTTCTGAGCATTTCTTCATTTTTCTTCGTTCTTTTTTCTGATTTTTCCTCAGAGTTGTATCCAAGTATTTGTGTTCAATTTCACTGATCCTGTCTTCCATCATTTCAAACCTGCTTCTCTGCCCTTCTATGACACTGTCCATTTCTGAAATCTTGTTTATCTTTTGGATTTCTAATTGTTGTTTTTATATGATTTCTAGTTGTGAATTTATTTTGAAATTTTTTTCCTGTATCATATTCCTGAATTCTTCCATTTTTTGGTATGTATTTTCCATGAATTTGTCTATTTTTTCTTATTTTTGTCTGCTTTTTGCTTCAGCTCTTGGATAGCTCTGAATATTAAAGATTTGAATTCCATATCTGGTAGTTCTAGTGCCTTTTCTTCTACTGAAAGTCATCTGGTGTTTTATTTTGATGCCTACTGGAACAATCCTGTCCTGTTTTTTTATATGTTTTTATATTGTCGGCTGTCTTCAGGACATTCAACAGTTATTTTCCTTTTTTATTAATTGTAGATTTGTTTGTTTCATCCTGTTTTTTTGCTTTATTTTGTTATGTCTGAGCAGGTGGGCTGTGCGTTCTTTGTTGTTTGCTGGTCTGTGGGCATGATAGTTTTCAGTTCCTTTTCCAATTAACAGGGTTAGTCGCTTGGTTATGGTGTAGGGCAGGTCCAGCTGAATCGGAGTTGCTGGGTTGGGTTATTTGTGGCACGTACTAGGGCCAACAAGGCAGGTGGGGATCAGTGTAGGGCAAGTTCTGGTAGGCTGTGCCTGTGTTGCTCTGGGGTGTGATGTTTAGCACATGATGCAGGTAGGCAGGAAGGAGGAATGAGATTGTGATGTGTGGAGCTAAGATGGGTATGGGAAAGAGGAGAGACAGGAAGGACAAACAGGAGCCAAAAACAAACAACAACAAAAAAAGAGTGCTAAAGCAGCTTGCCATTGGAGTGGAGAGATGAGAGACCAAGAAATGAAGAAAAATAACAAGGAAAAGAAAAAGGCTAAAAGAAAACAAATAAATAAATAAAAATTAGAAAAAGAAAGAAAGAAAAGCAAAACCCCCTGGGATCCAACCAGTCTGGCTGCAGAGACTGGGATCATGGCTCCCAGGCCGCCAAGTACAGCCTGGCTAGAAGGGCTAGAGATGTCACACAGTGCTAGGAATTCAGGAGACAGGAAAAGAAGGTGTCTTAGTCATCTAGTGCTGCTTTAACAGAAATACGACAAGTGGATGGCTTTAACAAAGAGAAGTTTATTCTCTCACAGTCCAGTAGGCTACAAGTCCGAATTCAGGACATCAGCTCCAGGAGAAAGCTTTCTTTCTCTGTCAGTTCTGGAGGAAGGTCCTTGTGATACATCAGTCTTCCCTTGGTCTGGGAGCATCTCAGTGCCGGAACCTCAGGTCCAAAGGACGTGCTCTGCTCCCGGCACTCCTTTCTTGGTGGTGTGAGGTTCCCATGTGTCTCTGCTCACTTCTCTCTTTTATATCTCAAAAGAGATTGGATTAAGACACTATCCAATATTGTAAACCTCATAAGTATAACCTCATCACAGTGATATAATTTACAACACATAAGGAGATCACATATAACCTCATCATAGTGATAGAGTTTACAACACATAAGGAAATCACATCAGATTACACAATCATACAATACTGGGAATCATGACCCAGCCAAGTTGACAGATATTTTGGGGGGACACAATTCAATCCATGACAGAAGGTAAGTATAGCGAGACGAGAAACTCAGTAATGAAGAAAGACAAAAAGGGAAAAAGAGAGAAAAGAAAACAAAAACAAAAGAAGAAAAAAATAAATGCCCCCAGGGATCCCACCGTGTGGCTGTGCAGACTGAGGAAGTAGCTCCCAAGCCACACAGTACAGCCCGACTAGAAGGAACTCCCAAGCCAAGAAAAGAAAAAAGAAAACAAACAAATCAAAACAGAACAAATCCAAACAACAACAAAAAGCCCCAGCAATCCCACCATAATGGCCGAGTGGGCTGGGAAGCACTTCCACAGTCGAGTGGCATTTCACAACCTTTCAAAAGGAAGCAAAGATGGCACACGTAGCCAGATATTTGAGAGAAAGGAGGTGGAGGTGGCGAGACATGTTGAAGAAACCAAAAGAAGCAGAAAAAAGCAACACCAGCCACAAACAAATGGCACTCAGGGAGCTGGCCAGTGTGGGCGGGTGGTATTCAAGCAACACAGGGCTGAATCTGGTGCCTCCTGGCTGCAGGAAGCAGAGGAGCCCGAGTGGGGTTGAAGAGGGGTGGAGGGTGGAAAAGTGTGTATCACTGGTTACCAGTTGTTCTGTCTCCTGCTGGGAGCTCCGTGAAGCTGCTTTCCTGTACTCCGTGTTCCCTGATCTCCGATAGGAGTCCCAGATGGCAAATCCATGCTGTGGTAGCTGATAGGGGACCTCTGCACGTATCTCTCCTTGCTCTCTGTTCTCTGTCAGTTTTTTATTCCATTTTGTGCTTGGCTGAGTTCTTTATCTCTTCATTTGATGCTTAGGGTTTCAGGATTGACATTTGTCTCTGTTTGACTTAGTTTTTCTAGTCTTTGCTGTGGAGAGACAGCGTGGTGCTTCTGTCTATAGCGCCGTGTCACCCGGAAGTCATCTCTCAGATTCTTAAAAGACAAAAATTATATAAAATAATTATAGAAATACATTCTTGTGTTTATAACATATATAGATGAATATGTATGATGATAATAGCAAAAAAATGGGGAAGAGTGAATGAGAGTAACATTTCTATAGCTCACTGGAATTAGTATAAATCCAAAGTAGATTCTGATAAGTTAAGATGTATATCTAAACCCTAGAACAAAAACCAATAAAATAGCTCAAAATTTAGTGAAAATAATCATTAAAGGAATTAAAATGCTACACTAAAAAATATTTACTTAATGCAAAAGAAAGCAGTAAAGGAGACGAATAGAACAAAAAAGACATAGGACATATAGAAAACAGAAAATAAAATGGCAGATGTAAATCTAAGTATAGCAATAAAAACATGAAATCCATCCAGTAAAAAAGCAGAGACTGTCAGACTAGATAAAATAACAAGCCCATCCATTTGCTGCCTATAGGAGACATACTTTATATTCAAATATAGTGGCCATACTTCAGATTCAAAATACAATGGGTTGAAGTAAAATGATGAAAAATACATATATATCATGGAAACAGCAACCTAAGAATCCTGGAGTGGATATATTAATTTCAGACAAAATAGACTTTAAAAGATCAACAGAAAAAAAGTTACTAGAGATAAAGAGGGACATTGTATAATGATCTAAGGTTCAGTCCATTAGGAAGATATAACAATTATGAGCATATAGGCACCTAACAATAGAACCCCAAAATACATGAAGCAAAAACTGACAGAATTGAAGTGATAAGACAATTGGATAATAATAGTTTGAGACTTCAGTATCCTACTGTCTTAGTCATCTAGTGCTGCTATAACATAAATACCACAAGTGGATGGCTTTAACGAAGAGAAATTTATTTGTTCACAGTAATGTAGGCTAAAAGTCCAAATTCAGGGCATCAGCTCCAGGGGAAGTCTTTCTCTCTCTGTCAGCCTTCCCATCAATGTTCCCCCAGACTAGGAGCTTTTCCATGCAGGGAGCCCGGGTCCAAAGGACGCGCTCTGCTCCCGGCACTGCTTTCTTGGTGGTATGAAGTCCGCCTGTCTCTCTGCTCACTTCTCTTTTTTATATCTCAAGAGATTGCCTCAGGACAAAATCCAATTTTGTAGATTGAGTCCTGCCTTACTAACACAACTGCCACCCATCCTCCCTCATTAACATCATAGAGGCAGGATTTACAACATATAAGAAAATCACACAATACCAGGAATCATGGCCCGGACAAATTGACACATACATTTTTTGGGGGACATAATTCAATCTATGATACCTACTTTCAATAAAAAACTGGGCAGAAGATCAACAGTTAATAATAGAAGACTTGAACCAAGTAGACTTAACAGACATCTACAGAACTCTCCACCAACAACAGCAGAAAACACATTCTTCTCAAGAGCACATGGAACATTTTCCAGAATAGACCATATGATAGACAATAAAAGAAGCCTCACTATATTTAAAAGCCTCACTATATTTCAATATATTGAAATCATGCAAAGTATGTTCTCTGACCACAATAGAATTAAATTATAAATCAATAACAGAAGGAAATTTGGGAAATTCACAAATATATGGAAATTAAACAACATATTCCTCAATAAGCAATGAGTCAAATATGAAATCACAAAGGAAATTAGAAAACACTTTGACATAAATGAAAAAGACACAATATATTGAAGCTCTTAGGAAGCAGCTAAAACAGTGATTAGATGGAAATTTATAGCTGTAAACACCTATATTAATATATAAATATATAATAAATAACCTAAATTTCCACCTGAAGATACTGGAAAAAGAATAGCAAGCTCAACCCAAATCAAACAGAAAGAAGGAAATAATAAAGATTAGCGTGGAAATTAAAGAAATCAAGATATTTAAAAAAATAGAGAAAATCAATGAATCCAAAAGTTGGTTCTTTGAAAAGATCAACAAGATTGACAGACCTTTAGATAAATTGACCAAGAAAAAAAGAGAGAAGACTCAAATAACTAAAACTAGGAAGGAAAGAGAGGACATCTCTATAGACCTTACAGAAACAAAAAAGATTATGAGATAATACTATGAAAAAATTGTATACAGATTAGACCATTTGAATAAAATGAACAAATACTTAGAAAGACACAAACTACTGAAAATTACGAAGAAATGGAAAATATGAATAGATCTATAGCAAGTAAAGTCTCTGAATTAGTAATCAAATGTGCCCACAAAGAAAAACTCAGGACCAAATGGCTTCATTGGTGAAATCTACCCAACACTAATGGGAGAATTAAAACTAATCCTTCATAACCTCTTCCAAAAAAATAGAAGAGGAAACACTTCCCAACTCATTCAATGAGGCCAGTATTACCCTGGTACCAAAGCCAGACACAGATATCACAAGAAAGGAAAGCTACAGACCAGTATCTCTTATGAATATAGACACAAGAAAATAATAGCAAACTGAATCCAGCAACATATAAAAAGGATTATACACCATCACTAAGCGGGATTTATTCCAGGAATACAAGATTGGTTTAATATCTGAAAATCAATTAATTTAATACATAATATCAATAGAATAAAAAGACAAAACCACATGATAATCACAATAGATTTAGAAAAAGCATTTGACAAAATCCAACACACTTTCATGATAAGAAGATTCACCATACTAGGAATAGAAGGGAAATCCCTCAACCTAATTAAGGGAATCTACAGAAAATCCACAACTAGCATCATACTTAATGGAGAAAGATTGCATGCTCTAAGATCAGGCACAAGACAAGATGTCCACTCTTGCCACTTCTACTCAACATAGTACTGGAGATTCTAGCCAGGGATATTAGGCCAGAAAATTAATAAAAGTCATCCAGATTGGAAAGGAAGAAGTTAAACTATCTCTATTTGCAGATGACATGATCTTGTACATAGAAAAATTCTAACTAATCCACCAAAAATTATTAGAACCAATAAACGAGTTCAGGAAGTTTGCCAGATACAAAATCAATATATAAAATTTAACGTCTTTGGGAACACTAAGCTTCTGTAAATAGTGATGGAAAAATTTGGAAACAAATAATGGTGATGGTTACACAACATGATGAAAGTAATTAATGTCACTGAATTGTATATGTAAAAAATGTTGAAATGGAAATTATTGTTATACATATACTCACTACAATAAAAATAAGTTTTTTTTTAAGAAAAGGAATACATAACAAGACACCAAACAAAAAAAAAAATCAGTTGTATTTTTATATAGTAGCAATGAACAATACAAAAACGAAAGTGACAAGATAATTTAATTTAGAATAGCATAAAAAGAATAAAATACCTAGAAATAAATTTAACAAAAGAAGTGCAAAACTAATACTCTAAAAGCTACCAAGCATTGTTGAAAGAAATTAAAGAAGACTTAAATGGAAAGACACCTCTTTTTCATGAATTGGAAAACATAATATTGTCATTATGGCAATACTCCCCAAGTTGATCTACAGATTCAGTGAAATCCCTACCAAAATTTTAGTTGCCTGTTTTGCAGAAATTGACAAGCTTATCCAAAAATTTATATGGAAATGCAAGGGACCCAGATTAGCCAAAATTTTCTTGATATGAAAGAATCAAGTTGGAGGACTCACACTTACTGATTTCAAAAATTACCACACAACTAATCAAGACAGCATGGTACTGGCATAAGGATAGACATATGAGTAAGTAGCATAGAATTGAAAGTCCAGAAATCAACCCTTGCATTTAAAGTGAATTGATTTTCAGCAAGGCTGCCAAAAAAAATTGAATGAGGGAAGAATAGTCTTTTTAACATACGGTGTTGGGACAACTTGGTATCTACCCTAAAAAAAAAAAAAAAGAATAAGGACACCTATCTCGACCATATACAAAATCAATACAAAATGGATCAAAGACCTAGATGTAAAAGCTAAAGCTGTAAAACTCTTAGAAGAAAACAAGGGTGTAAATTTTCATGACTTTGGAATAGGTAACAATTTTTTAGACATGATACCAAAATCACAAGCAGTGAGAGAAAATATATATGAATTGGACTTCATGAAAAATAAAACCTTTTGGGCTTCACAGCACACCATCAATAAAGGGAAAAGACAACTCACAGAATGAGAGAAAAAAATAATTTACCTTTCATGGAAATTCTTTTTTCTGTTTTTATTTTATTTTATTCTATTGTGTTGTAGGTGAAGGTTTACAGCACCAATTAGTTTTTCATTCAAAAATTTATATACAAATTGTTTTGTGACATTGGTTATAATCCCCACAATGTGTCAGCATGCTCCCCCTTTCCCTTTTTATCTGGGTTCCCTGTGTCCATTCATCCAGTTTTCCTGTCCCTTCCTGCCTTCTGGTCTTTGTTTTGGGCAGGTGTTGCCCATTTGGTCTTGTATTCTTGATTGAACTAAGAAGCACATTCATCACCTGTGGTATTGTTTGTTTTATATGCCTGTCTAATATTTGGCTGGAAGGTGGAATTTGGGAGTTGCTTCTGTTCTGAGTTAGGAGGGTGTCTGGGAGCCATAGTCTCGGGGGTTCCACCAGTCTCTGTTATACCAGCAAGTCTGGTCTGTTTTTGGTGAATTTGAATTTTGTTCTACATTTTTTTCCTGCTCTGTCCAGGACCCTCTATTGTGATTGATCCCTGTAATAGCGGTCAGTGGTGGTAGCCAGGCACTATCTAGTTCTTCCGGGCTCAGGCTGGTGGAGTCTCTGGTTCATGTGGCCCATTAGTCCTTTGAACTAATATTTTCATTGTATCTTTGGTTTTCTTCATTCTCCTTTGCTCCAAATGTTATGAGACCAAAAGATGTATCTTAGATGGCCACTAGTAAGCTATTAAGACCCCAGACACTACTCACCAAAGTAGGATGTAGAACATTTTTTTTATGAACTATGTTATGCCAATTGACCTAGATGTCCTCTGAGACTCTGATCCCTAGCCCTCAGACTCAGTAACTTGGTCCCTCAAAGTGTTCAGATGTGTCGAGGAAGCTTCTATGACTTTGCCTTGGTCAAGTTGTGCTGATTTCCCCTATATTGTGTGTTGTATTTCCCTTCACCAGAGTTAACACTTGTCTACTATCAAGTTAGTGCTTACCCCTCCCTACCCCACCCTTCCCTCCTTACCATAAAATCTTGTTGTTTTCTGTGTGTATACTTTTCTTGGGTTTTTATAAGAGTGGTCTCATATAATATTTGTGACTGATTTATTTAACTTAGCAGAATACCCTCCAGATTCATCCATGTTGTGAGATGTTTCAGATTCATCATTGTTCTTTATCATTGCATAGTATTCCATTGTGTGTATGTACCATAATTTGTTTACCCATTCATTTGTCGATGGGCACTTAGGTTACTTCCATCTTTTTGCTATTGTGAATAATGCTGCAAGGAATATGGGTGTGCATATGTCTATTCATGTGACGGCTCTTATATCTCTAGGATATATTCCTAGGAGTGGGATTGCTGGATCATATGTTATTTCTATTTCTACCTTTTTAAGAAGGCGCTATATTGTTTTCCATAGTGATTGTACCATTTTACATTCCCACCAGCAGTGCATAAGATTTCCAAACTCCCATCAACCTCGCCAACATTTCTTATTTTCTGTTTTTTTTTTATTAGTGACAGTAATGTCCAGGTGAGATGGTATCTCATTATAGTTTTGATTTGTATTTCTCTAGTGTCCAATGATCGCGAGCATTTCCTCATGCATTTGTTAGCCATCTGAATGTCTTCTTTGGTGAAGTGTCTATTCAGATCCTCTGCTCATTTTTTAATTGGATTATTTGTCTTTTTGTTATTGAGGTGTTGAAGTATTCTATAGATTTTAGAGATTAGACCCTTGTAGGATATATCGTAGCCAAAAGTTTTTTTTCCCAGTCTGTAAGTTCTCTTTTTACTCTTTTGGCAAAGTGTTTTGATGAGGATAAGTGTTTAATTTGTAGAAGATCCCAGTTATCTAGCTTATCTTCTGGTGTTTGTGCATTGTTAGTTATGGTTCTTAATCTCTTTATGCAATGTATTAGGGTCCCCAGTGTTGTCCCTATTTTTCTTCCATGATTTTTATCATTTTAGGTTTTATATTTAGGTCTTTGATCCATTTTAAGTTAGTTTTTGTGTATTGTGTGAGGTATGGTTCCTGTTTCATTTTTTACTAGTGGACATCCAGTTTTTTCAGCACCGTTTGTTAAAAAGACTGTCTTTTCCCACATTTAATGGACTTTGGTCCTTTATCAAAATCAGCTGGCCATAGGTGGATGGACTTACATCTGGGTTCTCAATTCTGTTCCATTGGTCTATGTGTCTGTCATTGTACCAGTACTAGGCTGTTTTGACTACCGTGGCTGTATTGACTTGACGGCAATGGGTTTGGTTTGGTTTTTGGTATGTATAGGATCATACTATTTGCGAATAGGGATAGTTTTACTTCTTCCTTTCCAGTTTGGATGCCCCTTAGTTCGTTTTCTTGCCTTATTGCTCTAGTTAGAACTTCTAGCACAATGTTAAATAGGCATGGTGATAAAGGGCATCCTTCTCTTGTTCGTGTTCTCCGGGGCAATGCTTTCAGCCTCTCTCCATTTAGAATGATGTTGGCTGTTGGTTTTGTATAAAAGAAAACCCCAATGCCGTCGAGTCGATTCCAACTCATAGCAACCTATAGGACGAGGTAGAACTGCCCCATAGGATTTTCAAGGAATGCCTGGTAGATTCAAACTTCTGTCATTTTGGTTAGCAGCTGTAGCTCTTAACCACTACGCCACCAGGGTTTCCTGGTTTTGTATAGAAGCCCTTTATTATGTTGTGGTATTTCCCTTCTATTCCAATTTTATTGAGAGTTTTTGTCAAGAATGGGTGTTGGACTTTAGCAAATGCCTTTTCTTTGTTGATTGAGATGATCATGTGATTCTTTTCTTCAGTTCTATTTATGTGGTGGATTACGTTGACTGATTTTCTAGTGTCGAACCATCCTTGTATACCTGGTATGAATCCCACTTGGTTGTGGTGTATTATTTTTTTGATATGATGCTGAATTCTATTGGCTAGAATTTTGTTGAGAATTTTTGCATCTATATTCATGAGAGATATTGGTCTGTAATTTTCTTTTTTTTTGGTGTCTTTGCCTGGCCTTGGTATCAGGGTTATGCTGGCTTCATAGAATGAATTCGGGAGTATTCCTGCCTTTTCTATGCTCTGAAATAGTTTGAGTAGTACTAGCGTGAGCTCTTCTCTGAATGTTTGGTAGAATTCTCCAGTGAAGCCGTCCAGGCCAGGGCTCTTGTTGTTGTTGTTGGGAGTTATTTTTTATTGCCTCTTCACACTCTTCTCTTGTTATGGGTCTATTCAGGTTTTCTATATCAGTTTGTTAGTTTAGGTAGGTAGTGTGTTTCTAGAAATTTGTCCATTTCTTCTAGGTTCTCAAATTTGTTGTAGTACAATTTTTCATAGTATTCTGTTATGATCCTTTTTATTTCAGTTGGTTCCATTGTAATGTCCCCCATCTCATTTCTTATTGGGGTTATTTGCTTCTTTTCCTGTTTTTCTTTTGTCAGTTTGGCCAGTGGTTTGTCGATTTTGTTGATTTTTTCAGAGAACCAACTTTTGGTCTTGTTGATTCTTTCTATTGTTTTCCTGTTCTCTATTTCATTTACTTCTGCTCTAATATTTATTATTTCCTTTCTTCTTGTGGCTGTGGACTTCTTTTGCTGTTCTCTTTCTGTTTGAGTTGTAGGGCTAACGTTTTGGTTTTGGCTATTTCTTCTTTTTTGATGTGTACGTTTATTGTTATAAATTGACCTCTGAGCACTGCCTTTGCTGTATTCCAGAGATTTTGGTTTGATGTGTTTTCATTCTCATTTAATTCTAGGAATTTTTTTATTCCCTCTTTGATTTCTTCTATTACCCAATTGTTTTTAAGCAAGGTGTTATTCAGTTTCCATGTATTTGATTATTTTCCTTACTCTTTGTCTTAGTCATCTAGTGCTGCTATAAAGAAATACCACAAGTGGATGGTTTTAACGAAGAGAAGTTTATTTCCTCACAGTCAAAGTAGGCTAAAAGTCGAAATTCAGGGTGTCATCTCCAGGGGAAGTCTTTCTCTTTCTGTCGGCCTTCTCATCAGTTTTCCCCCAGACTAGGAGCTTCTTGGTGCAGGGACCCTGGTCCAAAGGGCGCGCTCTGCTCCCGGCACTGCTTTCTTGATGGTATGAAGTCCCCGTCTCACTGCTCACTTCTGTGTTTTATATCTCAAGAGATTGCCTCAGGACACAATCCAGTCTTGTAGATCAGGTCCTGCCTTACTAACACAACTGCCACCCATCCTCCCTCATTAACATCGTAGAGGCAGGTTTACAACATACAGGAAAATCACACAGTACCAGGAATCATGGTCTAGCCAAATTGATACACACATTTTTGGGGGGACATAATTCAAACCATGACACTCTTCCTGTTATTTATTTCTACTTTTATGGCATTGTGATGAGAGAGAATGCTTTGTATTAATAGATGTTTTGGATTTTATTGAGGGTTGCTTTGTGACCTAAAATGTGGTCTATTCTGGAGAATGTTCCATGTGATTAGAAAAGAATGTATATTGGGTGGAGTGCTCTATATATGTCTATGTCCAGTTGTTTGATTTTAGCTTTTAAATCTTCTTTATCTTTGCAGTTTCTTTCTAGATGTTCTGTCTTTTACCAAGAGTGGTGTGTTGAAGTTTCCTACTATTATTGTGGAATTGCCTATTTCTACTTTCAGTGCTGTTAGAGTTTGTTTTTATGTAATTTGGAGCCCTGTCATTGGGTGCATACATATTTATTATGGTTATGGCTTCATTGTCTTTTATGGTTGATTTTGCATTAAAGTCTATTTTGTCTGAGGTTAGTATTACCACTCCTGCCCTTTTCTGGGTTACTGTTTGCTTGATGTATTTTTTCCATCTTTGATTTTTTAATATAATTATGTCTTTGTTCCTAAGGTATGTCCCTTGTAGACAGCATATTGATGGGTGGTACTTTTTTTTTTATCAGTTCTGCCACTCTCTGTCTCTTTACAGATGCATTTAAACTGTTTACATTCAGCGTGATTATCGATAGGTATGAGTTTATTGCTGTCATATTGGTGTGCTTTTTTTGTGGTGCTGACATTTTCTTTGTTCCTTTTACTTTCCTGTGCTGTATTCCTTTTGTTTGTGGATTTTCTTTTGTTTTTATCGATGTATTTACTGAGACTTTATGTTTTTCTTATTTTTTATTCTAATGAGTAGATTTGTTAACACTATTTGTGGTCACTTTGAAATTTACCCTTACCGTCCTAAGTTTGAGTCAGTCATTTATTACTTTATATCACCTTGACCTCCTCTCCATTTGAAAGTTGTATACCTACACTGTTTATTCCCCCTTTTATTATTTTGACATTGTTATCATTTACAGATTGACATCTGTTTCCCTGTTTTAAGTCTTTGAGCTTTTATTATTGAGAGTTCTTTACCTATGTTGGTTTCTGTCTGATGTTGTCCTGTGTCCTAGACTCTGGTTGTTGTCTAATGCTGTTGGTTCTCTAACTGAAGGACTTCCTTTAATATTTCTTGTAAGTTTGGTTTGGTTTTTATGAATTCCCTTAATTTCAGTTTATCTGGAAATGTCCTAATTTCTCTGTCATATTTGAGAGAGAGTTTTGCAGGAATATTATTTTTGGTTTGGTAGATTTTTTCTTTCAAGTTTTCATATGTGTCCTCACATTGACTTCTTGCCTGCATAGTTTCTGCTGAGTAATAAGAGCTTAGTCTTATTGTTTCTCCTTTGTATGTGACTTTTTGTTTTTCTTGAGCTACTCTCAGGAATCTTTCTTTGACTTTGGCAAGTGTGATTATGATATGTCTTGGTGACTTTCTTTTGGAGTGTATCCTATATGGTGTTCATTGAGCTTCTTGGATGGTCATCTTTTTGTCTTTCATGATATTTGGGAAGTTTTCTGCCAGAAAATCTTCAACAATAAATAGTGACATGGTGGATGTCGGCGGGTGGAGGCAGGGTGGGCCTGGGTCAGCGGCAGCCAGTGTGCCAGTGGCACTCTATCCTTGGTGGCTCAGTGGGGGCCAGCTGAAAGGGAGGGAGGTGGCCTACAGGGCTAGGTGGGAGGGAGAAAGAAAAAGAAGAAAATTAATTAATTAATTAATTAATTAAAAATGCATAATGGGGGCCATCGAGTGGGGGCTGGCAGGTCTGAGGTCCAGTGAGAAGGGAGTGGAGGTGATGTACAGGGCTAGGTGGTAGAGGGAGAAAGAAGAGAAAGAAAAAAGAATAAAAAAAAAAGAGTCACGCCGGGGTGAGCCAGCAGGTGAGAGTGGGGTGGACTGGGACAGCAGCCAGCTGGTGGTTCTCTAGCTACCACAGCATGGCAAGGGCTGGCTGGAAGGGGTGGAGGTGAAATACAGGGCTAAGAGAGAGAAAGAAAAGGAAGAAAGGGAAAAAATGGCCTGGTGAGAGTTGGCATGTGGGGGCAAGGTGGACTCAGGGCTGTTGTGGGTCTGTGACCCTCTAGCCTTTTAGCTGTGGCAAGGTCCAGTGGCTGGGGGGTGAGGTGGCATATGGAGCTAGGTAGGGGGGAGAAAGAGAAGGAAGAAAGAGAAAAGAATTTTAAAAAACTGGCTGTGCGGTAAGGACCAGCAAGTGGAGGTGAGGTAGACCTGAGGGCCAGTTGAAAGGGATGGGAGGTGACAGATGGGGCTAAGTGGGAGGGAGAAAGTAAAGAAGGAAGAGAAAGAAAAAAAGCAAAAAAAATGGCAGCATGGCAGGAGCCAGCACGAAGGTGGGTAGGTGCTGTATGGGGCTAGGTGGGAGGGAGAAAAAGAAGGAAGAAAGGGAAAAATAAAATAAAATAAAAATGGTGTGGTGGAAGCCGGCAGGTGGGGATGGGGTGGACCTGTGGTGGCATCATGCCATTGGCTGTCTTGCAGCAGCAGTGTAGCGTGGCCCAGTGGGAAGTGGGGGAGGTGGTGTATGGGACTAGGTGAGAGGGAGAAAGGGAAGAAAAAATGGCATGGCAGGAGCTGGCCGGTAGGGGTGGGGTGGACCTGGGCTGGCAGCAGCCCAGTGGCTCTCTAGCCAAGGTGGCACGGCATGGCCTGGTGGGAAGCGGTGGAGGTGGTATAGGGGCAGAAGGGTTAAGGGTGGGAAAATGTGTTTATCTGGCTACCAGCTGCTCTGTCTCCTGTTGGGAGCTCTTAGAAGTTGCCTTCCTATACTCCTTGTCCGGGGTCATTATTGGCTGTGTTCCAAAATGGCAATGCTGTGTTGTGTTAGTTGGCAGGGACATCCACTCTGTATCTCTCTTCATTCTGTTTTCCTTCAGTTTCTTCTTCCATTTGGTGTTTGGTCTAGTTCTTTACCCCTTCATTTGATGCTTACGGTTCCAGGATTGATGTTTATATCTGTTTTCCTCAGTTTTTCAGGTCTTTGCTGCAGAGGGACGGCATGATGCATTTGTCTAGGGCACCATGTTGGCCAATTTTTGCAAATCATATATCTGATAAGGGACTTGTATCTAGAATATATAAAGAACTCCTACAACTAAGTGACAAAAAGATAAATAACCCAATTTTGAAATGGGCAAAGGAGCTGAATAGATATTTCTCCAAAGAAGATATAAAATGTCCAACAAACAGATGAAAAGATGCTCAATCTCATTAGGCATCACGGAGATGCAAACTAAAACAACAATGAGATAGCACTTCACATCCACTAGGATGGCTATAATCAAAATAAAAAAGTCATAATAAGACGTGTTGGTGAGGATATAGAGAAACTGGAACACTCATACATTGTTGGTGGGAATGTAAAATGGTGCAGCTGCTTTGAAAAACAGACTGACAGTTCCTGAAATTCTTAAACAATAAAGTTAACCATATGACCTAGCAATTCCACTCCTATATATATATATACCCAAGAAAAAGGAAAATACATGTCCACACAAATACCTGTGTCTGAATATTTACTGTAGCATTGTTCATAATAGCAAAAAAAAAAAAAAAAGTGGAAACAACTGAAACGTCCATCAACTGCTGAATGGATATTCAAAATGTGGTATATCCATACCAGATCCATTGCTGTTGAGTTGATTCTGAAGGGAATATTATTCAGCCTTAAAAGGGAATGAAGTACTGACACATACTACAACATAGATGAACCTTGAAAACATTAAGTGAAAGGAGCCAGTCACAAAAGACCACACATTGTATGATTCCATTTATATGAAATGTCCTGAATAGGCAAATCCATAGACAAAGAAAGTAGTTTACTGGTTGCCAAGGCCTGGGGTGTGGAGGGAAGGGGACATGATTTCTAATGGGTAAGTTGTTTCTTTTTGAGTGATAAACATATTATAAAATTAGATACTGGTGATGTTTGTACAATTTTATGAATACACTAAAAGCCACTGGATTATATATTTTAAATTATGAATTTTATGTCATGTGAATTGTGTCTCAATAAAGCTGTTCTTTCATTTTTTGTTTTTTTAAATTCACTTAATAGAACCCAACTTGTTTGAAAACAAAGAAGAAAGTGAATTTCCTTCAGGAAGACTGGGGAGGAATAGAGGGATCAAGAAGGGAACTCAAATGTGGTGGAGTAAAAGGATCACTCTCCCTCTTTCTCTTCCAGTTTGAGCATGAAAGTCAATGTTAAGCTGTTGGCCTGTGTGGTCCTGTCTTGAAGCAGAGAAAGAGAACTCAATGACTAACAGAATCTCCTAAGTCCTTAGCCTTCTCTGATGGTGGAAAATTGTAGGAATAAGGCTCAGTTACAGAAGGCTTGGCATGGATTTTGGTGTTAGGACCAAGAGGGAGGTATCTGTGGTTACAATCCTTAGCTTCCCCAAGGTCATAGATACTTGAAAGAAAGATCACTACTTAGAAGCTGAATACTGAGGTTACCACACAACTTGTGTTCTGTCTTAAAGACAAAATAAAATGTATCAAGGGGAAAAAATCTATTCTCTGTGGGAGAGTATTTGTATATTCCTAGAATTTCTCTCTCTCACACACATACACTTTTTGCCTCTTTTAATTCATGGCTCTGGGGAAGTAGGAATAGCATGAAAGTAGAAAAAAACAAAATGGAACCTAAATTGAATAATTGAACTTCTCTATGGCAGTTTTCATTGCTGCAGTATATGTTTTTCCTGCACACTGTAGTGAGGAGGTAGCATGATGTAGTGTAAAAAGTGTAGGATTTGAAATAAGGCAAGATAATGAACAAGTTACTTAACCATTCTAAACATTAGTTTCCTTAACTACAAAAAAAATGATGAAATAACATACGCTGTAATATTCTTGTGAAGATTAAATCCCTGGTTCCCAAACCTGGCTGATTATTGGGAACCACAAGTTTATTAGCTTATCTGTAACTTGTTATGTGTGGAGCTAAGATGGATATGGGAGAGAGGAGAGAGGAACAGGAGCCAAAAACATACAAACAAACAAAAAAGAGTGCTAGGGGAGCTTGCTGTTGGAGTGGAGAGATGAGAGACTTTGAAATGGAGAAAAACAAAAAGGGGAAGAAGAAGAAAAAGAAGAAAAGAAAAGAATGAATAAATAAAAATTAGAAAGAAAAAAGAACAGCAAAGCTCCAAGGGATCCCACCGGTGCGGCTACAAGGTCTGGGGAAATTGTTCCCAGGTGTTGCAGTACAGCCTGGCTAGAAGGCGTAGGGGTGTTCAGCTCCAGGTATTCAGGGAACAGGAAGAGAAGAAAGGTATAGAGATATGAGAAACTGAGTAATGAAGAAAGACAAAAGGGGAAAAAGAGGGGAAAAGAAAACAAAACAAATTAAAAAAAAAAGAACAAGAAAAGCCCGCCAAAAAACAGAAAAAAAAAACCACGAAGAAAGAAATGCTCTCAGGGATCCCTCTGCACGTCCGCGCAAGCTTAGGGGGTAGGTCCCAAGCCGTGTAGCACTGCCTGGCTAGAACAGGCTCCCAACTTGAGAAAAGGAAAAGAAAACAAACAAACAATTCAAAACAAACAAACAAAAGCCCCGAGATCCCACCAGAGTGGCAGCCCAGACCAGGAAGCAGTTCCACACTCGAACGGAGCTCCGCAGCCCCTTTGGAAGAAGCAAAGATGGCGCACGGAGCCAGGTTTTGAGCGAAAGGAGGGGGAGGTGGTGAGAGGTAAGGAAGAAGAAATCAAAAGAAGTGGAAAAAAGCAACACCAGCAGCCAACAAATGGCAGTCGGAGCTGGCCAGTGCGGGCGGGTGGAATCCAAGCAGCCAGTGCTTCCCGGCCAAGAGGCTGTGGCTGCAGGAAGCAGAGGAGGCCGAGTGGGGGTGAAGGAGGGGGGGGTGGGAAAGCATATATCGCAAATTACCGGTTGTTTTGTCTCCTGCTGGAAGCTCCGTGAAGCTGCTTTCTCGTACCCCCTATTTGCTGGTCTCTGATAGGAGTTCAAGATGGCAGATCTGCACTGGGTTAGCTGATAGGGGACCTCTGCATGAATCTCTCCTCACTCTCCATTCTCTTGTCAGTTTTCTCACTCTATTTGGTGCTTGGCTGAGTTCTTTATCTCTTCATTTGATGTTTTAGGGTTTCAGGATTGCTGTTTTCTCTGACTGGCTTAGTTTTTCAGATCTTTGCTGTGGAAGGACGGCATGGTGCTTCTGCCTAGAGCACCATTTTGCCAGAAGTTCTGGTATGATGTATTTTCATTCTCGTTTGATTCTAAGAATTTTTTGATTCTAACTCTGATTTCTTCTATTACCCAGTGGTTTGTAAGCAGGGTGTTATTCAGTTTCCATGTAATTGATTTTTTTTCCTTGCTCTTTCTGTTGTTAATTTCTACCTTGATGGCATTGTGGTCAGAGAAGATACTTTGTATTATCTCAGAGTTTTGGCTCTTGTTGAAGATTGCTCTGTGGCCTAAGATGTGGTCTATTCTGAAGAACGTTCCATGTGCATTGGAAAAGAATGTGTACTTTGCAGCTGTAGGGCGGAGTGTTCTATATGTCTATGAAGTCAAGTTGGCTGATTGTGACCTTTAGGTCTTGTGTATCTTTGCTGAGTTTCTTTTTAGATGTTCTGTCCTTTACCGAGAGTGGTGTGTTGAAATCTCCTACTATTATTGTGGAACTGTCAATTTCTCTTTTCAGTGCTCTTAGAGTTTGTTTTATGTATTTTGGAGCCCTGTCATTGGGTGCATAGATGTGTATTATGGTTATGTCTTCATGACGGATCATCCCCTTAATCATTATATAGTGTCCTTCTTTGTCTTTTATGGTGGATTTTTTTTTTTAAATCTATTTTATCTGAGATTAGTATTGCCACTTCTCTTTTTTGGTAGTTTTGGCAATGGGTTTGATTTTTTTTTTTTTTTGGTGTATATGTATATATATATATATATATGGAAACCCTCGTGGCATAGTGGTTAAGAGCTACAGCAGCTAACCAGAAGGTTGACAGTTCAAATCCACCAGGCACTCCTTGGAAACCTTATGGGGCAGTTCTGCTCTGTCCTATAGGGTTGCTATGAGTTGGAATCGACTCAACTGCAATGGGTTTGGTTTTATATATATATATGTGTAAATATATATATATAAATATATATCTATCTATCTTAGTAATCCATTCATATCAGTGATTTCAATAGACATTGACACATTGCTCTCCAAAAAGGTTGCACTAGTACAGTCTGGCTGTGAATGAGAGGGTGTATTTCTTCACATGCTTGCCAACACAGTATACTATCAAACTTTTATTCTTTTCCATTATGGTTTTAGTTTGCAGTTATTTCACAATTTATATATGTTCATTTGCATTTTTAAACTCTGTGTAGTATCTATTCATGTCCTATGCCTATTTTTCTATTGGGTTGATTTTTTTCCACTGTAAGAGTCCTTTATATATTAAGAAAATTCTCCATTTATCTGAGGTGTTGCAATCCCCCCCCAATGTAGTTTGTCTTTTGACTCTTCTTGTGTGTGTGTTTTTCCTTTGCAGAAGTGTGTTTGATTTGTATATAGTAAAATGTATTATTTTTTTTCTTTATAGTTCATGGGTTTTGACTTTTGCTTGGAAAAGTGTTCTCCACCTGAGGAGGTCCACCCTTGAGATTCTGATTTAATAGATCTGGGCATGGTCCCAGGAGTCTTTAATAAGATGCTAAACCAGTAATTCTGGTCTCCAGCCAAGTCTAGGAAGCTGGGTGCAATAAGATCAAATATATGAAACATCTGGCATGTAGTAGGCACATAATAACTGTTTGTTCCCTACTCTCCCTCTACTATGCTAAGAGGAACTTTGAAATTTGCCTTGGGTAGAGACAAAAAAGTTCAGCATTATTTTTGTTATTTATTTTTTGCTAAGCTACTTATCCGAATTATTCTTAGAGACTTTTAGCTTCACAAAATGGTTATCAACTCTTCTCGCAATTCATCAATGAGCATATATTGAGTGATGAACTCTGTAAAGTCCTGTTCTTTATACTATTAGGAAGATAATGCTACTGATCCTACTCTAGTGGCCATGGAAATTGATTTGTTTCTTCAGCAATCATGATTAAGTTGTAATAAGCCATACTCACATTCTCACCTATTTCTTCTTATAACCAAGGGCATTTTTGTGAGAAGGCAGCTGCTGTAGGTAAGGATACTAACTATAATTTGATGTGTAATTTGTAGTCATGGGATAGACTGAGCTTAATTGACCTAAACAGATATGACCTAGGCCTTGTTCCTAGGTACTTATTATATGATAATGGTATTTTATTATTACCTCCTTGGGTAGTCACACTTGCTGTCCCTTTTCCTTTTCTGGGCTAAGGCAGAATTGAATGATTTTCTAGAAAAATGTTTCTCAAACATTAATGTGCAGACAGAATCATCTGAGGATCTTGCTAAAATGCAGATTCTGATGCAGTAGGTCTGGGGTGGGCCCTGAGATTCTGAATTTCTAACAAGCTCCCAGGTAATGGCTTAAAGCTGCTCACCCATGGACCACACTTTGAGGAGCAAGGTCCTCGAAGTAAGATCTCACTAAATCCTTTCTTGAGACATCACTGGATCCTTCCTCACTTTTTGGCATTTTGTTCCTTTTTGGACTCATTATTCCTACATCCCTCAACTCCTTTGGGATCACATCATTCACCCATAAACTAGACCAGTAGGATTGGCCAAACAAGTAGTCCTCTTTGATGAGGACCAAGAGCCCCTCTCCCACCCAAAGGAAATCCACTGATCTGCCATGTTGCCTCAAATTCCCAATTCTAGAAAGTCTTCTTAAAGTCTTTGGTGAAGGGTGATGTTACCCAGGAGAGTAAGGTTAGCCAGACTAAATCTGTTACGTTCCAGTCATTTCTGACTCATCGCAACCCTATAGGACAGAGTAGAACTGTCCCATAGGTTTTCCAAGGCTGTAAGCAAACTTCCACAATGTTCTCCCATGGAGAGCCTCCAGTGGGTTCAAAGCACCGACCTTTCTCGGCTGGCTCCCAGCTCTTAACCACTACCCCACCCAGGTTTCTTTAGTGAGGCTAGTGAGGGATTAATTAAACTGGAACACCAACCATTGTCAACAACAGAGAGTACTAAAAGAATGGTAGGTACACAAGAAAGTAAGTTTTGATGGGGTGAGAGGTGCAAAACTTGAATACATAAAGACACTGGGAGTTAAAGTGAAGTTGAGTCAAATTGGGTATTGAAAAGTGATGAAAGGAGGAATTAACAGGACAAGAAGAGGTTTTTGGTTGTTTTGAATGTATTGACTATTTGATGATTTGCCTAGGGATATTACTGGCTAAAGGAGCCCTGGTAGCGCATTGGTTAAAGCACTGGGCTGCTAACTGAAAGGTCGGTGGTTCAGACCCACCAGGGCTCTGCAGGAGAAAAGACCTGGTGATCTGCTCCTGTAAAGATTACAGTCTAGTAAACCCTACGGAGCAGTTCTCCTCTGTCACATGAGGTTGCTAGGAGTGGAAAATTGACTCCATGGCACCTAACAACAGCAACATTATTGGCTAAGATCCTGAATGAACTCCCTTCACCTTGACTGCTGGCTCTTTAACGCCCTAATGAAAGTGAGAGGCCTCCTGGCTTGGCCAAGCAGCCCCACACATAACAGCATGCTCCCCTACTCTTTTGGGTGGACCTCAGAATCACTGAACTGCTGCTCAGCACAGGCCCAGGGCCTGATGAAAGGGCAGACTGGAGGCACCCAACCAGGAAGGTGAGACTTGAGGGTGTGCTATTCCTCCATCTGGGATTGCACTCCCTGTAGCTGTGGTCCCCCTGCTAGTTGGAAGCATGTGACATTGCCCACATGTAACACTAATGTAGGCAGGGCTGGTCGGCCTCGAAGCAGTGATGAGGGCTACACAGGGCATTCGCGCAGGCAGAGCAAAGTTTGTATGTGCCCTATAGCAAAGGGGATGGAGTCCTGGTGGCCCAGTGGTTAAGTGCTGAACTGCTAATGGAAAGGTTGACTAGTTCAAACCTACCAGCCACTCTGTGGGAGAAAGATGTGGCGGTCTGCTTCCATAAAGACTTACAGCCTTGGAAACCCTATGGGGCGGTTCTACTCTGTCTTATAGA
Source organism: Trichechus manatus latirostris (assembly GCF_000243295.1). Lineage (NCBI taxonomy): Eukaryota > Metazoa > Chordata > Mammalia > Sirenia > Trichechidae > Trichechus > Trichechus manatus. The sequence goes on from NW_004444157.1 coordinate 1,604,681, forward strand.
GTCGCTATGAGTCCAAATCGACTCAATAGCAAAGAGTTTTTATAGCAAGGGGGAAAGGAGAATCTGCTGACTAGCCCCAGTAGGACGAATGGGCTTTTATCTGAAAACGAAGAGCTGTTGAAAACAAAAGCAGAAACTGTAGGACATTTTCCCTATTTCAAATATACAGCTCATTTTTTTTATCCGTGCATATGAACAACAAAATCCGAGGAGAGTAACTTGGTGCTGGTTCCTGCCAAAAGGACTTTTCTTTCTACACCCGACTTCTCTCGATTCCCCGACTTAACCCCAATTGCAGAAGGATTTTTCTACGGCGTGGGTAAGGGGATTTGCAGAATTTGATGGGTGGGATGGTCCAAGAAAAAAGTGTATAAACTCGATAGTAGAGGTGAGGGAGGGAGCGTAACTTTAATTGTGCACGGCACTGGCTTTAAATTAAGTCGAACGGACGGTAGACCTTGGCCTTGGCGGAGCGGCAGAGGAAGCGGACTGGGAAGTCCCGGGTCTGCGCAGCGCGCCACGTACCGCGAGCTTGGTTGCACCCTCGCGGCCTAGGTCTCTGTCTTTCGCTCGTTCGCTCTCCGGGGCTAATGCAGAGCGATGGAGCAGCCTCGAGAGAGAACAGCTGGAGGAAGCTCAGAGAAAGACAAATTAATAGGAGCCTGGCGCAGCAGCAAATGCTGGCGAACAGCCCTCAGCTGACCCGTTAAATGAGCAATCCTGTTAAGTGTGTTAATCAGCGCCGCACCCGTGGTTGTAGCGGAACGCTCCGATACCTGGCGCCGAAGTGGGACGCGTCCGCTGCAATCTAAACCCTGCTGGTTCCTGGTTGTAGTCCTGCTCCCCCTTCCCGCTTAAAGAGAGGGGCTCCTGTGCTGTGTGACCTTGGAGACTAGGTAGTCAGGAGTACCACTGGAGAGCCACGGGAGCACGGCACAGCGATAGCAGCCTGGGTTCTAGCTCCGTGCCCACCCTGGGGTCCCAAGACCCTCACTGCCTGTCGTATGATTGGCGGGGCTGGAAACTCTGAGGCTTCAAGGCTCTCTAATGGTGGAAGTGGTGGAAAAGGGGAGTTCTCTCTGGTACTAGGAAGCTCTCATTAAGAATAAAATTAGTTTGCCAGCGTCTTTAAAAAACATAAATTCTGGCATGGCAGGAGCCAAACAGGTGAACTCCTGACTGAGCTAGATACCTGCTCAGTGGCTGGAACTGGGGACCAGAAGAGCTGAAAAACTTTGCCTAGTGGCTTTCCATGCCTGCGCTCAGTTCAGCGCTCGCTGCAACCCTATATGCCTGCCTACTCTGGTATGGACGCTAGACGGCGCTGCCGGGACGCGCTTTCCTTCTCCCGGGAAAGGTAAGAGAGAAGCGCTTTTATTTTTCCTTCTGTTTTCTTTTTTTAACCGAGGGATGGGGGACTAGGGGTTGGCAGCCTTTTCCACTCTCCCTCCTCTCCCCAAGCTCCCAAATCAAAAGGGGTGGGGAAGAGGAGGAGGAGCAGCAGCAGCTCTTTTTCGTGACGCACCAGAGTGGTTCTCTGTAATCCCCACCTCCTCCCCGGTGCAATCAGTCAGCCCGGAGGCATCAAACTGTTAGCGACGAAGATGCAGCTCTTTGTGACTTCCACTACCCCCATCCACCCCCCCACACTCCGTGCATATTTTGGGGGCGGCCGCAGTGGTAGCAAGATGTGAGGCGAGCCTGTAGCGCACTTCCCGGCGGCGCCGCTCCATCTGCGGAGCTAGGGGAGGCGTGTGGGCTTGTACGCACCGGCTGGAGAGGGTGCACACTGGCTGGAGCAGCTAGCAAGCGGGAGGGAGGCGGAGGCAGAGTTAGCACTTGCCGCGGGCGCAGCCGCCTGGGCGATAGGGCAGCGGGTCGGACCACTGTCCTTTGGGGCGTGCATATCTCTTGAGGGGCGCAAGGGCCACAGGGTGAGACGCCCGCGTCCCTGTGTGCAGTACTTGGCCAAGAGGCACCGTGCGGCTGGACTGTGGCTGCTCTGAAGCTAAGTATCGAAGAAGGAAGAGACTGGGAGGCAGGCGACTTAGAAGGATCTGGTCACAGAGTCCAGAAGGCGGCACCTGCTAGTCTAGCGAAGGGGCCGAGTGACTTAGGAACCCCCTTATCCTTTCCCTCTCCAGCTCTCCCCAAAGTCCACGGAAGCTCTGCTGAACTCTAGAAATCTTCCCCGGTCGGGGAGAAGTTTCCTGGCATCCTCTTGGGCTAGGAGAGAGAGTGGAGAAAACGGGCAGGGCTGCGCAGTCTTCCCCACGCCTCCACCAGCCCCATTACCCTTTGGGCAGCCTCCTCTGCCGCTCAGGAAGCCCGAACCCGCGCTCTCCGGAAGCCGGCTGGCAATCCCGTCCCGGATCCCCAGACGTGGAGCTTCACGCGTGAGCCCTGCTGGACGCAGCTGGCTGTTTTGCAAGACTCATACAGGTAATGCCCGCTCACAGAACTGGAGAGTTGGCTCGCGAGGGCAGGAGACAGAATGCGCTGGGCTCTCAGGTGGCTGTAGGGAGCAGGCAGGCCGAGGCCAACGGAGGCGCTAGCTCTCCTGCAGCCCTGGTCCCGGTGCCTGGAAACACCTGCCCGTTTCCTTCTCTCCTTTCAGCCCTCCTAGAAAGTTTAGGAGCTGGGGCCGGAGCTTCTAAGGTCAGGGGCTTCTCGCCTGGGAGTAGCGCGCGCCTCCCGCCAGGTGCCCTCCAGCCCGTGCGTTGCATTTCCGCCACCAGGTCTTTGTGGTCTCTGCAGCTGGCACGCGGGCTCTGCAGCCTGGAAGGCACTGTCCCGCCCGGCGCTACTTTCCAACTCTGCCCACGTTTCTGCTCGAGGCTAGGAGAGCAGTTGGCTGGGGGACTGGGCTCAAGGTGGCTCCTGGGGATCCCCAGCAGTGAGCTTCCGCTCTTGAGTGTGCTTGGGGATTCCTAGCGAGCACGAGGCAGGGGACAGCGCTGGAGATCTAGGGCCATCTCCGCCCTCCTGAGAGCCCAAAGGGACCGCAGCGCGAATCCTAAATCGCCCCCTGCTCTCTCCTGACAGGAGCCCTGATGGCGCAGTGGTTAAGAGCTTGGCTGCCCATTGAGCGGGTTTTCCAAGTTAAGTGACCCTCTCGGCACTGTTACTCAGGGGTGGGACCAACCCGCGCCGAGCTGCGCTTCAGACTCTTCCTGGAGAAACCTGAGAAGGGACAGCCACCCTGGAGAGGCTCGCCTTGCTCTTCTGGACCCGGGATTGTTCCAACTAGCTTGATTTTTGTCACTCTCAGGCATTTAAGAAAAACGCTTTGGCAAAGAGATCTGGGTCCTGATCCAAAGGAAATGTGTGTTATAATAATTCTCCGTTGCAGGGGCTTCTGCTTTCTGTAGCTCCCCTCCTTTTCTGTTTATGTAGCCCAGGGACTTAGGGGGAGACATTCTTAAACTAAGTACTCCTCTATAACACCTACAAAAGTTGTGGCTGGGCTAAAGTTCTGGAAAAGAATTTCTGGGCTGATTTTCTGAAGCCTACCACTTTTTTTGGGTGGGGGGATATCTTGTCCACGAATGTGGAAGCCAGAGGTGCCCTCATCGCAGTCTCAGATTGTGTAGACTTTCAAAAAGAAATCCTCTTTTCCTGGCCAAGGGAGCCAAATTATAGGTTATTAGAAGCGCGGGCGCACCTTGGGCAGTCCCAAAAGAAGGGAGGGAGGAAGGGACATGTCCCTGGGGCCATGCAAGTTCAGCTGGCATCATACAGCTCAAGAAGGTTACCTCAGTTCCAGGGCCCCTGGGAGGGAAGGAATTAGGCGTGGAGGCAGGTGTGGGGGCCTGGGGGCCATTTTACCCCGACACCCTCTCCCCTCCCGCCTGCTTGTCATTCCTTGCCCTGGACGGTGGCTCGAGCTGTCCCGGAAGGGTTGGGGACAGTGGTGCTGGAGAGAGGCACTTCGGCCTGTGTCCCCCTCTTGCTGTACAGAACACGTTCTTCTCCGTGCTCCTTTAGTCCCTAGACAGGAATTAGGAAACCAGTAATTCCCACGTATCCCAAACTCAGGCTTCAGCGAACTCCTTCCTTCGCCCCTCTTATCCCTTCAACTCCCCTTGTCCGCTGAGCAACCCCTGCTGCAGGACCGCTGTTATGAGACCGCGCGGCCCTGGACCGGATACGGTGGTTCCAGCTCCAAGCCGCCCAGTCACCTTGTGAACGCTCAAATTTTGGGCGGCCCTGGGCTAGACCCGCGATGGAAGCAGATGATTTCAATAAAAAAAAAAAAAAAAAAAACGTTTAAAAGCAGGTGAAAGGCTGCGGCGTCAAAGGCCACTGGCTCGCCCACTTTTGCCCCACCTGGTTGGAAGGAGGGGTAAGCCGCGATCTTAGCTGCCTTCCTGACAGCTGCCTGGGTGTCAGCGAGCCACAGCCAACCTGCCCGATAGGCTAAGGTGAGGGCTTCAGAACAGTGGGGTTGGAGATTTCAGCCGGGCTTTGCCTTATGGCCTCTCCTGCCCTCTCTGATTTCTGGGTGGTCTTAAACAGGTTGAGCAATCGGCCTTTTTCAGTTTCTGCGGGGATTCGAACTGCTAGGACCACTCTAATCCGAGGCCAAAGGCACTCGTTAAGAGTTGGGGATGCCTGGGGGCCCCCCGGACTGTGGCTTTTACAGGTAAAATGAAGTCTGAGTCTTGATTTACCCATTAATTTCCTGCGACATGGTTCCTCAGTTGACTAGAACCTTCTTGTTTGCCGGTAAGTAGCAATAGAGTCTGTACAAGCATATGCTGCTTGCCAGGGTGACCTGATGGTGTGGATACCTGGAGAATAGCTTCAATTACCCACTAAGCATATGTCTCCACAGGTGCAAAGCCCCATTGAAGTTTTATTTAGCTTTAAGAAATACTCTACAGAACCCAAGCTTATAAAAGAGATGAAATATGAAGTGACCATTCCAGTTTTGTTTAAAGCAATAAGCTTCACTTTATCAAATATGTTGGCTTGTATAGTTCATTGAAGTTGCTCAGTGCAAATCTTGCTATCTGAGAAGGGGAAAAGGCTGGGAAAGTGAAATGAGTTAAAATACGGTTAAATGATAATATACTTTGGTGAAACAGAATTGTGTTTTCCTATCTGTTGCTTAAAGGAAGTCATCACCGTGTGCAGTGTCATGTCCTGAGTAGGTTCTGTGACAGGTTATAGGAAATAAAGGGGAAAAATACATTTTTCCCTTGTGCTTGAATATTTCTTTAACTGCAGCAGTAGTGATTGCAGCCAAGACTGTTAGAAGCAGTGCTTCTACCCGGTTGGTCCCGGGTCGAACCCCTGCTGAGAATTTGCATTTCCACCCCAGATTTACTGAATCAGAATCTACAGTTTAACAAGATCCCCAGGTGACTCTTATGTATAATAAATTTTGAGACCAGCACACACCGCCACCCCCGCCCCCGCCAGTGGTTTTCAGAATTGGTCCCTGACCAGCAGCATTAGCATCACCTGGGAACTTGTTAGAAATGCAAATTCTCAGCAGGGGTTCAAACCAGAATGAACCTGTTCAAAGCCCTGATTAGAAGAAGGCACACAAGCTGCCTCCTTCATCTGAGAAGTACTGTAAGCTCCTTGGTGAAAAGGCACTGTAACCAAGTGGAAGAAAACAAAAGTCCCAAGTTTGAGCTGTTTAGTAGTAAAGATAAAAAATTTAAAAATCACCCCCAAACCTTGAGGGCTTTTCAGGGCTGGTTTCTAGCTGCACCCAGCAGTGCAAACCCCTTAACCCCTGAACTCTATCCCTTGAGCCTAGGTCAGGAAGCTGTGATCAGAACCAGCTGAGCGGAGAGAGAGAGAAATGTTCAGTGTATAATATGTGCTTAATTATCCTGAGCTAGGACTTGAAAATCAGCCTCTTATTAAGTTCAGTTTCTGAGCCGTAGGTGCCAAGGGATTTGCCAAAGTAAAACGTGTCTGGCCAATGTAAGGCCTGATAGAAAGACGTACTGCATGGGTCCATCTGGCCAAGGCCGCCAAGAGTTCAATCTCACTGGGCTGGTTCACTTTGAGCTGGCTCCTAATGAGATCAGAGGCACTGGATTGAGTCCTTTGTGGGCCAGTTTCTCTTGGGCTTCCCTGGCCAACAGACATGGCTCCAAATCTTTGGTCAAATGACCTAAATGCATGTTTTCTGCCAAGGAGCCTGACCTTAACCTTCTTCTTTGTTTAAATTTTTTAAATCTCAGAATCTTCCTGTGAAACTGTACCTTGGCTTCTCTCCTGAGTTCCAAAATGCTTTTACTTGACTTGCTTTATTCCTCTAGCTGAGTATCCTATTGTCATGTATCCAAACCCTAATCTGACATTTTCCCCCACACAAACTTTGGGGTTTTTTTTTGGCTGTTTCTTTTAGTGGCCCCACCTTTCCCTAGTCCTAGGGCACCTAATCTCAGTCTTCTGTGACTGCTCCTGCATGTTTCATTCATGCCTGCCTGGTACACCCTGTCTTTTATTACATGCCTCGAGTTCTGTCTCTGGAATCGTTTTTCTCCTTTACATTCCTACTGCCACGGATCCCAGTTAGGTCCTCAGGATAAGTGACTTGGCCTGTTAAGAAAGCCTCCTCTTGCTGACTTTTGTTTGCCCTCCGATTAAATATATCCTAAACATTAGGATTAATCTTCCTGAAGCATAATTAGTTTTTTTTTTTTTTAAATCTTCCTGAAGCATAATTAGTTTTTTTTTTTTTAAATTGGAGGGAAAATATACACAACAAAACAGTCACCAATTCAGCAATTTCTACACATATCCACAATTAGGTCTTTACTTAAAAGTGTTGGATACCTAGTGAGTGGATGTTAAGCAGTGTGGATTGTTATGCAATCTGAAAGAATTTCTAACAGAATTCATTCCCTGATAAATAGGTTGCATTGTAACGCTAGGAGGTTCTCCACCACTGCAACTATGTACATAGCATGGCCAACCATTTGGTGGGGATTCAAACATCAGATTTGGGAGGTTGGGTTAGATGACCTTTATTACTACTAAGCCAGATATTGTATCTTCCTTTAAACATGCAAGGACCCAAATAGTGTATTGTTTCTTATAAGTTTGCCTACTGGAATTACACCTTTTAAAAAATTATCATCGTGACTGTGTTTTAGAGTTTTCTCTTTTACAGTCTGTTGCTACGGCTGAATAGGTTGTTTTCTTCTGGTTTATTTGTGTGTGTGTGTGACTATAAGAAACATCTAGGTCATTGTATTTTGTTACAGAGTTTTAGCATCTATATCATACTTGCTTTACACTTTGCAAAATGCCTTTCCCTTTCCTTATCTTGCTTAATGTTCACAATAATCTTGTGAAGTGGGTGATCTCTCCATCTTATATATACTGGAAATCAAGAATCTGAACATACGACTTCCCCAAGGTAATGCAACTGAGTAAGTTGGACAACTTTATTTTACTGATACCACAAAACCTATTACTGCTCTGGAGTCCTGAAATCAGATGACTCTAAAGTGACTTTATTTTCTTCCCACTGGTTATAAAGTCAAGTCAGTATTGTTTGCCAGAAATCCAAGACCCTTTGATGTTTAGCTTAAACCTGCTTAATCAGTCCTATTTCTCACTTGTGTGATCTAGCCAGACTAGACTACTCACCACTGTCAACAGGACCTTTGCTGTCTCTCCTTTGTGTCTTTGCTTATGCCATTCCTTTCTCTTGGCTTGTCTTCCTTCTCCCCTCCCCTCATTTCTACATCTCTGCCTGTTGAAAATGAACTATATTCAAGTGCCACCTCTTCCATGAAGCCCTCCCTAATTTCTCTCAAGCCCATAGCCAAAACAATTTCTCCCTTCTTGAAACTCTCTTTTTTGATTCCTCATTTATGGTACTGACCTTGTTCTGTAATCATTATAGTTATTTGCATATCACTATCTCTCCTACAAGTATAAATTTCTTGGAAGCACAGACTCTTGTCTCTCTTATTCTGCAGAGTGCCCAGCATGCAGGGAAGCATCTGTTAAATATTTGTTTAATTGAGTTGCCTTTGAGATCTCAGGGTTAGCCTTAGCATTTTACTGAAGGTCTCTATCTAAATGAATCTCAGGTTAAATAGGAAATTGCCAAATCTATTATATGTCAGCAATGCTATGAAGCAGCATAATAGGGCAGTGATTTTTAATAGGTATGTTCGAGATGTGCTCTGGCAAATACACGTGTGATTATATAAATGAAATTAAATAAGATGAAAAATTCAGTTCCTCAGTCGCACTAGTCATATTTCAACTGCAGAGTAGCCACATGTGGCTAGTGATTACCATATTAGGCATCACAGATATAGAACATTCTCATCATCGCAGAAAGTTGTATTGGAAAACGCTGTTCTAAACAGTGGTTCTCAACATTTATTTCTACCTAGAAACATATTCACAAATATGACTGCTTTCATGGGTTTATGCAGAATTACTCATAGTTCCCAGTGGTATAGTGCTGCTACTTTCCTTCCCTCTCAGAACACAAATCAGTGAGTAACATTATAGGAATCACCTTGACTCTGCTGTATTTGGGGATACTTATAATATAAATATTATGTATTATATGAAACACCAAAATAAATTCCAGATGAAATTCTGAAGAAAAATTATGAAGGGCTTGTCCTAGCACATATATTGTATATTGTACTGTGAATTACAATACTTAAAATACTGGGTGCTTGTGTAGAAACAGACAAATCGGTGCAGCAGAACAGTATCCAAAGAAATAAACCCAAGTATACTATGGAATTTAAGATATGATAAAGGAGGAATTTCAGGTCCATGGGTGAGGGAGGAAGATGGATTTTTTATCAATAAATGTGGTTAGGACAACAGGACTAATCATTTGAGGGGAAAATTAACAAAGCCACATCTATACTCACTATTTAAACCAAAATTAATTCTAGCCAAATCAAAGATTTAAATGTCAAAAATGAAACTATAAAGGTAGTAGAAAATAATGTTATATTAAAATTTATATATTATAATTTTAAAAGTATGTAATGTTTACAGTCTTGAGATGGAGAAGGACTTTCTAATCATTTTATGAGGACTGAAGCCTTAAAGAAAAAGATTAATAAATGCAACCTTTTAAAAAATCTATATGGCAAAAAATACCATAATCAATATTAAAAGACAAACTAGGAAAAATATCTGTGGCACATAACAAAGAGTAAATATTCTTAATATATAAAGAACTTTTACCATCAATTAAAAAAATAAATATCTAGATAGAAAAATGGGGAAAAGTCATGAACAGAATATTCATAAAAGAAGGAATACCAATGGACAACCTCACTTTGCAAATAAAAACAAATAGTTTACACCTGCTAGATTAGAGAAGGTTTAAAAGATCAAGGAAACAGTGTTAGCAAGGCTATGGGGATATGGATGATATCATGAACTGTTTAAATTGGCACATTTCCAGAGGTTAGTTTAGCAATCTGTATAGCCATGTAAAAAGTACATAACCTCTTTGATCTAGCAATTTCACTATCAATTTATTTGAAGAATATAAATGCAAGTGCGAAAAGATGTATATACAAGAATGTTAATTAAAGTGTTGTTTATGGTAGCAAAGCTTTGGAAACAACCTAACTGGCTGAAAGTAGGGGACTGACTAGGTAAATAGAAATGTATCAATTTAGTCAGTTACTATGTACATTTTAAAGATAATGTAGACCTGCATTTATTGATATGGAAAGATCACCTTAAGTACTGTTTAATGGAAAAAAGGTAGGTTACAAAACAGCATAATTCAATCTCTGTATAATTGTATGTATCTCTATAAATGTATGTGTACATACAAGCATATGAAAGTGTGTAGAAAAGCATTCACCAAAATGTTAATTATAGAGAGCTCTTGAATTGTCTTAAAAAAAATCTCATGTTTGTGCTTTTGATTATTCCTTGTATTTACAGTGATAATGATAAAAGTATATATGATAGAATGTATCTAAAATGCTTACCTTAGTAAAGAATACTCCAATGCTTAATACATGGTGGTGGTGGGGGTTGTTAGGTGTGGTTCTGACTCATAGTGACCCTATGTACAACAGAACGAAACACTGCCTGGTCCTGTGCCATCCTCATGATTATTGTTATGCTTGAGCCCATTGTTGTAGCCACTATGTCAGTCCATTTTGTTGAGGATCTTTCTCTTTTTCTCTGACCCTCCAATTTACCGAGTATGATGTCCTTCTCCAGGGACTGGTCCCTCCTGATAACATATCCAAAGTGTATGTGAGACAAAGTGTCATCATCCTCGCTTCTAAGGAGCATTCTGGCTGTACTTCTTCCAAGTCAGATTTCTTTTCTTTTGGCAGTCCATGGTATATTCGATACTGTTGGCCAGCACTGCAACTCAAAGGCGTCAATTCTCGTTTGTTCTTCCTTATTCTCTGTCTAGCTTTCGAATGCATGTGAAGTGATTGAAAACACCATGGCTTGAGTCAGGCGCACCTTAATCTTCAAGGTGACATCTTTGCTCTTTAACACTTTAAAGAGATCTTTTGCAGCAGATTTGCCCAATGCAGTGTGTCCTTTGATTTCTTGACTGCTGCTTCTATGGGTGTTGATTGTGGATCCGAATACAATGAAATCCTTGGCAATGTCAATCTTTTCTGCATTTATCATGATGTTGCTTATTGGTCTAGTTGTGAGGATTATGGTTGTTTTCTTTATGTTAAGGTGTAATCCATACTGAAGGCTGTAGTACATGGTGGTGGTGGTTATTATTATGGACATATCATTAACAAGAAAGGCTAGTCAAAATTAAATACAAATTTAAGAAGGATTCAAGTATTAAGTGTAAAAAAAAGAATAAAATAAAGGTAACTTATCTTGGGAAGAAGAGGACCTTCTAATAATAAAAATAAAGAAATAATAAAGAAAAATACATCATTTTCATTTTCAAATGCTGAAAACGTGTAAAAGCATACGATAACAGATAAAAATAAATTGGGGCAAGTAATTGCAATATATGATAGATAATGGTGTATATTTACTCCAAAATACAACTTTCCATTTGCTAACCACCCCCCAATAATAAAGCATTGTTTGGACTCATAATTTGCATATTAAAACATATATAGTACAGTGAAACCTGTGAGAGCTGGAACTTGACAGGACGGCCTTGTTTTTCTGGATGTCGCAAGTTTTTTTCTCACAAGTTTTTCACCTTTGATAGGGTGCAAAGCAAAAAAAACTAAACCCGCTGCCATCTAGTTGGTTCCTACTCACAGAGACACTATAGGACAGAGTAGAAATGCCCCATAGGGTTTCCAAGACTGTAATCTTTTTGGAAACCCTGGTGGCATAGTGGTTAAGAGCTACTGCTGGTAACCAAAAGGTTGGCCGTTGGAATCCAGCAGCTGCTCCTTGGAAACCCTATGGGGCAGTTCTACTCTGTCCTATAGGGTCGCTATGAGTCGGAATCAACTCAACGGCAATGGGTCTGGTTTTGTTTTTGGTTTAATGTTTACGGAGGGGCCCTTGTGGTGCAGTGATTAAGAACTCGGCTTCCAAGCAAAAGGTCGGAAGTTTGAATCCACCAGCTACTCCTTGGAAACCCTGTGGGGTAGTTCTATTATGTCGTATAGGGTTGCTATGAGTTGGAATAGACTCAGGGCAAATGGGCGGGTACAGGATCTTGAAGGAAGCAGACTGCCACATCTTTCTCCTGCAGAGGGACTGGTGGTTTCTAACCACCGACTTTTCGGTTAGCAGCTAAGTGCTTAACCACTGTACCACCAGGGCTCCTGACAAGGTATAGTCACCACTTTTCTGTCATTTAGTGGAAAATATTTGAGTTTTCCTTCTCTAACAGGTTTCCTCCTTAAACAGATTCTGGCTTCACAGTTTTACTGTATATATCCTATGTGTATATACAGTTATTACAGTTTTCAGATTGTACCTCTGATGCCATCTGCAGTTGTTTCTGATGAATTATGGATTGGTAGGGAAGGAACCACACATAATTTTCTGATTTAATTAGACAAGATTAAGAAATTATCAAAAATGGGCTGACCTCATAATGTGGGAGAGGATGCAGCATATCTTAGCATGAGCTTACTTGGGTCCCTAGTTCCCTAACAGATTTACAGCTGCCAGCGACAGTATCTGTACAGGGAATAGTCCTGCCAAGTCCAAGAAAACAGCTGATTTTTTCCCCCATGCACCATTAGTCTTTTATACTGAGGGTCTGTGTCACCATTCTGGGAAAAAACTTGTACTAGCAATCTCTGTACTTCATTTAAGGGGATTTTTACAACTAGCAGGAGCCCTGGTGGCGCAGTGGTTAAAGTGTTTGGCTGCTAACCAAAAGGTTGGTGGTTTGAACCCTCCAGATGCTCCACAGGAGAAAGATGTGGCAGTCTACTTCCATAAAGATTTACAGCCTTGGAAACCCTATGAGGCAGTTCTTTTCTGTCCTATAGGGTTGCTATGAGTTGGAATCAATGGCAGTGGGTTTGGTTTGGTTTTGGATTACAACTAGCTGGCACTCTTCGTTCTTGAACCAAACTTGGTATCAACAAAGACACATCTGCATCTGGGGAAAGAAAGCCAGATTCGTGCTCAGATGGCCTTGAACAAAACATGTGCCTTCAGTTTTCTAGGAAATGGAAAAGTCTATTTCCCTGACATCCACTCCCTAGTTCTTATTTAATACTCTTTTTAGTGACTGGTTCTGACATTAAGTTTGGACAAAGGACTATGACCACAATCTATTTCCTGCTCTTATTTATACACACATAATAATAATGGTGGCTAACACTTATTAAGCATGTTTCAGGCACTGTTCTAGTTGCTTTATATACCATAACTCATTTCATCCTTATAGCCTGTCTCATTGGGAGGTAGGTACTATTTTTATCACCATTTGCAGAAGAGGAAACCAAGACACAGAGAAGTCCAGTGATTTGCCTAAAATCACAAAACTTTTGAAATAGCTGCTCTAGGATGAGAACCCAGTGAGGCTAACTCCAGAACTCATGTGTTTAAAGATAACACAAAACTACTTATCTATACATATATACCCTGAGAGTAATGTAGAGTTGTTTTTTTTTTTCTGGATGCTAATATAACAGGTCATTTACTTCATTTTTATAGCTTTCAGTTTTTCTACAATTAGGATATGTTACTTCTATAATCATGAAAGAATACTTATTAAAAATGAAATTAAAACTTCAGATTGAGCCACAGGCATAGCCTTCTCTACTCTTGTATTTTGTCTTTCTTTGTTTAAGTATCCTAAGGCATTAGTATCATGGTATATGTTAATAAAAAAGTCCATTTGTAATTTGGGGGGTAGTGCTCGTGGACTACTGAAACAAGGATATCTGCGTTTTGCAACCCGAAAGGAGATATTGAGAACATTCCTGAAACTTTTGTTTTAGAGCCTAAAATGCACAATTATTTCCGAGGTGAGCCAAGGGAGGAACCTTGTGACCCCTTTGGGATATTGCTTCCTTTCCAATCCAGCCTAAACTTTGTAGTATGCTCCTCTTGCTAAGATCCTCATCTAATTCTAGATTCATTATCTTGTCACTACACTACACTGCCCAGCAAACCTCCATCCTTGGATCAATCTAACCACCACCTTCTCTGCTCCAATATCTAGACGCTGAACTCCTCTAGAGAAATCACACGTATGTCAGGACCAGTACCACAACCAACACATGGTCTACAACCTCATTTGGGCCTTCATGGATTCTAAGAAGACTTAAACATTTTTTAAAAAAAAATATTGAGGTGCAAATCACATAACATAAAATTAACCATTTTAAAGTGACATTTAGGACATTCACAATGTTGTGAAACACCATCTCTGTCTAGTTCCAAAACTTTTCATCACCCCAGAAGCAAACCCCGTATCCATTAAGCAGTCACTCCTCACTCCTCCCTTCTCTCAGCCCCTGTGGACCACAAATCTGCTTTCTGTCTCTCTGGATTTACCTATTCTGGATATTTCCTATAAATGGAATTATACAATATGAGTTTGTGTGTGTGTGTGTATGTCTGGCTTCTTTCATTTATCATAGTGTTTTCAAGGTTCAGTCATGCTGTAGCATATATCAGTACTTCATTCTTTTTATGACTGAATAATATTCCATTATATGAATATGCAACATTTTGTTTATCCATTCATCAGTTGACAGACATTTGGGTTGTTTCCTCCTTTTGGCTATTGTGAATGTGCTGCTGTGAACATGAGTGGGCATGTATTTGTTTGAGTACCTGTTTTCAGTTCAGTATGTACCTAGGAGTAGAATTGCTGGGTCATATGGTAATTCTATGTTTAACTTTATGAGGAACCACCAAACTGTTTTCCACCATGGCTGAAATATTTTACATCCTCACCAGTAATGTATAAGAGTTCCAATTTCTCCACATCCTCACCAGTGCTTGTTATTTTCCTTCCTTTCTACAGCTATTATAGTGAGTGTAAAGTGGTATCTTATTGTGGTTTTCATTTGAGTTTCCCTAATGACATGGGGATGCCATGAGTTGGAATCAACTCGACAGCAACTGATAACAATGAGTTATGACATTGAGCATCTGTTCACGTGCTTATAAGCCATTTGTATATCTTATTTTAATGATGTCTATTAAAGTCTTTTGCCAACTTTTTGGATTTGGTTGCTTGCCTTTTTATTGAGTTGTAAGTGTTCTTTATATGGTCTGGATATTAAACCCTTATCAGATATAAGCTTATCAAATATTTTCTCCCATTTTGTAGGTTGTCTCATTACTTTCTTGATAAAATCCTTTGATGTACAAAAATTTTTAATTTTGATGAAATCCAATTTGTCTATTTTTTCTTTTGCTGCTCATGCTTTTGGTTTCATATATTAGGTTTGCCTGTCTGTTTAGGAATTTCCTGTTCTTAGTTATTTTCACAGTTGGGGAGATTAACATTAGACAGCAAGAATGACTCTTCCCCTCATTTTAACCAAAGGGAACGGTTAATAGAGATACTGATAGGCTGTAGGTTTGGTAGAAGGACGAGAGGACTTTCATCTGCCTTGTGTATTCTCTGTGAAGTAGCAGGCAATGTCATCTCTTAAGAATGAGTGGGGAGGCAATTGGGGAGGAAGTTTGAAATAGCCGATGTGGAGCTTGGGAGAAAGAGATCATTAGTAAAAATAGAAGAATATCTAGGTAACGTTGAGACTCCAACTGAGGTTGAAGATTGTGAATTTATAAGTGATAACCAATCTACACAGCTATGTGTTTTTTTTCCAGCTGTACTCAGGTGTAAGACTGGAGGCAGTAAACAGGTGAGTTGATCCAGGGCTGAGTTATGCCAGAAGAATGCAATGGAAGAACAATGGAAGAGAAAATTGAAGATATTAGTAAAAATTGTGGAAATGATGAACCATGAATTGAAACAGCTTAGCTAAGGAAGCAGAAGGGACTGGCAAAGAATGTTAAAACAGGTCACCCAGTGGGAAGAAAGCACACCAGTAGTCAGGGTCTGTGTGAAGAGGGCATCAGAACAGGGTGGGAAGGCAGCTCAGCAGTGGTTCTGGCTCACGTGAACAGGACATCTGGGGAGATGGTAGTCCTGCGGGGGTTAGGGCCCATATGAGGAGGGCTTTTTGAGTGTTACAGCACACTGGAAAAGGTCAGGCAATTGACAACATACTGGGAGAACGAGAAAGTAAATGAATATTTTAGGATCATTGAAGTCAGGTTTCTCACTGTCAGAGAAGCCAGGTACAAATATGGAAAGAGGGGAGGTTAGAAGTAACCCTGTGGCATTGAATTGGAATTGAAAGTATCGGAGTCAGCTCATGACTCTATCTACCCACCTCCCTCTCTGCCCCTCATACGTGTGTATATTTCCTAATTCTGTCCATTGAGAGGGTCTGGGAGCAGCAACACCTCAGTAGCAAGGAGTACAACAAGCACTCAGATCTTGTTCTCTGAACAATACCCTTCACTTAGAGTAACCAAGATTCTTTGTAAAAATTGCTTATTGAGGGCCTGGGGCAAGGAAACAAGAAGTTGACCCTGGAGAATCCTGTGGTGCCAGAAAATAAGGAAGTGTTCAAAGAATAATGGAGGCATGTCAAAAGACACAGAAACCAGCTTGAAGGGGCTTCCATTGGTAGTGATCTGGGACAATCTGAGCATCAAAATAAATGACAGTAACAGTTTATAACCCACTGAAAAAGTAGGAGTACATGAGTTCATTTGTATTTAAATAAATGAATATTTAAAAGAGAACAAGATAAAGCTCTTTATAATATAATGCCAATTAATGTAGAAGGAATGATGAAATTAGACAATCAGCAATTGGCAACCATCATAGTAGTAATTTATCAAAAAACATCAATGGGTGCTAAAACTATGAGTGAAAGTGGGATGAGGAACAAGATATTTACATAGTTTTAAAGTCTTTTCGTACAAAATACTAATTACAAAGGAGAAAAGAGGAACTTTACAGTGGAGAATCCTGGCAGACCCTGTTTTAATCAAGTGATCAAAGTGAACATGATCAGTAATGGAACAAATTGAAATTGTGTGCCACCTGATAGGATGCCATGAGAACACAGTGTCACTTCTGAGATATTCCTTCCAAAGTTGCATAACCTGAATGTCATTACGAGGAAACATCAGACAACCCCAGATTGAGGTACATTCTACAACATAACTGCCGTATAACTTTAAAAAGTGCCAAGGTCATGAAAGTCAAGGAAACTCGGAGGAACTGTTCCAGTGGGAAGGAAGCTAAAGAGATCTAACAACTAAATGCAATGCATGAATTCTTCCATGAATCCTTTCGTCATAAAGGGCATTACTGGGACAATTGGCAAAACTTAATTATTTCTCAATGGGTGAAGAGTATATGCAGTTTTGATGTACTATTGTAACTTTTCTATAAGTTGTATATTGTTTCAAAATAAAACAGTGGTCAAGGGACCAATCATGAAGTTGACCAAAAGCAGTCCTGGGAGTAACTGAGTGAGGAGAGAATTGAAGGGATAGATGGGTGTAGTCAGAGAGTAGGATGCTTTAATTTGTAATTTTATATATGAGATCATTCTCCATTATGACAAGTTCCAGAGGGTCCAGGATTTATGAGAGCAGTTGGCTGAAATGGAGTGGAGCTGAAGGTCATTGGAGATGAGTAGTCAAGTAACTGACAAGGAAGGTGGCAGGAGTTGGGGGAGAGACATGACAACTGCTAAGACTAGTATGAAATTCTTCAGAGCATGAGAGAGAGTGACTAGAAGATTGATAGGTAACCACTTCAAGAACAGAGAGAATGCTAAAGCTGAATGGTATGAGCCTCATAGTGGCAGAGGTTTTTACAGGAAGGTAGAGGTGGAAGCATATTGTTGCTGTTGTGTGCTCTCCAGGGCTTCGAATCAGTTCATTCCGGTTCGAACCCCTGCTGAAAATTTGCATTTCCACCGCAGATGTATTGAATCTGAATCTACAGTTTAACAAGATCCCCAGGTGATTATGTTTAATAAATTTTGAGAACCACTGCTGTACTAGTTGTTCTCAGAATTAGTCCTTAACCAGCAGCATTAACATCACCTGGGAACTTGTTAGAATTGCAAATTCTCAGCAGAGATTCAAACCTGTTGGAAGCTCTGGTGCTGTCAAGTCAGTTAGACTCATAGCAATCCTATAGGACAGAGTAGAACTGCCCCATAGGGTTTCCAAGGCTGTAAATCTTTACAGTCAGACTGCCACATCTTTCTCCTGAGGAGTGGCCACTGGGTTGGGACTGCCAACCCCTGGGTTAGCAGCCGACTGCTTAACCACTGTGCCACCAGGGCTCCTTCTCTGAAAAATAAAGTTTATTAATTAAAAAAAAAAAATCATTGACCTCTAACCCGTTGCCAGCGAGTTGATTCTGAATTATATGTTACATGTGTGCATATATATGTGTGTGTGTGTATACGAATGAGAGATATATGAATGAGAGAGAGAGAGCAAGTCCTGGTGGTGCAATGGTTAAGCACTCAGCTTCTAACTGAAAGGTCAGCGATTCGAACCCACCAGCTGCTCAGTGGGAGAAAGATGTGGCAGCGTGCTTCTATAAAGATTTACAGCCTAGGAAGCCCTATGGGGCAGGTCTACTCTATCCTACATATATAGGGTTGCTATAAGTTGGAATCGACTCAAGGGCAATGGGTTAAAGGTGGAAGTGGCAGTGGGGAGTGAGGATGTCTTTCATGTCTCCTGATCTTAAGCTGATTCTTCTTGAGAGGGCTTAAAGAGGGCCCTTTGATGTAGAATAGGTCCCAGGGCAGGGAGCACCAGTGCAGTAGCGAGCATGTGGAGAATGGTGGAAAGGAATCTGGAGGGACAAACAGAAGGTATCTAGCAGAGTATGAGATCCAAGAAACAGAGGATTCAATAAGAGAGAGGGAAAGAGAAGCCCCAGCATGACAGATGTGCAAGTAGGCCAGAAGAGCAAGTTATCCAGGTATTGAGCCAGAGGATGGAGGGCTCCAGGAAGGTTGTTTCCGGGGAGGGGGGAAGGATTTTAAAATATCTATTAGACAGTTAGGGAGGACTTGGTTATAGGGATATAGAAAATGAGTCAAACAAAAATTAGAGAATTATTTAACTCTGGGGAAAACAGAGCTGTAAGCGAAAGGAAATGAAATCATACTACATTATTAATGTTTGGCACAGAAGTGAATATTCATGATAATGTAAATTGTGAAATAGCTATATTTGAAGAATTGACAGAAGACAAGTGGTCATTATCTTCCATGTTATGAACTCAATCCGTAAAAAAAGACCCGTTGCTGTCGAGTTGATTCCAACTCATAGCAACCTTATAGGACAGAGTAGAACTGCCCCATAGGGTTTCCAAGGAGTGCCCGGTGGATTCCAACTGCTGACGTTTTCGTTAGCAGCCTAGCTCTTAAACACTACACCACCTGGGTTCCCAGGAACTCAATAGATAATATATAAAATTGATATAGCAAGATGTAGAAATATGAGCATATTTTTGAAAACATGGAGATAAATAACAGAAGAAACAGCTAAAATTTTTTTACACTTCTTGTCTTTAGGGAGCAACACTCAGGAGTGGAAGGCTAGAGGACTGTTTTATGTTTTTTGTCTTGTACAACTATTGCTTTGATAAAAATAATTTTTCAAAAAATTAAGGTGCATGGAAATGTGGAGGGTAGGATTCCATTAAAATATATATGTATCTTTGTGTGTATAAAGTTTTGAATGGTTTGTATGTTGTTGTTAGGTGCTGTCAAGTCAATTCCGACTCATAGCAAACCCATATACAACGGAACAAAACACTGCCCAGTCCTGCGCCATCATCACAATTGTTGCTGTGTTTGAGTCCGTTCTTGCAGCCACTGTGTCAGTCCATCTCATTGAGGGTCTTCCTCTTTTCACTGACCCTCTAATTTACCAAGTATGATGTCCTTCTCCAGGGACTGGTCTCTCCTGGTGTTCTGTCCTTTACTGACAGTGGTGTGTTGAAGTCTCCTACTATTATTGTAGAACTGTCTATTTCTCTTTTCAGTGCTGTTTGTTTTATTTATTTTGGAGCCCTGTCATTGGGTGTGTAGATATTTATTAAGGTTATGTCTTCCTGGTGGATTGTCCATTTAATCATGGTATAATGTTCTTTTTCTTTTATGGTTTATCTTGCCCTAAAGTTTATTTTATCTTAGATTAATAATGCTATTCCTGCCCTTCTCTGGTTACTGTTTGCTTGATATATTTTTTCCATCCTTTGAGTTTTCTAATATATTTATGTCTTTGTGTCTAAGGTGTGTCTTTTAGACAGCATATTGGGGGATCATGTTTTTTTTATCTATTCTACCACTCTCTGTGTGATTATAGATTATAGATTGGTATGAGTTCATGTCTGTCATTGTTGTGCCTTTTTTTGTGGTGTTGATGTTTTCTTTGTTCCTCTTACTCTCCTGTGCTGAGTTCCATTTGTGGATTTTCTTTTCTTTTGTTATTGTAGATTTTGTATTTAGTGAGTCTTTATGTTTTTCTTCTTTTTTCTTCTGATGAGTAGGTTTGTTAACTTTCTTTGTGGTCACCTTGAAATTTACCCTTATCTTCCTAAGTTTGAACCAGTCTTTTATTATTACTTGATATTACCTTGACTTCCGCTCATTTGAACTTTCTGCACCTACACTGTTTAATTCCCCTTTTACTGATTGACATTGTCATCATTTACAGATTGACATCTCTGTTTTCCTGTTTTAAGTCTTTTAGTTTTGTTTTATTATTGAGAATTCTTTACCTAGGGTGGTATCTAGTTGATGCTGTCCTATATCCTAGTCTCTGGTTGTTGTTTAATTGGTTGGTTCTCTAACAGAAGGACTCCCTCTAATATTACTTGTAAATTTGATTTTGCTTTTTATGAATTCCCTTTATTTCTGTTTATTTGTAAAAATCCTAATTTCTCAATCATATTTGAAATAGAGTTTAGAGGATATATTACTCTTGTCTGACAGTCTTTTTCTTTCGAGGTTTTATATATGTTACCCCATTGGCTTCTTGCCTGCATAGTTTCTGCTGAGTAATCAGAGCTTAGTTTTATTGTTTCCCCTTTTTACGTGACTTTTCATTTTTCTTGATCTACTCCCAAGATTCTTTCTTTGTCTTTGGTTTTGGCAAGTGTGATTATGATATATCTTGGTAGCTTTCTTTTGGAATCTATCCTATATGGGGTTCATTGAGCTTCTTGGATGGTCAGCTTTTCGTCTTTCATGATTATTTGGGAAGTTTTCTGCCAGCAAATCTCCAACAATCTTCTCTGTGTTTTCCTCTTTATCCCCCTGTTCTGGAACTCCAATAACGTCCAAATTTATGCTCTTAATTGTGTCCCATATAATTCTTAGGTTTTCTTCATTCTTTTCTCTGATTATTCCTCAAAGTGGTGTCCGTGGATTTGTCTTCAGTCTCACTGATTCTGTCTTCCATTGTTTCAAATTTGCTTCTAAGACTTTCTACTGAGTTGTCCATTTATGAAGTTTTGTTCTTTATATTTTGGATTTCTAGTTGCTGTTTTTGTATGATTTCTAATTGTTTATTTATTTGACTTTTATTCTTATATTATTTTCCTGAATTCTTGTATTTCTTTGCCTGTGTTTTCCTTGATTTGGGCTATGTTTTTGTTGGTTTTGTCTGTGTTTTCCATGATTTTGTCTAATTTTTCCTTGGCTTTATCTGTTTTTCTTGGTCTTTTTCCTGATGTCTTGGAGAACCCTAAATGTTATTCTTTTGAATTTGTATCAGGTAGTTCCACTGCCTTTTCTTCTACTGGAAAGTCATCCGATTCTTTATTTTGGTCACCTGGTGGTGCCATCGTGCCTTACTTTTTTATATGTTTTGATATTGTCTGCTCTCTCTGAGACATTAAGGTATTATTTTCTTTATTGATTGTATGCTTGTTTTTTTGTCCTACTTTTTTTGTTTTGATACATCTAGGTGGGTGGGCAGGCGTGTTTGGCTGCTTGCTCATCTGTGAGAACCATAGCTTTCACCACCCTTCCTGACAGGCATGGCAACAGCAGGCAGGGCAAGGCCTGCCTCACTGTACACTGGTTTGGCAGGGTGGCTGAGGGCAGTTTGGGCAGCCACTGTCTGCCTCCTGATGTTGCTCCCACTTGTAGGAGCATTCGAAGCCCCTCACCAGCTGTGCAAGGGTGTCAGACGGAGAGTGATATGGGCTTGATTCCCCCCGTTCAGCAGCTGGTTGAGTGGTGGGAGGGGAGGGGCGATATGGGCCTGCTGTGGTGGTGGGCTTGAGTGTCAGGGATACTCTAGCCATAGTGGCACAGTAGGGGCCAGCGGGAAGGAGAAGTTGGCATATGGAATGGGGGCGGGGGAGAATGAAAAGGGAAGAAGAAAGAAAAGAAAAAAATCAGTAGTTTGGTGGGGCTGGCCAGTGGGGGTGGAGTGGACTTGGGTGCTGGTGAGAAGGGAGGGGAGGTGACCTACTGGGCTAGGTGAAAGGGAGAAAGAAAAAAATGAAAAAACACTTGACGTTGTGGTGGGGGTCGCAGGTAGGCCCAGGGTGGACCTGGGGCAGCCGCGGGCCAATATACCAGTGACTAGCTGTGGTGGTGTGACATTTCCCAGCAGCAAGAGGGAGAGGTGACATACAGAGCTAGGTAGGAGGGAGGAAGAAAAGGAAGAAAGGAAAAAAATGCTGTGGTGGGAGCCGGCATGTGAGGGCGGGGCAGACCTGGGGTGACGGCAGGCTGGTGCCTTGGAAGGGGTGGAAGTGGTGTATGGGGCTAGGTTGGAGGGAGAAAGAAAAGGAAGAAAGGGAAAAAATGGCTCTACAGGAGCCAGTGAGTGGGGGTGATGTGGACTCAAGCTGCCTGGCGTGGCCGGTTGGGAGGTGGTGGAGGTGGCTTATTGGGAGAAGTGTGAGGGGTGGGAAAGCATGTTTCTCTGGTTACTGGGTACTCTAGTTCCTCTTGGGAGGTCTGTGAAGTTACCTTCCTGTACTCCCTGTCTGGGGTCATTGATGGCTGTGTTCCAAGATGGCGACACTGTGCTGTGTAAGTTGGCAGGGACCTCCAGTCCGTATCTCACCTCATTCTCTGTTTTCTGTCAATTTGTTTTTCCATTTTGTGTTTGATCTTGTTCTTTATCCCTTCATTTGATGCTTAAGGTTCCAGGATTGACGCTTGTATCTGTTTTACTTAGTGTTTCGGGTTTTGGGTGCAGAAGGTCAGCATCGTGCATCTGTCTATGGCGCCATGTTGGCTCCACCTTCTCCCATCAGCTATTGATCATTTGCTACCTCCGGAAATGGTTGAACGTCAACCAGTCCTTTTTGGCATAGTGACTCTGTGTATTCCTTCCATCTTTGATGCTTCTTTTGTCATTCAATATTTTGCCCATAGAATTCTTCAGTATTGCAACTTGAGGCTTGATTTTTTTTTCAGTTCTTTCAGCTTGAGAAATGCCAAGCATGTTCTACCCTTTTGGTTTTCTAACCCCAGGTTTTTGCGTATTTCCTTATAATACTTTACTTTGTTTTTTCAAGCCACCGTTTGAAATCTTCTGTTCAACTCTTTTATGTCATCATTTCCTCCATTTGCTTTAGCTACTCTACATTCAAGAGCAAATTTCAGAGTCTATTCTGACATCAATTTTGGTCTTTATGGTTTGTATAAAGATAGAAAAAAAGTGTAGAAATATTGATTCCAAATTGATACCTTTTGGAGAAAGGCTAGTAGAGGGAAGGAGAGATGGATTGACTTTATTTTTTATTGTTATAAAAATATATGTAACACAACACTTGCAAATTCAACATTTTTTCAGGAGTATAATTTATTAATATCAACTGCATTAATCATGTTGGAAGCACAAAAGTTTTTAATTTTCTTGAAGTCCAGTTTCTCTATTTTTTCTGTTATTGCTTTTTTAGGTGTCATATATAAGAAAACATTGCCTAGTCCAAGTTCACAAAGAAAAGATTTATACCCATGTTTTCCTCAAAGAGTTTTATCATTTTAAGTCTTACATTTAGGTGTTTGATCCATTTGGAGTTAATTTTTGTATATGGTGTGAGGCAGGAGACTAATTTTTTTCTTTATTCATTCCTATATTACTTGACTCATTATAACAAATCATTACTTTGGTAATTTAAAAATATAGAAAAGAAAAATAAAAAAATGGCTCCAATGAATTTTTCTCTGCTTCATGGTAATGGGTTTGCACTGAGTCTCTTTTTGATAGGCATAACAAATTTCACTTAGAAAAAATTTCCACTACCCTTTAGTCATGGCTACAGCTCACCTACTTTATGGTTTCCCTCTGATAGAAAATCTGGCGGAAAATGTTTTCTAAAAAGACCTGGCTCCTCTAAATAGATCACTGTGGGTATATAGAGTGGTTTCAGGACTTTGCATAAGAAATGTCACTACACAGTTTCTTTGGCCACCAAAGGCCAAAACTGAAGACAGTTTTCCAGGTAGGCTCTTTTTCAACATTTGGGTCAAGAACCACAAAGACCACCCTCCTGGATCTGGTATTCTTTTCCCAGGCCTTCTGTTGGTAGCTTTGTGCTTTTATTAGCAAGCACTGCCAAAATAGGAGAACTTTTAGTCATCTAGTTCACACAGAACCAAGCTTTAAAAAATAATAGCTACTATTGAGAATTTAGGATGTATTAGACACTGTACGTTATCCTGTTATTCCTGTCAATAACCCTGTAAGATAGGCAAGACAAACATTTTCCCCATTTAACAGATGAAGCAACTGGGCCTCAGAGTTTAGTAATTTACCTAAGCCACTGCAGTGCAATGAATTACTTAATATGGCCCTTCTAGTCATGGTCTTCGTGACTTACACACAATGATTGAGTGGGACTATGCAAATAAGGTGTATGGAACCTGTGATGGTTGGGGTTGTGTGTCAACGTGGCTAGGCCATGATTCCCAGTATTGTGTTGTTGTCCTCCATTTTATGTGTTGTGGATCCTGACCCCTACATGTTGATGAGGCAGGATTGGTTTAAGGTGTGTCTTGGGGTACAGCCTTGCAGGAGGGCATGACTCAAGCCCCACCCTTACTAAAGTTACACCCTTTCCTTGGGTGTGGCCTGAATCTAAGATACATGTGTGTGTCCTGGTGAGGCTCTCTCTCTCCATCTGATCTAATGTTCGGTTTGTGATCATCTGACCTCCCCAGAGGCCTGCTGTCTGACCTACCGATTCTGGGATTCTCTGGCCTCCACTGCCCCTTGGGCTGGCAGCCTATCATGTGACCTGATTCACCAGCTTCCATGGCCTTGTGATGCAGCAGCCTGTGGTCTGGACTGCTGGTTTGGGTTTGTCAGTTCCTGCAGCCACGTGGGTCTGGAGAAGCCTATGCCTGACCTGTGAATATGGGGCTTTCCAGCCTCCAGAACTGTGTGAGCCATTTCCTGGTATGGTTTGTGAGCTCTATGAGACAATGCAGTGAATTAGGGACCCCAAAGATGGGAGGGAGAGTACTGAAGGGAGAGGAAGTAGTTGATGTGAGATGATGAAGTCGTATAGCAGCTTGGAAAAGTTGGACATTTGGGACATCTTTAATCTCCGCCTCATTGGGACCAGCTTTGTGCTGATCCATATAAAAGAAATTATTCGTTTAGCTACACAAAAGAGCAGTCAAGCAAGACTCAGATCTAGGTCATTTCCAAATCATGTGTTCAACCTACTATGCCGTAACTTCCTCCCTCTAGTGAAAACAAAAGCGTGGAGAGGTTAGCCTAACAAAGTTCACTCAGATGTTAAATGTAAAGCTCAAATTTGAATGCAAGTCTGACTCCAAAACTTATCTATACTCTTAACCATTAACCATAGTCTCCCTTAAACTAGTTTAAACTGGCAGAGACAGTTTGTCTAGAAAACAGTTATTCCCTCCAAAAGTGATATTCGTGGATTTTTTTAAAATTGGGCTTTAAGTGAAAGTTTACAATTCAAGTTAGTTTCTCATACAAAAATTTATATACACATTGTTATGTGACCCTAGTTGCTATCCCTATACTGTGACAGCACACCGTTTCTTCAAACCCCGAAATTCCCGTGTCCATTCAACCAGCGCCTGACCCTCTCTGCCTTCGTCATCTCACCTCCTGACAGGAGCTGCCCATTTAGTCTCATGTATCTACTTCAGCTAAGAAGCACAATCTTCATGAGTATCATTTTATGTCCCATAGTCCAGTCTAATCTTTGTCTGAAAAATTGGCCTTGGGAATGATTTTAGTTTTGGGCTAACAGAGAGTCTAGGGGCCATATCTTTTGGAGCCCCTCCAGTCTCAGTCAAACCATTAAGTCTGGTCTTTTTACTAGAATTTGAGTTTTGCACCCCACCTTTCTCCTGCTCCATCAGGGATTTTCCATTGTGTTCCCTGTCAGGACAGTCATTGGTGGTAGCTGGGCACCATCTAGTTCTTCTGGTCTCAGGCTGATGAAGTCTCTGGTTTATGGGGCCCTTTAAGTCTCTTGGGCTAATATTTTCCTTGTGTCTTTGGTGTTCTTTATTCTCCCTTGCTCCAGATGGGTTGGGACCAATTTATGCATCTTAGATGGCCGCTCGCTGGCTTTTAAGACCCCAGGTGCCACTCACCAAAGTGAGATGCAGAACATTTTCTTAATAAACTTTGTTATGCCAGTTGACTTAGATGTCTCCTGAAACCATGGTCCCCAGACTCACACCCCTGCTACTCTCTCCCTCAAAGTGTTTGGTTGTATTCAGGAAACTTTTTAGCTTTTGGTTTAGTCCAGTTGTGCTGACTTCCCCTGTAGTACGTGTTGTCCTTCCCTTCACCTAAGATAATTCTTGTCTACTATCTAGTTAGTGAGTAACCCTCTTTCTCTCTCCCCACCCTCATAACCATCAAAGAATGTTTTCTTCTGTGTTTAAACCTTTTCTTGAGTTCTTATAGTAGCGGTCTTATAAAATATTTGTCCTTTTGCGACTAAATTCACTCAGCATAACACCTTCCAGATTCCTCCAAGTTATAAAATGTTCCACAGATTCATCGCTGTTCCTTATCATTGCATAGTATTCCATTGCATGAATATACCACAATTTGTTTATCCATTTGTCCATTGATGGGCACCTAGGTTGTTTCCATCTTTTTGCTATTGTGAACAGTGCTGCAGTGAACATGGGTGTG
>NW_004444157.1:1642995-1673583 GCF_000243295.1 Trichechus manatus latirostris
TATTGCCTATTTAGTATTTCCCCCCCTCCTCTCCCATCCCTTGTAACCATCAAAGATTGTTTCTTTTTGTGTGTAAAGTTTTTCAGGATTTTTTTCAGTAGTGGTCTCATATAGTTTTTGTCCTTTTTTAATTGAGTTATTTCACTCAGTATAGTGTTGTCCAGTTTTATCCATGTTATGAGATGCTTTTTAGATTTTCATTGTTCTTTATCTTTGCGAAATACTCCATTGTGTGTATGTACCATAGTTTATTTATCCATTCATCTCTTGTTGGACATCTAGGTTGTTTCCATCTTTTTGCTATTGCGAACAGTGCCGCAGTTAACATGGGTGTATGTATGTCTATTTGTGTAATGGCTCTTATTTCTCTGTGGTATATTCCTAGTAGTGGGATTGCTGGATCATATGATATTTCTATTTCTAGCTTCCTAAGGAAGCACTATATCATTTTCCAAAATGGTTGTATCATTTTGCATTCCCACCAGCAGTGAATAGGTGTTCTGATCTCCACGCAGCCTCTCCAACATTTGTCATTTCCAGTTTTTTGGATTCATGCCAGTAATGCCATGGTGATATGGTATCTCATTGTGGTTTTGATTTTACATTTCTCTAATGGCAATTTATCGCGATCATTTCTTCATGTCTGTTGGCCGCTTGAATGTCTTCTTGGTGAAGTTTGTATTCATTTCTTTTGCCCATTTTTTAATTGGATTATTTGTCTTTTCATTGTACAGGTTTTGGATTTTTTGTAGACTTTAGAGATTAGACTTTTGTCTGACTTGTAATGTCCAAAAATTTTTCCCCAGTGTGTAGGTTCTCTTTTTAGTCTTTTGGCGAAGTCTTTTGATGAGCATAAGTTGTTGAATTTTTAGAAGATCCCAGTTATCTAGCTTATCTTCTGGAGTTTGTAGGTTGTTATGGTTTGTATCCTGTTAATGTCGTGTATTAGGGCCACTAGTATTGAGCTCATTTTTTCTTTATGAACTTTATAGTTTTTGGCTTTATATTTAGGTCTTTGATCCATTTTGAATTAGTTTTTGTATATGGTGTGAGGTATGAGTCCTGTTTCATTTTTTTGCAGATGGACATCCAGTTTTGCCAGCGCCAGTTGTTAAAAAAAAAACTGTCTTTTCCTCATTTGATGGACTTTGGGCCTTTGTTGAAGGTCAGGTGACTATAGGTGGATGGATTTATATCTGCGTTTTAAATTCAGTTCGATTTGTCAATGTATCTGTCATTGTACCAGTGCCAGGCTGTTTCGACTACTGTAGCTGTATAGTAGGTTCTGAGGTCAGGTAGTGCGAGTCCTTCTACTTTATTCTTCTTCAGTAATACTTTACTTATCCGGGGCTTCTTCCGTTTCTGTATAAAGTTAATGATTCGTTTTTCCATCTCCTTAAAGAATGTCGTTGGTATCTGGATCGGGATTGCATTGTATTTGTAAATTGCTTTGGGTAAAATTGTCATTTTCACAATGTTGAGTCTGCCTATCCGTGAGTATTGTATGTTTTTCCAGTTATGTAGATCTCTTTTGGTTTCTTGCAGTAGTGTTTTGTAGTTTTCTTTATATAGGTCTTTCACATCCCTAAGTATTTTATTTTTTGGGAGTGCTATTATAAATGGTATTGTTTTCCTGATTTCCTTTTGATCGTTGTCTTTATTGGTGTATCAGAATCCAACTTATTTTTGTATGTTTATCTTGTATCCTGCTACTGTGCTGAATCTCTGTTATATCTAGTAGTTTTCTCATGGAGCCTTTTGGGTTTTGTATGTATAGTATCATATCATCCACAAATAGGGACAGTTTAACTTCCTCATTACCAATTTGGATGCCTTTTATTTCTTTTTTTGCGTTATTCCTCTAGCTAGGGCTTCCAGCAGAATGTTAATAGGAGTTGAGTTAAAGGGCATCCTTGTCTTGTTCCTGTTTTCAAGGGGAATGTTTTCAGCCTCTCTCCATTAAGAATGATGTTGGCCATTGGTTTTGCATAGATGCCCTTTATTATGTTAAGAAATTTCCCTTCTATACCTATTTTATTGAGAGGTTCTATAAGTAATGGGTGTTGGACTTTGTCAAATGTCTTCTCTGCGTTAGTTGAGATGATCATGTGATTCTTTTCTTTCCTTTTATTTATGTGGTGCATTATATTGATTGATTTATAATGTTGAACCATCCTTGAATACCTGGTATGAATCCTCCTTGGTTATGGTGTATTATTTTTTTTGATATAATGCTGAATTTTATTGCCTATAATTTTGTTGAGAATTTTTGCATGTACATTCATTAGAGATATTGGTTTGTAATATTATTTTTTTGTGGCATCTTTGCCTGGTTTTGGTATCGGAGTTATGCTGGCTTCATGGAATAAGTTTGGAAGTGTTGCTTTATTTTCTATGTTCTGAAATAGTTTGAGTAGTCCTGGTGTAAGCTCTTCTCTGAATGTTTGGTAGAATTCTCCAGGGAAGTCATCTGGGCCACGGCTTTTTTTTTTTGTTTGTTTGTTTTTTGTTTTTTATTACCTTTTCAATCTCTTGTTACGGGTCTGTTCAGATTTTCAACATCACTTGGTATTAGTTTGTGTGAGTGGTATGTCTAGAAATTTATCTATTTTCTCTAGGTTTTCACATTTGTTGAAGTATAGTTTTTCATAATAGTCTGTTATGATCCTTTTTATTACAGTTGGGTCTGTTGTAATGTCTCTCATTTCATTTCTTATTTGGTTTGTTTTTGTCCTCTCCTGTTTTTCTTTTGTCAGTTTGACCAGTGGTTTTTCGATTTTGTTGATTTTTTTTCAAAGAACCAACTTTTGGTTTTGTGGATTCATTCTATTATTTTTTCCTATTCTCTATTTCATTTATTTCTGCTCTGATCTTTATTATTTCCTTTCTTCTGGTGGCTGTGTGCTTTTTTTTGCTGTTCACTTTCTGTTTGTTTGAGTTGTGTAGCGAATGTTTTGATTTTGTCCCTTCCTTCTGTTTTGATGTGTGCATCTATTGCTATAAATTGTCCTGTGTGGACTGCCTTTGCTGTGTCCCAAAGGTTTTGGTATGATGTGTTTTCATTCTCGTTTGTTTCTAGGAATTTTTTGATTCCATCTCTGATTTCTTCTGTTACCCAGTGGTTTATAAGCAGGGTGTTATTCAGTTCCCATGTAGTTGATTTTTTTCTCTTACTCTTCCTGTTGTTAATTTCTACCTTGATGGTGTTGTGGTCAGAGAAGATACTTTGTATTACCTCAGTGTTTTGGCTTTTGTTGAGGGTTGCTCTGTGGCCTAAGATGTAGTCTGTTCTGGAGAATGTTCCACGTGGATTGGAATAGAATGCGTACTTAGTAGCTGTTGGGTGGAGTGTTCTATGTATGTCTATGAGGTCAAGTTGGCTGATGGTGCATTTTAGGTCTTCTGTATCTTTGTTGAGTTTCTTTCCAGATGTTCTATCCTTTATTGAGAGTGGCGTGTTGAAGTCTCCTACTATTATTGTGAAACTGTCAGTTTCTCTTTTCAGTGCTATTACAGTTTTTTTTAATGTGTTTTGGAGCCTTGTCATTGGGTGCATAGACGTTTATTATGGTTATGTCTTCATGATGGATCGTTCCTTTAATCGTTCCCTTAATTATATAGTGTCCTTCTTTGTTTTTTATAGTGGATTTTGTTTTAAAGTCTATTTTATCTGTTATTAGTATTGCCATTCTTGCTGTTTTTTGGTAGCTGTTTGCTTGATATATTTTTTTCCATCCTTTGATTTTTAATTAACTTACCTCTTTGTTTCTAACGTGTGTCTCTTGTAGACAGCATATTGATGGATCCTGTTTTTTTATCCATTCTGTCACTCTCTGTCTCTTCATGGGTGCATTTAGGCCATTTACATTCAGTGTAATTATTGATAGGTGTGAGTTTATTGCTGTCATTTTGTAGTGCTTTTTTTTTGTGGTGCTGACGTTTTATTGGTTCCTCTTACTCTCTAGTGCAGAATTCCTTTTCTTTGTGGATTCTTTTTTCATTTCTTTTGGTTTTTAGATTTTGTGTTTACTGAGACTTTTATGTTTTTCTTCTTTATTTTGATGAGTAGGTTTGTTAACTATCATTTTTGTTACCTTGAAAATTAGCCCTATCTTCCTAGGTTTGAACCAGTCTATTATTACTTGGTATCGCCTTGCCTTCTTCTCCATTAGAAGGTTTTATACCTACACTGTTTATTCCCTCTTTTATTGTTCTGATGTTGGTGTCATTTACAGATTAACTTCTCTGGTTCCCTGTTGTAATTCTTTTGATTTTGTATAGTCCTTGAGAGTTCATTTCCTAGGTTGTTATCTGGCTGGTATGCTCCTGCATCCTAGATTCAGCCTGTAGTCTGATGTTGTTTGTTCTCAGACTGAAGGACTCACTTTAATAATTCTTATAAGTTTCTTTTGGTTTTTACATAGTCCCTTAATTTCTGTGTATCTGGAAATGTCCTAATTTCACCATCATATTTGAATGAGAGTTTTGCAGGATAGATTTTTCTTGGTTGATAATTTTTTTCTTTCAAGGTTTTGTATATGTCATCGCATTGCCTTCTTGTCTGCATGCTTTCTGTCAAGTAATCCGATCTTAGTCTTATTGTTTCTCCTCTGTATGGGACTGTTCGTTTTGCTCAAGCTGCTCTCTGGATTCTTTGTTTATCTTTGGTTTTTAGTGAGTGTGATCATGATATGCCTTGGTGATTTTCTTTGGGGGTCTATCCTGTATGGGGTTCGTTGAGCTTCTTGGATGGTCAGCTTTTCATCTTTCATGATATTGGGGAAGTTTTCTGTCAGCAGTTCTTCATCAATCCTCTCTGTGTTTTCTGTTTTCTCCTGCTGTTCTGAAAATCCGATCACTCAAAGATTTTTACTTTTGATTGCATCCCACATAATTCTCAGGGTTTCTTCATTTTTATTTGTTCTTTTTTCTGATTTTTCCTCAAATAGAATTGTATCCAAGTGTTTGTCTTTAATTCGCTGATCCTGTCTTCTATTGTTTCAGTCCTGCTTCTTAGCTCTTCTTTGACACTATCCATTTCTGAAATCTTGTTTATCCTTTGTATTTCTAATTTTTGTTTTTGTATGATTTCTATTTGTGAATTTATTTTGGCATTTTGTTCCTGCATTATTGTCCTGAATTCTTCCATTTTTTTGTCTATATTTTCCAAGAATTTGTCTGCCATTTCCATGAATTTGTCTATTTTTTCCTCATTTTTGTTTGCTTTTTGGCTTCAACTATTGGATAACTCTGAATATTAGAGATTTGAATTCCCTTTTGGGTAGTTCTAGTGCCTTTTCTTTTACTGGAAAGTCATCTGGTGTTTTATTTTGGACGCCTACTGGAACTATCCTCTCCTGTTTTTTTATATGTTTTGATATTGTCTGCTGTCTTTTGGATATTCAGTAGTTAATTTCCTTGTTTATTGACTGTAGATTTATTTAGTTTGTCGTACTTTTTTGTTTTATTTGGTTATGTATGAGGAGGTGGGCTGTGTGTTCTTTGTTCTTTTCTCATCCGTGGTCATGATACTTTTCAGCTTCTTGTCCAATGGGCAGGGTCAGTCGCTCAGCTATGGTACAGCAGGGCAAGTTAGGCTGAAGGGGTGTTGCTGGGATGGGTTGTTTGTGGCATGTAGTAGGGCTGACAGGGCGGGCTGGGAGTCAGTGTAGGGCAGGTTCCAGTAGGCCGTGCCTTTGCTGCTCGGGGGTGTGATGTTCAGCTCACGGTATAGGTAGGCAGGAAGGAGGATGGAGATTGTGATGTGTGGAGCTAAGATGGGTATGGGAAACAGGGGAGAAAGGAGAAAGAAACAGGAGCCCAAAACAAACAAAATAGTATGCTAGTAGAGCTTGCCTTTGGAGTGGAGAGATTAGATACCGTGAAATGGAGAAGAAGAAAAACAAAAAGAAACAAAAAAGATTAAAGTAAAAGAAAAAAAATAAAAATAAAAGAAAGGAAAAGTCCCAAATAATCCCACCGGTGTGGCTGTGAAGACTGGGTAATTGGCTCCCAGGCTGTGAAATACCGCCGGTGTAGAAGGGGTAGAGGTGTCACATAGTACCAGGTATTCAGTAGACAGTAAGAGAAGGTAAGTATAGAGAGACGAGATACTGAGAAATGAAGAAAGACTAACGGGGCAAAGAGATAAGAAAAACAAAGAAAAAGGAAATGCCGCCAGGGATCCCACTGTGCAGCTGTGCAGACTGAGGAAGTAGCTCCCAAGCAGTGCAGTACAGCCCAGCTAGAAGGGGCTCCCAAGCCAAGAAAAGTAAAAGAAAACAAATAAAACAAAAAATCAAAACAAAAAGCCCTTGGGATTCCAACAGCATGGCAGTGCAGGCTGGGAAGCAGTTCCATAGTCAAGCAGCATCTAGCAGCCTCTCAGGAAGAAGCATAGATGGTACACGGAGCCAGATATTTGAGAGAAAGGAGAGAGAGGTGGTGAGAGGTACGGAAGAAACCAAAAGAAGCAGAAAAAAGCAATACCAGCAGCAAACAAATGACAGTGTGGGCAGATGGAATCCAAGTCACACAGGGCAGAAGCTCGTGCCTCCCGGCCAAGAGACTGTGGCAGCAGGAAGCACAGGAGGCCGAGTGGGGGTGAAGAAAGTTGGTGGAGGAGAGCGTATATCACTCGTTACCAGTTGTTCTGTCTCCTGGTGGGAGCTCCATGAACCGGCTTTCCCATACTCCTTGTTCACTGATCTCTGACAGGAGTAGGAGATGGCGAATCCATGCTGCGTTAGGTGATAAGGGAACCTCTGCATTTATCTCTCCTCACTCTCTGTTCTCTATCAGTTTTTTATTCCATTCGATGCTTTGCTGAGTTCTTTATCTCTTCATTTGATGCTCAGGGTTTCAGGATTGACATTTGTCTCCGTTTGACTTAGTTTTTCGGGTCTTTGCTGTTGAGGGATGGTGTGGTGCTTCTGTATATAGTGCCACCTTGCCTGGAATTCAGCTGTTGTTTTTTATTTTGATGTGTAGGATTGTTAGTTTCCTTTGTGGTTACCTTGATATTTACCTCTATTTTTCTACGTTTAAACCAATGTTTTATTTCTTTATATCACCTTGACTTCCTCTCCATATGAAAGATGTATAACTACATTTTTTAGTCCCTCTTTTTTGTTTTAATGTTGTCATTTTTTACATATTGACGTCTCTGTTTCCCTATTTTCAGTGTTTTATATTTGATTTATTTTTGTGACTTCTCTATCTGGGTTTGTATCTGGCTGCTCTGTCCTGTGTTCTAGTCTTGAGTTGTTATCTGATGTTATTGATTTTCTGACCGGAGGACTCCCTTTAGTATTTCTTGTAATTTTGGTTTGGATTTTGCAAACTCCCTAAACTTCTGTTTACCTGGAAAATGCCCTAATTTCGCCATGAGTTTTGAGAAACAGTTTTGTTGGGTATATAATTCTTGACTGTCAATTTTTTCCTTCAAAGCTTTCTATATGTCATCCCGTTGCCTTCTTGCCTGCATGGTTTCTGCTGAGTAGTCTGAGCTTAGTAGTATTGACTCTCCTTTGTAGATGACTTTTTGTTTATCCCTAGCTGCTCTTAAAATTCTGTCTTTATCTTTGGTTTTGGCAATTTTGATTATAATATGTCTTGGTGACTTTCTTTTGGGATCTACCTTATGTGGGGTTCAATGAGCATCTTGGATAGATATCTTCTCATCTTTCATGATATAAGGGAAGTTTTCTGTCAACAAATCTTCAACAATTTTCTCTGTATTTTCTGTTATTCCCCCCTGTTCTGGTACTCCAATCACTCGTAGGTTATTTCTCTTGATAAAGCCCACATAACTCTTACAGTTTCTTCATGTTTTTAAAACCTTTTATCTGATTTTTCCTCAAATAACTTGGTGTCAAGTGCTTTGTCTTCAGTCTCACTAATTCTGACTTCTGCTGCCTCAATTCTGCTCCTATGACTTTCTACTGAGTTGTCTAATTCTGAAATTTTATTGTTAATCTTCTGGATTTCTGATTGCTGTCTCTCTGTGGATTCTTGCACTGTTAAATTTGTCATTATGCTCTTCTCTAATCTACTTAGATTTCTCTATTACTTTGTCTGTGTGTTACGTGGATTTTTCTGCATTTTGCCTGATCTCCTTCCTGATCTCTTGAAGAGCTCCGTGAATTAATCTTTTGAATTCTACCTCCAGTAATTACAAGACGTTCTTCCTCCAGAAGGTTTCTTGATTCTTCGTTTTGGGAGCTTGCTGAAGTCATCATGGTCTGCCTCTTTATGTGACTTGTTATTGACTGTTGTCTCCAAGCCATCAATAAGTTATTGTGTTTATTTATTTTATGTTTGCTTACTGTGTTCTAGATTCTTGTTTTGTTTTGATATGCCCAAATAGGCTGCTCATGTGAGCTAATATGATTATTGGCACCTTTGAAGCTCTAAAGTCCTTTCATCAGGTGGTTAGATCTGTTACTAGGTATGCGAGCCCAGGAGTCTGTTTACTTTTCTTGTATGGATTCAGCTCAGGTGTCCAGGTAGTCAGTCACCAAGTGTGTGGTGCAGGCTCTCACCTACAGTCCTAGACAGGCAGGTGTGATTGGTGTAGGCACAGGTATCTGGCTGCAGTAGCGGGTCACGCACTGAGCAAGGCAGGGTGGCTGATGGCTTCCCCTTAGTGTTTGGGAGGAAAGCATGTCCTTGTTCCCTAGAGTGCTTATGTGCATGAGTTTTGCAGCCAGACTGTGAGCACCCAATGCTGTTGTCTGTAAGGTCTGGGAGGCACCACTTATTCTTGGACCTCTGTTGTGGGTGGCTAGCTGGCGTGGGTGGAGCCACCAGCCCTCAGGCCCCTGATGTGGGTAGATGAGGACCCTGCTTAATGGGCAGAGCAGTGTCAAATGTCACAAACCTGCGACTTCACCATATAGGTGATACAGTTGAAGTTAAGCTTCAGGTATATACCCTGTTGTACTGTGGTACTGAGGGCCTGCACTGTTGAAATGGGCCCACACATGTCTATACTGGGGTGAAAGGCATTCAAAGTCCGTGTACCCCTTATGCCTGTGCCTAGGCAAAGGAGCTGTGTCTACCCTGAGTTCTCCCCTTAGAGGAGCTGGCAGATTATTTTTTTTGTTTGTTAATTTGTTCCCTCTCCAAGGCCAAGAGAATGGCTCCAGGTGCATGAAGGGTCCTACTTCTGGCCCAGGGGACTTGTTAATCACTGAAGCCAGCCCAAGACCCAGTGTAGAGTGGGGAGAGGACAGGTAAATGGGAGAGAGGTTCTTCCCAAAGGGGGTGTTTTTTGATCTATGTGGTAGGTCAGATGCATGTACTTATCTTCTGCTGATTGAGCTCTGCTTTTTACTGGTTGTGGTGGCCCGAGTAGTTTATCTGCTGCTGGGTCTCTCCTGATGTGGAAAACGCCTCCCAAGCGCTACTACTTACCTTACTGCGCATGCCAGCCAATGCGGCTTGAAGGGTGCCGACTCCTACTGGGTCAAGTCTGGAAACTCCTCGCTGCTTCTGAACCATCTCTCCCTCCCCCTCCCACTCAGTCTGATTCCTCAACTTTACCTTTGATGTTCAGGGCTCCTATATTGTCATAGATAATTGATTCACTTGTTTTTTCAGGTCTTTGTCGTAAAAGGGACCACAGGAAGCTTCTGACTATTCTGCCATCTTGGCCCCACCTCCTTGGATGTTTTTTGTGTACCATTTTTCCTAGGGCCCACAAACTTTGAATGAGTACTCTTGATCCTAGGGTTTGTGACTTTCTACCATGGTAGTAACATATGCAGCAAAGGTCACCACAGGACCTTTGAGGCCCTGCATATCTTATGGCTTGTGGGTTACCTGTGCTGCCTGAGAGACAGTGACCCTAGAGCTAACTTTTACATGGGGCAACAGCAAGTCTTGGTCTGATTATGGAGGCATTAGAATATTGTTCTGAATATCCAGTTATCAAATAGGTGTTTATTGAACAGCAACTGTTTGCCTGATACTGCAACTAAGTAAATATTTCCAAAGTAAACAGGAGATACTTTAGGAAAACGGAAGTGGAAGCTGAGAAATCACCATTGTTAAGAAGCCTAGAAAGGATGTCTGATGGAAAGTTTTAGCTTATGGAGTAAGTTGGTGAGGAAGTCATATATTTACAGGATAAAGATGGAGGTGTGATAAAGAATGGTACCTGAGGTAATGGAAAGTGCTACATTGGGATTCAAAACCTCAACTCCCTGTGACTATCTGACCTTGCCCTGTGACCTTGAACATGCTACTTACCCACTCTTGTCCTAAATGTACTCCTGTATAAAGTGGGAAAGTTGGACTAGGTCAATGATTCTCAAACATCAGTATGCATTGGAATCACCTGGGATGCTTGTTACAGAAGCAGCTTCCTGTGGCCCCGCCCCCAGATTTACTGAATCAGAATCTCTGGGAGTGAGGGGTCAGAAATACGGTCATGCCTCCTGTATTGTGCATTCAGACAACATCCAACTGCATATATGTCCATGGTCCCATAAGGTTATAATAGAGTTCAGAAATCCTGATGGAAGAACAGAACGTAGCAGACATAACCAGATGTAGCTAACACAACAGCTTCCCGCAATATGTGTGTCTCATGTCTCTTGAATACAAAGTGATTGCATTGTCGGGTGTATAAAGGTATGGTACGTATATATTCTATAACACATGTCTTGATAGTTACAATAAATGCTTATGTTACTGCTTATGTATGTACTGTACTGTATTTGCTATCATTATTTTAATGTGAACTTTACTTACAAATAAAAAGTTTATAACATTGTACACTTCGAATTGTAGGCAGCAGCATCCAATTTCATGTATCGCGTGTCTTGAGTGTAGCGTTATTTCTCTGTTTTTCTTTTGAAAATATTACTGTGAAGTGCATCATGGCTTCCAAATGCTACAGAACCAGTGCTGGTGATAGCAGCAGCAAGAGGCAAAGGAGAAGTATTGATTTGAAAGTGAAACAAAAGTTACCCCATATAGGTTTGTTAAGTATATAATATGGTGTTCGCACAATGTCCAAATCACATAACAACCTATTTCACAGAATGTATCGTGAACATTAAGTGACACATGACACATAACAGGTTCACCTGGTGGTTCTGATGCATGTGGTCCTTGAACCACACTTTGAGAAAACCTGGACTCCATGGACCTTTCCAGCTCTAACATTCCAGGACAGAGAGATGTGATTGAAAGGAGAAACAGAGTTTGAAGGAATGATTTCTCTCATTCATTAATTCATTGAGTCATCAAATATTTATTAAGTGCTACTATGTGCCTTGCCCCCATGTGTCTGCCAGTTTGTCGTACTGTGGGGCTTGTGTGTTGCTGTGATGCTGGAAGCTCTGTCACCGATACTCAAATACCAGCAGGGTTACCCATGGTGGACAGGTTTCAGCTGAGCTTGCAGACTAAGACAGACTAGGAAGAAGGATCTGGTGGTCTACTTCTGAAAAGAATTAGCCAGTGAAAACCTTATGGATAGCAGCAGAACAGATGAGCGCCTCAGGTTGGAAGGCACTCAAAAGACAACTGGGGAAGAGCTGCCTCCTCAAAGGAGAGCCGACTTTAATGACATGGATGGAGTGAAGATTTTGGGACTTTCATTTACTGATGTGGCATGACTCAAAATGAGAATAAACAGCTGCAAACATCCATTAATAATCAGAATGTGGAATGTAAAAAGTATGAATCTAGGAAAATTGGAGATCGTCAAAAACGAAATGCAATGCATAACCATCGAAATCTTAGGCATTAGTGAGCAGAAATGGACTGGTATTGGCCATTTTGATTTGGACAATCATATGGTCTACTATGTCAGGAATGACAGCGTGAGGAGGAATGGCATTGCATTCATCATCAAAAAGAACTTTTCAAGATCTACAGTACGATGCTGTCAGTGATAGGATAATATCCATACATCTACAAGGAATCCCAATTAATATGACTATTATTCAAATTTATGCAGCAACCACTAAGGCTGCAGATGAAGAAATTGAAGATTTTTACCAACTTCTGCAGTCTGAAATTGATTGAACATGTGATCAGGATGCATTGATAATTACTGGTAATTAGAATGTGAAAGTTGGAAAATATGGCCTTGGTGATAGAAACGATGCCAGAGATCACATGATAGAATTTTGCATGACCAATGACTTCTTAATTGCAAATACCTTTTTTAAACAACATAAATGGTGACTATACACGTGGACCTTGCCAGATGGAATACACAGGAATCAAATCGAATACATCTGTGGAAAGAGATGATGGAAAAGCTCCAATATCATCAGTCAGAACAAGGCCAGGGGTCAACTGCAGAACAGACCATCAATTGCTCATATGCAAGTTCAAATTGAAGCTGAAGAAAAATTAGAACAAGTCCAGAAAAGCCAAAGTATGACCTTGAGTATATCCCACCTGAATTTAGAGACCATCTCAAGAATAGATTTGACGGGTTGAACACTAATGACTGAAGACCAGGCGAGTTGTGGGATGACATTAAGGAATGACATTCTTCAGACATGAAGAAAGCAAGAGATCATTAAAAGACAGGAAAGAAGGAAAAGACCAAAATGGATGTCAGAAGAGAATCTGAAAGTTGCTCTGGAATGTCAAGTAGCTAACGTGGAAGGAAGAAATGATGCAGTAAAAGAGTTGAACAGAAGATTTCAAAGGGCAGCTGGAGAAGACAGAGTAAAGTATTATACTGAAATGTGCAAAGACCTGGAGATAGAAAACCAAAAGAGAAGAATGCACTCAGAATTTCTCAAGTTGAAAGAACTGAAGAAAAAATTCAAGCCTCAAGTTGCAATATTGATGGATTCTACGGGGAAATTATTAAATGATACAGGAAGCATCAAAAGAAGATGGAAGGAATACACGAAAAGAATTGGTTGATGTTCAACCATTTCAGGAGGTAGCATATGATCAGGAACCGATAGTACTGAAGGAAGAAGTTCAGGCTACACTGAAGACATTGGTGGAAAACAAGGCTCCAGGAATTGATGAAATATCAATTGAGATGTTTCAACAAACAGATGCATCGCTGGAAGTGCTCTCTCATCTATGGTAAGAAATTTGGAAGACAGCTACCTGGCCAGCCAACTGGAAGGGATCCATATTTATGCCCATTCTGAAGAAAGATGATTCAACCGAATGCGGAAATTATCGAACAATATTAATATCACGCATAAGTAAAATTTTGCTGAAGATCACTCAGAAGTGGCTGCAGCAGTATATCAACAGGGAACTGCCAGAAATTCAGGCCGGATTCAGAAGAGGATGTGGAACCAGGGATATCATTGCTGATGTCAGATGGATCCTGGCTGAAAGCAGAAAATACCAGAAAGATGTTTACCTGTGTTTTATTGACTATGCAAAGGCTTTCGACTGTGTGGATCATAACAAATTATGGATAACATTGTGAAGAATGGGAATTCCAGAACACTTACCTGTGCTCATGCAGAACCTGTACATAGATCAGGAGGCAGTTGTTTGAACAGAACAAGGGAATATCACGTGATTTAAAGTCAGGAAAGGTGTGCATCAGAGTTGTATCGTTTTACCATATGTATTCAATCTGTATGCTGAGGAAATAATCCGAGAAGCTGGACCGTATGAAGAAGAATGGCCCATCAGGATTGGAGGAAGACTCATTAACAACCTGCATTATGCAAATGACACAACCTTGTTGAAAGTGAAGAGGACTTGAAGCACTTACTGATAAGATCAAAGACTACAGCCTTCAGTATGATTACACCTCAACATAAGGAAAAGAAAAATCTTCACAGTTGGACCAGTAAGCAACATCAATAAACAGAGAAAAGATTGAAGTTGTCAAGGATTTCATTTTACTTGGATCCACAATCAAGACCCATGGAAGCAGCGGTCAGGAAATCAAAAGACGCATTGCACTAGGGAAATCTGCTGCAAAAGACCTCTTTAAAGTGTTGAAAAGCAAAGATATCACCTTGAAGACTAAGGTGTGCCTGACCCAAGCCATGGTGTTTTCAATCGCCTTGTATGCTTGTGAAAGCTGGACAATGAATAAGGAAGACTGAAGAAGAATTGACGCCTTTGAATTGTGGTGTTGGCGAAGGTTATTGAATATACTGTGGACTGCCAAAAGAATGAACAAATCTGTGTTGGAAGAAATACAACCAGAATGCTCCTTATAAGCAAGGATGGCGAGACTACATCTCACATACTTTGGACATGTTATCAGGAAGGATCAGTCCCTGGAGAAAGATATCATACTTAGTAAAGTAGAAGGTCAGTGAGAAAGAGGAAGACCCTCAAGGTGATGGATTGACAGTGGCTGCAACAATGGGCTCAAGCATAACAACGATTGTGATGATGGCACAGGACTGGGCAGTGTTTCATTCTTTTGTACGTAGGGTGGCTATTAGTCGGAACTGACTCGACAGCACCTAACAACAAAAACATGTGCCTGCAGCCTTAGTGGCCCAGTGGTTAAATGCTTGGCTGTTAACCAAAAGGTTGGTGGTTTGAACACACCAGCCGCTCTGTGGTAGTAAGATGTGACAGTCGGCTTATGTAAAGATTACAGCCTTGGAAACCCTATGGGGCAGTTCTCCTCTGTCCTATAGGGTTACTATGCATTGAAATTGACTCACCGACAGTGGGTAACTATGTACCTATCGGAGACCGCTTATGTTTTATTGATTTTTGGTGACTTGAAAGAGAATTAGGGGATGGTCAGCTAATAAAGAGTAGTATCTTTTAATATCTGGACCAGTGCTTAGTGATGTGCGTGTTAAATTAGAAACTGAAGTAAGAAGCTGTAAGACTATTCATAATAGCCAAAAAATGGGAGCAACCCAAATATCCATCAACTGATGAATGGAAAAAATTGTTGTGTGCCATTGAGTCAGTTCTGATTCTGACTCGTAACGACCCTATATGACAGAGAAGAACTGCCCCATAGGGTTTCCTAAGCTGTAATCTTTATGGGAGCAGATTGCTATGGAAAGACTGGTGGGTTCCCCATGGTGAGACTAGTGGGTTTTAACCTCTGACCTGTCAGCACCCTAGTGCTTAACCATTATGCAACCAGGGCTTCTTAATAGACAAATAAGATGTGGTATATCCATATACTGGAATGTTATTTGTCCATAAAAAGGAATGAAGTACTGATACATGCTACAACTCAGATGAACCTTGAAAACATGCTGAGTGAGAGAAGCCAGCCACAAAAGAGCACATATTGTTATTCCATTTATATGAAACATCTATAATAGGCAATCAGGAGACACAGAAAATAGATTAGTAGTTGCCTGGGGCTGGGATTAGGGTTGGGTGAATGGGGAGTGACTGATTATTAGCATGGATTTTTTTTGGGAGTGGGGAGTGCAGTGATTAAAGATCTAAAATTGATTGTAGTGATGGTTGCACAACAGTGAATATGCTAAAAATCATTGAATTGTATAATTTAAATGGATGAATTGTATGGTATGCAAATAGTATCTCAAGAAAGCTGTTGTATATATTAAAAAAAGAAGCTGTAAGATTACTTGTTGCCTATTCATAAAGTTGGAAAAAGGTGTACCAACCTTTAATATGTATAAATGGGAAATCAAGCTCATGTTGTTTTTAGCAGTCTCTTATGTACACACATTGTAAATCAGACTTTGCTCCCCTTTTCAGGTGAGCCTCAGGACTCCATTCTATATGCTTGTTGGATACTCTGAAGCAACGAGGGCTTCAAACCAGTTCATTCCAGTTTGAACCCCTGCTAAGAATTTTCATTTCTACCCCAGATATACTGAATCAGAATCTGTAGTTTAACAAGGTCTTGTTACATTTTAACAATCACAATCAATTTTAGATATTTTAATCTCTCCACTTCCCACTCCCCCCCAAAATTCATGCTAATTATCAGTCATTCCCCATTCACCCACCCCCACTCCAAGCCCTAGGCAACCACTAATCTATTCTCTGTATCCATTGATTTGCCTATTATAGACATTTCATATAAATGGAATCACAATATGTGCTCTTTTATGTATACATAAGAATCGCCCAGGGGTTTTGTTAAAATGTAGATTCTGATTCAGAATATCTGGGATGGAAATGCAAATTCTCAGCAGGGGTTTGAACTGGAATAAACCATTTCAAAGCCCTGGAAGCAACTTGTTGGTTAATAGTATGTAAACCTTTGTTGCATTTGCTTTAATTATATTCAAGCGTTTTTGTCCATCAACAAACCACAGCAGCTGGTGTGGCTGCTCTAGGCCTTGCCCACTTTTATAGTTGTGTAAATAGTGGCAGAGTGCACATGCCTTGAAAAGAAAGAGATTTGATAATGCAATAGTACTTAGGCAGAAAGTGGTGTGCTTCAGATTGAATAAAATATTCCAAGTATATCCTTATATATACCCAAGTATTTTCCTATCTTCTGGGGCATGGGTCCCTCCACTCTCACCCCAGGAAGAGGTTGGGGCAGTTTTTACCTTCCATTCTTTATTCTATCTTACTGTCATGGGAGCTGGCCATTAGTCTCTCTCTTTTAGAATACATGCACTTTTGTGCAGGGCCATCTCTTTTTCATCTCTGTGTTCCCAGCAATTAGCAGAGTGTGTGGCACCTGTTGAGTTTTTAATGGCTGTTTAATGAAAGAAGGTCTTCTGCAGTGTTTCTCATGTGGACCTAGAGAGGCCCTAGCTCCAGTCCTACATGCAAATAGGATCCTTGGCTTGCCTTTCCATTTGAAATTTGCTGAGGTGAATATGCAGATTAAGCCCCTTGATACCTACACACAGATATGAATTTTCAAATACCTAATATATTCATACTTAATATATTAATCACATGCCAAAACCTATTAACTAATAGCTGGTCTATAAACCTTGTGAAGAAATTAGAAGCCTATAGGAAAGTATGCCAAAAAAAAAAAAAAGCTTTGCAGCATATAGATTAAAATTTAATCTAATTCTGTTTAGTTTCAACTCTCCTATCATTTTCATTAGTCTTCATAGTAAAAATCTATTCAGGAGACCCACACAGCAGTGAAAAAATTGGCGTAACCACACAATGTGCACAGCATTTTTAAATGGCTTAGTACCTTTTTAATAAAGACCATAATTTTAACCTTTTGCTCTTTTTGCTTCTGAAATTATAACAAAGTAAATTGTACATCTTGGGACTAATAGGAATTGGAGCCTAGACGCCCATTTGCTTTGTTTTGGAGAGCACGTGTGAATTGTTGGTTATATTTGGAGATGCATAATTTAGAACACTTTTACGTTTGTATAGCACTTTAAAATTTTTATAGCAGTTGCGTATCGAATATTTCATTTGAGCCTCAGAACGGCCCTTTGAGATAAGCAGAGCATGGTACTAAAATCATAGAACTACAGGGCTCAAATGGCTCTAAAGGCAAATAGTTTAACTGCCCACTCTACTTGTCAGGTGCTGCAACTGAGACACACAGAAGGTCAATGGTTGGCTGAAGGTGGTACTGCAGGATTTCCTATGTGAGGCTTTTGTTTTATAAATGTCTGATGACACTCAGAGGTAGAAAATATTAATGAAATAACTGCAGTGTTCAGGGTTGGCAGGCAAGGATTAGAACCTGGAACTCCCTGTCTTGGGGTCCTAAGAACAGACTTCTCTCTCCCTCAGTACCTTTTATACCCATCAGTTTGACTCTTTCCTATCATTGACTTTACTATCATCTTCTAAATAGATAGACCTTCTGCAGCCTCCAAAGTGGTTTAACCCCCATCAGTGGACATAAAATTTCTTGGTCTGACAATCTTACTTTTATGTTGCCTTCAGTATTTCAAGTTGCTTAAGGTGCCATATTGATTAACCTACATTCTGGAGAACTAAATATGTGTAGAATATCGTATGGCTCCCTGAGCGAACACAAAAGTGTAAATTTATGGATCTCTCTTGTTGACATCGTAAAGTATGCGGGCCTGAAGTACAACTGTAATATTCCTTGCAGGACCATGTATTTTACTTGTAATGTCTATAAAATGAATGGGTGTTCAAATGTAAAAGCTGTGACAGAACTGGATGTCTATACAGGAGGTGACACAATAGGAGAAGGATTATAGTGAGCACATGCAAAGTGAGAGGCCACAGAAGGCTGGGTGAAGCAAATAATCAAATGGACCAGTGGCAGTGGCAACCTTCCACTGTGGAGGTCATGGTGAAGTTTAATCAATACACCAATCCTGAATGTGGTTAGAAGTGATAAAAACATGTTTTGTTTCCTCTTGGTGTTTTGTGGCTCTGCGTGCTATAGGATATAACTGGAAATCCTGGTGGTGTAGTGGTTAAGA
Organism: Trichechus manatus latirostris; assembly: GCF_000243295.1. NCBI lineage: Eukaryota > Metazoa > Chordata > Mammalia > Sirenia > Trichechidae > Trichechus > Trichechus manatus. The sequence goes on from NW_004444157.1 coordinate 1,661,313, forward strand.
GCTATGGCTACTAACCAAAAGGTCAGCAGTTTGAATCCACCACGAGCTCCTTGTAAACCCTATGGGGCAGCTCTATTCTGTCCTATAGGGCTTCTATGAGTCGGAATCAACCTGATGGCAACGAGTTTGGTTTTGTGTGTGTGCGTGTGTGTGGCAGAAGAGTCCAAAAAAAAAAAAAACAAACCCACTGCCATTGAGCCAATTCTGACTCATACTCATACTGTCAAGTCAACTCTGACTCATAGACTTATGGTCACCCCATGCATGTCAGAGTGAACTGTGGTCCACAGTTTTGAATGACTGATTTTTCACAAGTAGAATGCCAGGCCTTTTTTCTCAGACACCTCTGGATAGACTAGAGCTGCTAACCATTCAGTTAGCAGCTGAGTGCATTAACTGTTAGGACTCTGAAATTTCATTTCCTGCTGTAGCCAGCTGTCAGGTAACAAATGACTTATCTGAACACCCACAAGAATCTTCTCTGGGCTGTAAAGTCTAGCATCTTCGTTATCATGTAAGCATTAACATGTAATACTTTGATACGACCAAAAACATTTTGTTGTTTGGGAAGACCGCCCACTTCTTTTGCTTTGGAAAATTCTGGAGTTTGAGTTCAAGCATTTTTCTTCTTTAATTCCAAAAAATAATTTTCTCACTTTTTCCCCCTCCTGAGTAGGACTGAAAGTATTTGACTAAGAACCTTGTACACCTCTTCTTTTTTTAGTTCTTCTTCTCTGCATCGGTGAGTTAATCCTTCTTAGCTTGTTGAAAAACTGCTCCCCAATTCTGAACACAGTAAAGGGAAGGACGGTGTCTTTCCAGTCTGTATAATCCTTGCCTTGTGAGAGGATCAGTGTGCTTTTAAGATGTGGGGACCCATAAAGGACCCAAAATAAATCTCTAGGACAGGAGTATTCAACCAGGGATGCACCATCCCAGCATCACCACTTACTAGCCCTGTGACTGTGGACAAGTCACTTAACTTCTGTGATCCTGCCCCAGTTACCACACATGTGAAATGAGAACAGTAGTGGTACCTACCTCAAAGGGTTGTGAGGATTAAATGAGTGATACATATAGAGGGTATAGCGTAGTACCTGGCTTTGCTGTCATCTCATTAGCCATCTTCTACTACTACCACCTCAGATATACAGGCCCATCCCCAGAACACATTTTCATTCAGTAGGTCTGGGGCGGTGGTGTACGAATTTTATGAAAGCTCCTTGGGGAGTTCGGATGCTCACCTCTTAGTTAAGAACTATTGCTCTAGGCAGTGATTCTCAAACTTTATATCAAAGTCATCCAGGAGAGCTTTTTAAACATGAAATTCCCAGCCTCACCCCTAGAAATTGTGGTACTGTAGGTCTGGTAGGGTATCCTTGGGTGGTACAAACAGTTGAGGCTCTTGGCTGCTAACTGAAAGATCGGCAGTTCAAGTCCACCCAGAAGCACCTTGGAAAAAAGGCCTGGCAATCTACATCTGAAAAATCAGCCACTGAAAACCCTATGGAGAACAGTTCTACTCTGACACACATGGGATCACCATGAGTCAGGATTGACTCCACAGCAGCTGGTACTGGTAGGCCTGGTAGTGGGAGCCCAAGAATGTGCATTTTTACTAGCAGTTCAGGTGATTCTGAAGCAGGTAGTTTGCAGAGCACCCTTTGGGAAACACCATTATAGAGGAATCACATTAGCGTCCCTCCTTCTCCACTGCGTTTGTCTATTGTGATAATCTTTTAAGACTGCCCAGGTACTATTGGTATGGCTCATGTCACACCAGGTGATGCTGCTGACTCATTTCTAGTGGGACAAAAGGCACAAGCTATAAAGTATTTTTCCATTCATCGTTAATGGATTTGCACAGATATGCATCCTCTACCTCCTGGTCAAGGGCAGGTAATTATAAGATGGCTGCATAGGGCTTATAGTCTGTAGCCATAGAACTAAGAAAAGTCAATTAACCATGTGGGAAGAGAATCTTTGACAACAGAAATCATACCTTTGATCTTAGGGCATTAGCACCGAGTTTATCAGCTAACAGCCACAAGAAAACCGTAGGAAGAAGAAAGCTTAGAGTTTGTACTAGGCGTTCATTGTGTGACTGGAGGTTAATGAGCCTGGTGATTTTTTTGTTGTTGTTTTGTTTTCTTTTAGTGACAAAAGGTTTTATTTGATTGCTTTGAAATAAATTTCTGTTCTATCATATCTGAAAAGAGAAAAATGAGGGCTTTGAGGAATTTTGAATCCTCATTTGTTCTTAACTCATGCTGCACAACACCTGGCTCTCTGCTCATTGTAGAAATGGAACTTTTTCTAGGTCACTATAGCATTTTGAAAACCCACTAACCACTAAGTTCTGCATGGCTTAATGTTCACCCCTTCAACTCCCAACGCCCACCCCTGCCCAGCATACACATACACGCTTGTTTAAGCTTCTCAACTTTTCTATTTCTTGAGTCTTCTTCCCTTTTTAGGTCAACAGTACCACCTCTGAACTTTCTGACAAATGTGTGAAAGTCACCAGTTTGTATAGTTATTTATCCTCAGCCCCGGAGTTAGTGCTAAGAATATGAAAATAAGGAAAGAGCATCTCTGAAAGTTCATCTGTTTGAAATCCAGAAGAAGTCTTTAATCTTAAACTTACTTCTGCAATCTAGAATCATAAATTGTCTTTGATCGAGGTAACTATTGTTAACTCTCTTGTTTTTCAAGGGTTACAGAAAAATCTGGTTTTGGAAGTTCAGAGAGTTAACTTTTGCTTTTAAAAGATCCATTTGGAATAGTATACTAAGCAAAGTTCAGTAACCTAAAAGAGATTAATGATGCACAGCTTTGTGAGGACAAGTAAATAAGTTATTTGCCAGACCCAAAAACCAAACAACCCATTGCCGTTGAGTTGATTCTGACTCATAGCGACTCTATAGGACAGAATAGAATTGCCTCAGAGTTTCCAAGGAGCAGCTGGTGGATTCAAACTGCTGACCTTTTGGTTAGCAGCTGACCTTTGGTTAGCAGCCAAACACCTAATCACTGTACCACCAGCACTCCTATTTGCCAGAAGGGGTCTACATTTCTTAAGTCCAGTAGGGACTTGAGGTCTGAATGTTCTTCACTTGTGGCTTTCAGAGATAGCAGGGAATCTTGTTTCAAATGCCCGAATTCTGCTTTGGGGCAACCAGTTTTTGGAGTAGCATGCAATTTGAGTCTTAAGAGGGGAAAAAAGATTATATCCAAGACAGGATTTCTATAAATAGAGAAGAAAGGTTATTTAGTTTCTTCATTTTTGTAATGGTGTGAAATCTAGCTGTCTACAGTCAGTCTTTTTGCTGTATTGAGAAAATACTTTGAGGTTAGATTTATATTTTTGTGCCATATAAGTATGAACTTATCCCTTATTACCATTTGGTTTTATGAACTGTTTTTCCAGTTTGTGGCATAGAGTTTTTTTGTTAATTATTAATAAATATTATTTGTTATGGGTAAAGACTCAAAGATAGCTAATGTCTTCGGCAAAGACAAACCCTAGGGTCTGGCTTATAGTTAAAATGATAGAATTATTTTTTTTAAAGATGTAAAAAGAAAAACAACAACCCAACACACTTTGTGTTGTGAAAGTGAACCACCTGTTTGCCTCAATAAGGGCCCTCTACTTTGAGACTAGTTATCAGATTCTGCCTTTATTTCTAGAGTGGAGTAAAAGATTCAGTGAAATTCAACAAGTTATCATTTGCTCACTGACACTAATGAAAGCAGGAGGTTTTAGTTCAAACAAATTGTTAACATTGACAATAGAAAGAACAACAAATTCTAATTAATATACTAGTCACACTTTCTACCACCCATATTAGCCTGAGTTGGGTCTTTATCCTTGACTCATTTATCAGACTAGTTTGAATATTTACCACAAAGCTTTCAATAATGTTCTTTTGAAAATCACCATTTCTTGAATGAATGAACCTATTGTCCTTATCTAGATGGAACATTCTCAAAAAGATGATGAGATCATGACGGATGCTCTAAATCGAATCTCCCCTTCCCCCATCTAAATAGAATCAAACCTTGTACCAGCAACTATCACGGTAGGGACATCAACACATGAGCTTTGTGTGTGTGTGTGTGTGTGTGTGTGTGTGTGTGTGTGTGTGTTTAATTATAGCACTTATCAAGAGATACAAATTATGATTTGCAATCTTAGTATGACCAGGGGTGTCAAAAGAGTGCTGAGCTGTGAGTCAGGAGACTTACATTCTAAGCTGGGCTCTGCTACTGACTAGCTGTGTGATGTCTCACAGATCCTTTTTGCCTCAGTTTCCCGACTTTTTTTCAGAGAGATGGATTGTTATATATGATTGCTTAGGTCCCTTACAGTTCTAAAAGCTCATCATTCTTTAAATTTCTAAGAGAAGGTTCCATCCCTTCAATTTGTTCATGTTGCCTTCCTCTAATTCCATTACTAAAAAAAAAAAAAAAAAAGCTGCTGTTGACTCCGACACACAGTGACCCAATGAGACAGAGTAGAACTGCCCCACAGAGTTTCCAAGGAGCAGCTGGTGGATTTGAAATTCTGACTTTTTGGTTAGCAGCCAAATGCTTAACCACTGTGCCACCAGGGCTCCCTCAATATAGAGGTGATGAGGCATATTGACCTCTCTTCTGGAAAATAGTCCAGAGACCAGACAATTTCTGCTAATGCCAATGATTTCTAGGGATACAGAACTCTTCTGCATCCCTTTGCCAGAAGACACACGTACACACACACACACACACACAAAAAGCAAACAAGTATATTCTACAGACTATTGGGCAAATGTTTGAAATTATTCTGACCGACCTAGAAACCATCTTACCTATTTCTTTCTTTCTCTGCTTTCTGAGATGAGAGTGTCTGGTTTATCTGCTTCCTTTCCTTTGGATTTGCAATTGTTGTTCAGGCAAACACAAATAGTATTGGGCTAGCATTAAATAACCAGGGAGGAGAGGCTTGAGCATCTACATCTGTCCTGCTCGCCCACCACCATCACCAACAAAAAGCTATAGAAACATAAAAGGAACAAGCACTACAGTGAACCCTGGTGTCCTCCCTAGCATGCATACACAATATATCATAGCCTATCAGATTATTTGTTTTCACATGTGTCTGGGCTGTAAGTCACAAGTCATTTCAATAAAAATAATACTTGTGAATAAGCTGTATAAAATACTCACCAAGCTACACTGAAGCTGTCCTTGGAAATGACAACTTGCTGTCATGAATGATGAAATATCCTTTGTGTAAAAGGCAATGGTGTTGATTGTAGAAAAAGAAATAAGCCTTCCTAGGTTTCTTCCTTCTCTGGTGGTTTTTTTAAACAGGGAAGCTCCCTGTACAGTGATGTTTGGCCATATATTTCATTTACAGATGTCTTTGTTGTAGGGGGAAAATATTTTAATCAGTTTCTGCATGAAGGTCAGATAACACTGTGAACAAAAGTAATTTCTTTATGATAATATCAAAACAGAAGCATTGCTGCACTTAAATTATGAAGCATGTTTCCCTTATCTACAATACAATTGTATGTATAACTTAATAGAATCTGGGCATATATCTTATTTATGCTACTGGTAAGCTCAAGAATTTCTCTTCCCTTCAAGGCCTGAAGTTCCAACATTGGTTAAGAATGAGAACAGATGGTAGTATATCCTGGAGTACGAATTATTTTTAAAGGTGATATGGGAATTATTTTAGGTATTTGGGGTTTTGTTTGGTAAATTAAACAGCATTGACATCTTCTACTCTTTTGTGGCTTAGAAGATGTCATGTGATTTTTTAAATGCTTCAGTTGCTGGGTGTGTGTGCATGTGCCCATGAGCGCACATGGAAGTTATTTGAGGTAATAATTCAGTAGGGCAGAAGTATTCATAATCAAAAATGCCATTTTTATCTGGTTTTGGAGTATAAAAAGGCACACATTAATAGATACACACAAACACACACATCCTGAGCTGCTGCACACATCTTCCTGTTCCCAACTTCCTCCTACACAGATCTTATCAGTTGGCCTGTGAAGGGAAATATGAGATTATCTACTCCCAGATGATGGAGAATTGATTGTAGTCACAAATTCTGACTATTGACTGAATACCTTCAGGAACACGGTGTAGGCTAGGTAATGTAGAGTGATATTTCAACACTCATGCACCTCTTCTCATTCCTCAATGACATTTCTGGTCCAACATTTTAAGAAATTCCACCAATACAGGCTGTATAGTAAAGAACACGAAGAGTTAAAAGTTGCCCAGTATGTTATAGAAATTGTGACACTCCAAAGAATTTAACCCATTAGACTTTTATTCCATCCTGTTCTTACACCATACCCACAAGACTTTTCCCCAGACCCTAGAATTCTTCTGCATATCTTTATGAAGTTATATATGCTTCTAAACGTAAGAAACATTGCCAGTTCCATTTTGGAAAGTCTCCTTCTTAAGCATTGTAAGTACATATTTCACTAGTGGGAATTCTGGGGAAAAATAGCATTTAATCTTTCATGAACATTTCTAGGATTACGTAGAGGGGAAAGAATATTTGAAATGTTTTCTAGCCACTGAAATGTACTGGTGGCAATCAGGTAAATCCCATATTCTATGATATCTAAAAATGATCCAGAGATTTATTATAATAATTTTAGATGGGGGTTGTGAACCACTTTGGTCAGAAGAAAGGATTATCTAGTAATAGGGGCAAAAAATTTAACTGTCCTTAATATCTAGTTGAAATCCCTAAAATGCAGAATTACTATCTTTAAACATCTGCAGGGTTATTGACATTGGGAAACTGTAATGGTGACTGTATATATCTTTATAATAGTATATCACCAGCTCCCTGGGCCACTCTTATCTCAGAGCTTCCTAATCTCTTTTGACAAAGTAACAATTTAAAAATTAATTGATAGCATTCAGGTATCTGATTTAAAACGTATATTGGGGAAGGTTTCAGTGCTAGAAAGAGCACTGAATTTTGACTCAGAAAACCTAGATTCTATCAATAAACTGTTGAGTAACCCTGAGAAAAATCACCTAAAATTTTGGACCTCAAAACTATGTGAGCTATTGTGATAGCCTCCTAATTGCTCCGTCTGCCTGTAGGCTCTTCTCCATCCTCCATTTTGCTTCCCTATTGCCAAAACATACATACAAATATGACCAAATGGCTGTTCCAAGTTCTTCACTATTTAGGTCTTTCTCCTCCAGCTTCATTTCCCTCCAATCTCCAACTTCCGTTTTATGCTCCAGCTATACCAAATGATTTGACGTTTTCTGACTATCAACCAAACACCAAATTCACTGCTGTCAAGTCAATTCCAACTCATATTAAGTTGATTCTAACTCATAGCGACCTCATAGGATTTCCGAGGCTGATAAATCCCTATGGAAGCAGACTGCTTCTTTTTCCCTTGGAGCTGATGGTGGTTTCGAGTTGCCAGCCTTTCGGTTAGTAGTTGATCACTTTAACCACTGTGCCACCAGGGCTTTTGAGTATAGCTCTCTTCCCCTTTCGTGCGTCTGCACATATATTGTTTCCCCTGCATGAATGACCCTGCAGCAGAGTCTCCCACCCCAATATTTCCAATAAGTTTCCACTAGTCTTTCAAATCCCAGCTCAGATAGGAGCTCCCTGGTAAAGCCTTTTCTGTCTGTCATTGACCTCACTCCTTCCATTGACCTCGCTCCTTCTCCTGGGCTACTTCTATGCTTTGTTCATACTTCTGTTATTGTATTTATCCCAATATGTTGTAACTTATTTCTTATCTGTCTCCTTTATGGGCTCCTTTAAGACAGAGCTCATGCCTGCCTTCTTGCCTATATTTCTTCCACAAATGCTTATAGAATAGTTAATTGGTGCCTAGCACTGTTCTAGGCCTAGAGTTATAAAACAGTGACCACAATAGACAAAAATACCTATCCATATGGAGCTTCATCTCTTATTCATCTTTGTATTCCTAGAACCTAACAGAGACTAGCACCTAGTAGGTGAGCAAGAAATATTTGTTGGATTGAAGTCAAAAAGCCAGAATCACGACTAAATTTGAAACTTCTGTACTTCTTCCCCCTTGGTGCTCACAGTATTCATGTTATATTCTACTTGTACATAATAGTAGTATTTAGTTCTAGTATCTACTCGGTGTTTACTTGCCTAAGTTTCTGTACCATTGTCTGCATCAATGGTGTCTACCAAGCACCATTGTCTACCTACCCACTTCCAAGAGTGCTGTGATGTCTTGGTTGCCTTGTTTAGACCTGGCACATTGAGAGAGGTACTTGTTCATCCAATCATTCAACCAATTAATCAATATTTATTGAATGCCTACTATTACTGGGCACTGTGGACGACACTCAGTATAAAACGTCAAACAAGACGGACATACTCCTGCCCTTTTGGAGCCTACATTCTGTTGAAGAATTAATAAGTAAGTATAAGTATAGTCTTATAACACAGGATAATTGGTACTGAGGTAATGAATAAGGGACTGTGATAGAAAACGAGGGACTGAGTGAACAACTTAAGTAGAGTGGTCAAGGAAGGCTTCTCTGAAGAAGTGACATTTAGGTTGAAACTGAAAGAATGAGAAGTAGCCAACCATATTAACACTAGAGTGTTAATACTCTGACTTGAGTTACTGGCTGGCTGAAGGTGGGTGTGCTGAGACAAGGGTGACAGGGGAGTGGGAATCAAATTGGCTAGATGGGAAATACCTTTTAATGATGGTGGTCATGGTAGTGGTGGTGGATTCACCATAGTTGGAAGAAAGATAAAAGGGAAAATCTGGCATGTAAAGAGTTGGGGGACAGAGCATTAGGGGAACAAGGGACAGCATGTGCCAAACTACTGAGGTGGCAAAAAGCTTGGTGAATTGGTTATGGAAAGAAGATCAGTGTAGCTGGAGTTTAAAAGAAGAGGAGAAAGGTGATTAGATTAGAAAAGTAGCAGAGGGCAAGAAAGTGCAGGACCTTGTATGCTATGTTGACACACTTTGAGTATATCCTGAGGGCAATGAGGAGCCATTGGAGGATTTTAACCTGGAGTGTGACATAATCAGGTTTATGTTTTGAAAATCTCACCCTGGAGTCTGTGTAGGTAATGGAGTAGATGTAAGTGAGGATGCAAGGATAGAACCTGGGGGCTGCTGCAGCAGTCCAGGAGAAAGATGGTAGTGACCTGGACTAGCGTCATTCCAGGGAAGATGAAGGGAAATGTCAGGTTTGGGAGATATTTTGGAAGTCATTAATTAGACTTGCAGATGAATTTGATGTGGGGTGAGAAGGGGAAGGAGTCAAAGATGATGCCTAGGCTCTGACTTGAGTTACTGGCTGGCTGGAGGTGGGTGTGCTGAGACAAGGGTGACGGGAGTGGGAATCAAATTGGCTAGATGGGAAATACCTTTTAATGATGGTGGTCATGGTGGTGGTGGTAGATTCACCATAGTTGGAAGAAAGATAAAAGGGAAAATCTGTCAACTGTCAGTGACTTTCTTTAGCTTGTTAGAGAAAGTCCAACGCATTTCATATATTTCAACTTTGCAAGTCATCCCGATATACCTGACCTAAGAAAATATAAATCTACCTGTCTACTGGCTCTCCCCCAAAGTGACCAGGATTACATTTTCTCTAAAAGTACTATTAAGTGTTAAAAGATCTTCCACAATTCAGGAAATTATGACAATATTTAAGAACTAAAGAGCAGAGAGGGTAATTCCCAAAAAATAATAATTTTTCATTTGCCATCAAATTGTACAAATAGTATGGTATATCTTTTTCAAACTTAGGTAATATCCCTAGATCAGTCTCTATCAAACTAATTTAAAGGACCTCCTTTGTAAAAATCACCTGGGAATGCTGATTCAAAATGAAGATCCTTGTCTAAAAACTGAACCAAATCTCGGGGGGTTGTTGTTGTTAGGTGCCGTCGAGTCAGTTCTGACTCATAGCAACCCTGTGAACAACAGAACGAAACACTGCCTGGTCCTGCACCGTCCTCACAATCATTGTTATGCATGAGCCCATTGTTGCAGCCACTGTGTCAGTTCATCTCGTTGAGTGTCTTCCTGTTTTTTGCTGACTCTGTACTTTACCAAGCATGATGTCCTTCTCCAGGGACTGATCTCTCCTGACAACATGTCCAAAGTATGTAAGACGTAGTCTCACCATCCTTGCTTCTATGGAGCATTCTGGTTGTACTTCTTCCAAGATAGACCTGTTCGTTCTTTTGGCGGTCCGTGGTATATTCAATATTCTTTGCCAACACTACAATTCAAAGGCATCAATTCTTCTTAGGTCTTCCTTATTGGTTGCCCAGCTTTCACATGTATATAATGTGACTGAAAATACCATGGCTTGGGTCAGGCGCACCTTAGTCTTCAAGGTGACATCTTTGCTTTTTAACACTTTGAAGAGATCTTTTGCAGCAGATTTGTCCAGTGCAATGTGTCTTTTGATTTCTTGACTGCTGCTTCCATGGGTTTTGATTGTGGATCCAAGTAAAATGAAATCCTTGACAACTTTAGTCTTTTCTCCATTTATCATGATGTTGTTTATTGGTCTAGTGAGGATTTTTGTTTTCTTTATGTTAAGGTGTAATCCATATTGAAGGTTGTAGTCTTTGATCTATATCAGTAAGTGCTTCAAATCCTCTTTACGTTCAGCAAGCAAGGTGGTGTCATCTGCATAACGCAGGTTGTTAATGAGTCTTCCTCCAATCCCGGTGCCCCCTTCTTCTTCGTATAGTCCAGCTTCTCGGATTATTTGCTCAGCTCTCTGGGGGTAGGGCCCAGGAATCTCAGTTTCGTTACAAGCTGACTTTTGAAAAGCATTACTCTAGGCAAGGCATTTTTAACCTTTTTGGTGCCCTGGCTCCCTTTGGCAGTCTTGTGAAGTCTATGAAATCCTTCTCAAAAAACTGTGTATACATGCATAAAATAAAATGCATAGGTTCACAAAGGAAAATGAATTATATTGAAATATAGTTATCAAAATGTTTTTAAAAACAAATTTTATATAGTAATTTTTATGCTTTTTTACTAACACATTAAATAATGGGATCCAGCAGTGGGATAATACTACCATAAGTTAAATAGTAGATGAGCATAAATAATATTTTGAGACATCAGCCACAATTGTAATGTGATATGAAAATATCTTTGATTTCTATTAGTGACAAAGTTATAGGCTCAGCTAAATTTCAGTTAGAAATTAGTGAAAATAACAATGTAGTGTTTTTCCCATTCAGGTTCATGCTCTCATACTTAGAATCCCTGCCATGGAGATTGTGACCAAGTAGTAAAGACACTAGTGAGGGGGTAGTGAAGACAGGAGCTGACATCAAGACACTAGTCAGAGAAGCAAAATGCAGAGATGCAGACAGGGACCTTTGGTAGAGTTAATTTAAATAAATTAAACAGGTGTCAGGGGCCATAAAAATCATCCCTGCATTACTGGCATTTAATTGATTGGTTTAGCTATTTTTCCCTGAGTAAGCTATTCTGTACACCCTTGTTATTGCCCCCTACCCCTTTCCCCAGACTCTTCCAGAGGGTAGTTATTGAGAACAGTTTAGATTTTTATTGATTTTGTATCTTTGAAGGAGTCCCTGGGTGGTGTAAATCATTAATGTGCTCACCTGCTATCCTAAAGGTTGGCAATTTGAGCCCATCCAGAGACACCTTGGAAGAAAGACCTGGTGATCTACTTCTGAAAGATCAGCCGTTGAAAATCCTATGAACCCAGTTTTACTCTAACACGTGGGATCACCATGAGTCAAGGTTGATTCGATGGCAACTGGTGTGGTGGTGGTGTCTCTGAAGGAAGAGCACTTTCCAGGATTGAGAGGTATTCTAGGATAAAGCAGGTACCAGTATGTACAAGAATGATAGAGTCAGAAAATAGGGTTATATTTAAGTACAGTAAGAAGTTCAAAGTAGCTGAGGTAAGTGGGAAAGGCAGGTGATGCTGGACAGATGGTTTGACCTAAGTCCATAGAGGGCCCTTTTTGTCCACATTTATGAGCTTAGATTTCATACTGAAGTTAACAGGAAGCCGGAGGAGGTCATTATTCTCAAGAGAGCCACGGTAAAGTTTATTTATTTATTATTTTAATTTAATTAAATTAATTTATTTATTAATTTTCATTGTACTTCAGGTGAAGGCTTACAGAACAAATAGTTTCTCATGAAACAGAAGTACACATGTTGTTTTATGACATTGGTTAACAACCCCACAACACATCAACCCTCTA
>NW_004444157.1:1679515-1686074 GCF_000243295.1 Trichechus manatus latirostris
CTAAGATGGATATGGGAGAGAGGAGAGAGGAACAGGAGCCAAAAACATACAAACAAACAAAAAAGAATGCTAGGGGAGCTTGCTGTTGGAGTGGAGAGATAAGAGACTGTGAAATGGAGAAAAACAGAAAGGGGAGGAGGAAGAAAAGAAAAGAATGAATAAATAAGAATCAGAAAGGTTACAGAACCGCAAAGTTCCCAGGGATCCCACCGGTACAGCTATGAGGTCTGGGGAAGTTGCTCTCAGGTGTTGCATTACAGCCTGGCTGGAAGGTATAGAGGTATACAACGCCAGGTATTCAGGGAACAGAAAGTGAAGGAAGATATAGAGAGACGAGAAACTGAGCAATGAAGAAAGACAAAAAGGGACAAAGAGGAAAAAGAAAACAAAACAAATTAAAAAACAAACAAACAAGAAAGGCCCCCAAAGAAACAGAAAAAAAGAAGAAAAAAAAAACCGACATAAAAAGAAATGTGCTCAGGGATCCCTCTGCATGTCTGTGGATGCCGAAGGAGTGTCTCCCTGCTACGCAGCTCAGCCTGGCCAGAAAGGGCTCCCAACTCAAGAAAAGGAAAAGAAAACAAACAAACAGTTCAAAACAAACAAATGAACAAAAGCCCCGGGGTCCTACCAGCGTGGCAGCCCAAACCCGGAAGCAGCTCCTCACTTGAACGGAGCTCCACAGCCCCTCAGGAAGAAGCAAAGATGGCGCACGGAGCCAGCTACTTGAGCGAAGGGAGGGGGAGGTGGCGAGAGGCAAGTAAGAAATCAAAAGAAGCAGGAAAAAAAAGCAACACTAGTAGTTAACAAATGGCACTCAGAGAGCCAGCTAGTGTGGGCTGGTGTTTCTGGACAAGGGACTGTGTCCTTGGGAAGCAGAGGGGGCCGAGTGTGGGTGAAGAAGGGTAGAGAGTGGGAAAGCGTGTATCACAAATTACCGGCACTCTGCAGCCCCTCAGGACGAAGCAAAGATGGCGCACGGAGTGAGGTACTCGAGCGAAAGGAGGGGGAGGTGGGGAGAGGCAAGGAAGAAATAAAAAGAAGCGGAAAAAATGCAACACCAGCAGCCTACAAATGGCACTCAGAGAGGCACCTGATTGGGTGTGTGGAATCCAAGCAGCCGCTGTTTCCCAGTCAAGAGACTGTGGCTGCGGGAAGCAGAGGAGGCCGAGTCGGGGTGAAGAAGGGTGGGGAGTGGGAAAGCGTACATCGCCAATTACCGGTTGTTTTGTCTCCTGCTGGAAGCTCCGTGAGGCTGCTTTCTCGTACCCCGTTTGCTGGTCTCCGATAGGAGTCCAAGATGGCGGATCCGCGCTGCGTTAGCTGGTAGGGGACCTCTGCGTGAATCTCTCCTCGCTGTCCGTTCTCTGTCAGTTTTCTCACTCCATTTGGTGCTTGGCTGAGTTCTTTATCTCTTCATTTGATGTTTTAGGGTTTCAGGATTATGTTCTCTGTTCGGCTTAGTTTTTCGGGTCTTTGCTGTGGAGGGACGGTGTGGTGCTTCTGCCTAGAGCGCCATTTTGCCAGAACCCCCAAAGTTTATTTTTTATGAAAATAAATCCACTGGCATAGTGAGGGATGGATTGGAGGAAGACAGATAGATCACATCTTAGGCTTTGGAAACAACCCAATTGAGAAAAGTATGGTTCTTTGAAGTAAGGCACTGATTATGAGGGGTAGAGAAGAAGGAACAGATCCAGGTGATTTTGATCATTGGTTTAGCTATGTGCTCTGAAGAAGAAGGGTTTGGGGTGAGTCTGAAGTTTCTAGCCTGGGAGATCTGGTGAATGAAAACACCTTTAACAGAGAGGTACCAAAAATATGCAGCGGAGCAGGTTTTGTTGGGAAGATTTTCAGTACAGTTTTGGATAGCTCAAGTTTTAAGTGCCTATTGAACATCAAAGGAGGAATGCATGGAGTTAGCATTTTTCCTGTGATTCATAATAATCTTGTAAAGTAGATAATTGATGTGAAACATTGTTTTTGTCTAGAAATTGACAGACTGTCTTCATGGCAATCATGGGACAATTAGGTTTCAGAAATATATAGGATTAGACATTACATTGTCCTTTTAGTCAACTTTTGATGAAATGTCAGCCAATGGCTCTCCTCCAAACAGTTATAGTTAATTCTTCTCTAGTTAATTCTTACTGTCTTTTTTCTTTCTTCAAGTACTTGTGGAAATAGATTCTGGAGACATAGAATCTCAGTAGGCTTGTCTCCCTTCTAATACATACAACAGGGTTCAGACATTTTTTGTGTTCTCCACTTGCCTTTGTACCCTAACTGCTGAAAGATGAGACTGTAGGCAGCATGAAAGCAAGAAGGCAGCAGAAGTGGTTGTACAGTCAGTTTTTCCAACAGCTCTGTAGCCTGCAAGCTGCCCTCAGCAGCTGGTAGGGATGCAAAAGGAACTGGCTAATTGCACCCGTCTCCATGTTCATCACTCATTCAGGTTTTGGGGTCTGGGTTAAAGGGAGAGTTTTATTGTGAAAGTGGGATGTTGAGATGCAGAGTTGACTTTTAATTGTAGGGAAAGGATGCTTACCTTTGGTGTTCCTTTCCCCTCTGACTGGCCATTCTGAATCTTTGTACCTGCTGCCTTCGTTTTCAGGCCTGGTTGGGCCGAATTCACTGCTGCATCTTTCCTAGACTTTCCCCCTCTGGTAGGCATTTTTTCCTTAGGCCTTTCTCTCCCTAATAAAATTCTTTGCTCCTGTATTTAACGCACTAGTATATGTGAATATCTACGATTACTGCTGATTTAAAATGTGCTGTCACTTCCAGTGAGCCCTGGTGGCATGGTGGTTAAGAGCGCACCTGCTAACCAAAACATTGGCAGTTCAAATCCACCAGCCACTCTTTGGAAAACCTACGGGGCACTTTTACTCAATCCTGTAGGGTCCTATGAGTCGGAATCCAGTCGATGGCAACAGGTTTGGTTTTTGGTTTTTTATCACTTCCAAGTAAAAATTGTATTTTAAGAGGGACACTGAGGCAATGTTTTCTCCCAGAAGAGTGACTCTAATGTTAGGGACCATAGGTCCCAGGGTAGTTGGAGTCCTTTCTAATAAGTCTTAAATAATATTGATGTTATACGCATGTCAAAGACATTTAGCAAATAAAGAATAAAATGTATTTATAAAGGCTGAGGGAATAGTGAGTAAAAGCAGATCAGGTGGAATTCATTTGATGAAGCTTGAATAAAGGAGGACAGATGAGTTTTGTTTTTTAGTATGGTGCTAGAAATGGGGTGGAGTAGGGTAGGGTGAGGAGAAGCTGTATATTTTAGTTGAAATGACTTTAAGGGCAGGGCCTTTTATGTTTGTGTCCTCCACAGAGCCTGGAAGAATGATTTACACATGTTGTTGTTAGGTGCCTTCGAGTCTGTTCCGACTCATAGCGGCCCTATGTACAACAGAACAAAACACTGCCTGGTCCTGCACCTCCTCACAATCGTTGCTATGTTTGAGCCCATTGTTGCAGCCACTGTGTCAGTTCATTTATACATAGTATGTAGCAATGGGTAGTTTAAATGAATGAGCAAATTCATGCAGGAGAATTATTGATTTAAAAAAAAAACTTTTATGTGTTTATTTTTTACCTTTAAGAATTCTCTAAATGCATATAGAATAAAAAAAATCTTTCATGGATTTAGCATCTACAAATCATTTAAAAAGGTTATTTGAGATACCAAATGAATTAGGTGAAAATAAAAACTCAGTCCTCGGTGAGCTCCAGATTGAGGAAAGCTGTATGACTCCATAACAAGTAGTGCTGATGAGGGAGTTTTTAAGTTGTCCATCTCTATGTGAGATGTGAGTATTCTGTGCATGTTTTGTTTGACTTTTTAAATGTTGACAAGTCCCAGGTGTATGTTAATAGAAGTGCCATGATCAGAAGTCCATTAGAATGGCATCTGGGAAGGAAAACTGATGTTAAGAAATCAGCAGTAAGAGAGAGAATTAAAAAAAAAAAAAAAACTTGGTGATATGCAGCGCAAATCTGTTGGGAGCAAAGGGAGGGACAAGATGATGGAAATCCTCATTAAAATTAAAAGCCATAGAAAAGTGGGGAATAGCATCAAAGGCAATGCAACATAAATCATTATCTTTCAGGGCTAACTAAAAGACAAAAGAATTAGTGTTGCCAGTTCATGCTTTATGTAGAAAACAATAATTTATTTCCTAGAGGTTTCTTTGACACAAAACCTAACAATGGAAAGCCACCATCGAGTCTGAGCCTTGTTTTAATGAATGTCTTGTACATACAGCAACGATACAGAACTGGAAGCTACAAAGCTCTCCGGAGTATTAGTAAATGAGGTTTTATGCTGTGAAAATAGACAGATGAAACCACGTTCACCGTACCTATTCAAAAATAAGAACGATAATATTCTATTTTATTACAGAATTTCAGTTAACTAAGGCTTTTGGATGTGATATGGAAACCATGGAGCAGTTATCTATATTACTATCCAAGAAAAATTATTGAAGACTTAATGGTGTCCAAGTATTACCAATAAGCATGTATTTATTGACCTCTTGCTGTGTAATAATACTGTGTTAGCTGCTATGGGGAAGAAGATTAAAAAAAACAAAAAGACTGACAATGAAGAAATGTATTTACAACTATGCTCACTGTTATCATGGAGAGGTGCGGTGCATGGTGCAATAAAAATATTTAAGTGAGGGCTCTTGCCAAATCTGCAAGTCAGAGGAAGCACTTTGGAGGAATGGGATACTTAAATGAAACTTGAAAGATGAGAAACATTAGCTAGGCAAGTTACTAGCATTCTAAGCAGAAGGGAGAGTGTGTGTGTAGTCCTGGAGCTTAGAGAACATGGCATGTTCTAGCGACTTTATGAAGCCCAGTGTAGGTGAAACATGACATGATGGGAGTTTGGCTGGAGGTGAGACTGGAGAGTGAGATAGCCATATTGTGAAGGGCCTTATAGACTGTGTTAAAGATTTTAGCCTTTATTCTAAGGACAATGGGAAGCCATGAAAGGTATTAGGAACAGAAAATGATGATGGGAAGTGCATTAAAAGAGATGGTGTACTCTTGAGTAAGGTCACCTTGGAAGACAGTAGTGGGTTAGATGGTTATTTTTTGTTAGTTTTGTACTCATGCTTGGCTACTGGACTTTGTTTACCAGACTTTGACGTGGAGTAATCCGTTTGTATTCCATGAAACCTTTGAAACCAGCTACTGACTGGTTCCACTTTAATAAGCAAATATGTATTAGGAGATGGTGGTAACCATTTGGAGTAGGTATTAGACAATCAACAGTGTGACTAATAATTTGTTTTTCTTTCCAGCAATAGAAGAGATGAAGGAAGGGAAGAGTAATAAAAGGAAGAGATATATAACCTAGTAGCAAGATAGACTATGAACAGTACTCAGGAGACTTGCCATATGTTGTCAGTGGATGAAGTGTGATTCAGGAGATTTGGATTCAGTTATAATATTTTTCATTTGACTTTCCATTTTAACTTGCTTAGAGAATCACTTAAATTAGTCATGCCTTAGTTTCTCTGTTGTAAAGACACTCTGGCCCAGAACCAACCATTATGCAGATTCGGTTAATGAAATCATGTCATTTAGGGTATCTTGAGCTCCAGCCACAGAGAAGTATCTCATGTGAGACGTCTTGATTACAGTTGTTATCTTCTGCTTGTTTGCACTTCAGTTCTTTAGAAAAGAAACAAATTTTGAAGAAATTCCTTTAATAGAGCCTTGGCAATGTAAGCAGTTTATCTCGTAATATTCACACTTTTCTAATTACAATACTGAGTATGTGTCTTTGATGGGTCTCTTACAGCAGGTGTATTGGCTTTCTTCTTTATCCTGGTGTTGGTGTAATATTTTTACAGAACGGCAGAGGGTACTGTGAATATGTCCTGATTTAAGGTGTGAACAATAAGAAAGATGTTTGTCCTGGTTTTGGCTCATAACTCTATGGCAGTCGTCCAGAATGTGGTTGTAAGAGACTGTCATGTAGCAAACTCTGTCAACCTTTCCTTTCTCTTCTCTAAAGTATAATAGTAACACCCCTTTGTCGATTTAGTGTCACTAAAATGTTATTTTCATATGTAGAAATGGTGAAGTCACCAGCAGTTGATGGTGATGCTGACTTGTGGATGGGTTTCACCTGAGCTTTTCACTCACCTTACTTCCTTGAGGACCCATGTCATGCCTCTGGGGACAGTGGTAAAGGTGAGGCTTTGGTCCATGGCTGTGCCACAGAACAAGTCTTGCTTGTGTGGAATTTAACTGCACATCTGACTTTAATGCTGTGCACAGTTTAGCTGAGTGAGGTTGCTTGAGGATACCAATGTATCTCAAAGGGGAGAACTCACTCAAAAATGTGCCTTTGTCTCTTTAGCCAATGGACAAAGGACACAGCCGAAGAGTATGCAAATATCCCCTGTTGAAATGAGAACATAAATTTTTATGACCTACTTTATGTATCTCTTAAGAAAATAAGATCCTGGAATTTCGTTTTCAGTTTCCACCCAATGTCTCATCATTTTCTTTTTTTTTTTTTTTTAATTGT
>NW_004444157.1:1687127-1695385 GCF_000243295.1 Trichechus manatus latirostris
CTTCACCCAAGATACCACTTATCTATTGCCTATTTAGTATTTCCCCCCCACCCCTCCCATCCCTGGTAACCAACAAAGATTGTTACATACATCATTTTCTTTTATGGTAGCCTTCTAAGTCAGATACTGATCACCAAATTGTCTGTGATAACTTTCTGTTGGATTGAAACTCTGAAGCTTTTTTGTTTGTTTGTTTCTTTTGCCTTTGTAGTCTAGAAACTGCCTTTACATTGTAATGTTTTTATCTAGCCATGGCCTACAATAACCTAATGATGACCTTTCACTTCTATTCAATAAGGGAGATAAGCCATAATCTGCTGAGAAGACTGTATGTTTTATGCATTTCTAATTTAAAGGGAGCAGCAGTAGTTTGAGCTCTGGACACTTGGCCTCACGCTCTGTCATCCTGGGAATTTGCCTAGGATGACTGGTAGAAATCATCCCATTCTGAATATATATTGGTTACAAAAGCCAATCTTCTTCTAGAGTAGCCCCAAACACACACTGTTAGGCTTATAGAACAGGACTGGGGGCATTAGTGTGCTGAAACCAGCTTGCACCGACTAGCAAGATCCAATTGTGCAAGTCTCTTCTCAAAACTGTGTTCAATGACATAACATTGGTAGATTGAAATTGGTCGTAGTGAGAGTATTTATACCATGGAAATGGACATAGACTACTAATCAGGGCACCCCCTCCCCTTGGAGAGTTGGTTGGTAAATATTTACCAGCACACCATTGGCTAGCGGCCACTATCCCAGCCATTGAGGCCTACCCTGGAGGGGACTTGGCACACTCCATTCTGATCCTGGAATTGGGACTGACCCAGGCTTCCCAGGGTCTTCTGGGGGCAATCTAGAGGAATAATCCAGGCTAAATCCATACTTTTGAAACTGGACCAGAAACAGCTAAATCATTTGAAGGATAAAGGGCCAGAATAGAGCTGAGTTGCCATTCAGTTTATTGCATTCGCAGTAATGTTGTCTAACAGGCTGATTCCAGGTGCTAGCCATTAACTGTAAATAAGAAATATGGGATCTTTTGTCACTGGAACAATTTACCGAACAAGTACCTTCCTGTCCATTCATGGCAAAGGAATGAGAGGAACAAAAGAAGTCCTCATCTTGAGTGTACTCTGTAAGTGGTTCAGCTCCCTGGCAGACGCTCATGTATTGCATATGTAGCCATCCCAAACCTGCAGATTCTCTTAGCTCAGTAATTGTCAAAACACTGTGTAAATAGTCGGTGATATTGAAGATGGTAATTTCCATAAAGTGTATTTTTTTTCTTTCTTTTTTTGACAAAAAAGGGCTTCCTATGTTTTTTTAGAAGAATGCCTCAGACACCTGGGTTTTAGTGCTTTCATTTTTAGAATGAACATTCATCCTACTTGACAGTTAATATTTTTGACTTTCAGCATACTTTGGAATACTTCTTTACTTTAAAAGTTTTTACTGGTAAAAATATTTATAACACATGGAAAAAAGTGTGTATATATATGTATGTATACATAGACATATACATATATATTCACATATAGGTATAAACAAACATATATTATGTGCAAATGTATATATTATTTGCATTTGTATATAGATGAAAATATCTGTATGGATTCACATTAAGCAGTTACCAGTTGTTACATCTGGTGATTGTAGAAAGACAGTAAGAAAAATGGGAAATATCACTCTTTACTATATATACTTCTATAGTATTTGAATTGGAAACACAATAGCCACAACAGTGGACTCAAACATACCAACAGTCATGAAGATAGCACAGGACTGGGCAATGTTTCCTTCTGTTATACATAAGGTCGCTATGAGTTGGAACTGACTTGACGGCACCTAACAACAATAGCAACATACTGTTTGAATATTTGATAATATGCATATATTACTTTTGTTTTTAAAGTGTATTAGAAAATAGTTTTGTTTATATACTGTTCTATGAGCTTGTGCTCCTCTCCAACAACGTTCTTTGAACTTACCTCTACCTCACTCTTCTCAACTGCTGCACAGCATTCTACCTTAGAGTGTCCAAATCTATCCATCCATCCATATTCACCTACCTACCCACCTAATTATTGTTTGTTTATTTAAATTGGCTCTTTTTCAAATTATAGAAGCAATGCTTGACTTTGGCTCAAACAAAACAAAAAATGAACAACAGAAAAGGATGTAGTTAGAGAAAGATACAAAAGAAAAAAATACACTCTAGTCTCATTTTTCAGAGATAACCGCTATTAGCAAAGTTTCTGTTCTGGGGTTACTTTTGTATCATTAGATAATATGCTGCTTATTATAACATTACTTTTGCCATTATTAATATCATTTTGTTATAATATTAATAATATACTTATCTCCTTCATTGTCTCCTCTTCCTTTTCCTTCCATTCCCTTCCCTTCCTTCTGTGCCAGGCTGAGAAGGAATCCATATCAGGAAATCTAACTATGCCTTAGTTCATAACTTGTGACATTTGACCCAGGTATAGAGGCAGATGAATGGAGGGTGCCCAGCCTTGAGAAGAATGGAGAGAACAAGAGAGGAAAACTGAGTAGAGTCAGAGAAGGGAATGTGGGCTCTTGCCTGTACCAGCCCCTTACCTGGAACCTGAGAGGACTAGGTTGCAGTTTGGTGTTTTAACTGTGGCTGAAATTCTCACCCAGAGTTCCTGGGACTCTTCATGGCATGATAAAGTGGAAAGAGAATGACTTTGGAGTCAGACAGCCCTGTCTTTGAATCCTAGTTTCAACATTTTTTAGCTTTGTGATCTTGGGGCAACTTATTTAACCTCTTTGGGCCCCAGTGTCCTTATCTGTAAACTGGCAATAATATTTTACTCAATGCTACTCTTCTAAGAGTTCGATGATAATGATCACAACAATATTTATTGACTGCTTACGATATGTCTGCTGTGATTCTAAGTGCTTTATATTTATGGAGGGCCTTATGTAATAGTGCACATATAGGAAAGATACTATTGTTATCTCACTTACAGATGAAAAACAAACAAACAGATGCAAACAGGTTAAGCAGCTTGCCCAAAGCCTACAGATAGTAAACGGCATAGTCAGGACTCACAGACTGAGGCAGTCTGGCACCAGATCCTACACCCCTAACCACTATGTTAGACTGTAAAGCACCTTTGTTGTTGTGTGTCATCGAGTCGATTCTGACTCATAGCAGTCCTGTAGGACAGGATAGAACTGCCCTATAGGGCTTCCAAGGCTGTAATCTTTGTGAAAGCAGACTGCCACATCTTTCTCCTGCAGAGTGGCTAGTGGGTTCAAACTGCTGACCTTTCAGTTAGTAGCTGAGTGCTTAACCACTGTGCCACCAGGGCTCCTTGTAAAGCACCTAGTATGGTATATAACACACAGTCATGCTAAGTAGATATTTGTTTCTTTCCTCCTCCTTCTTACTAGATTAAATGATAGATTTTGCTCTTTCAACCCAAAGGAGCCTGTGTGACATTATATGTCATATTCCCCTTTATATTTTTTTCACAGAAAGAAACCGTTAAGCTTTGCTTTAAACTCTGGATTGATATACAAAGTGTTTGACATTATTGTTAAGGCATTAACAATGCATTAGATCAGAGTGCGTTATTATACTTCCTGAAGATGTGAGCTAGAGCCTATCACTTCTTCCCTGCAGTGTTCAAACTCAAGTATGTAGGAGACCTGACAACATTCCTAGTATTCATATGTCCCCCCATAGTGTCCAGAGGAACATGTGAAAATTGAGCCACAAGAATAGATCTGTGCCTTGCATAGTGCCACAAAGCTGAAAGACAAGTTCAAGTAACATATCTGCTACACATTAAAAATATATCCATATTTTTGCAATAAAACATGATCACAGAAGGATAAAAGAACAGTAAGGCAAGGAATGAGTGGTAGGTCTCAGTTAAGAGACTTTATTTGGAAGAAGTCAGAGGAAAGATAGGATGCGAACTTGTACAAAGGGCTATTCTCATTATGTGAGATATCTGTTACCTCCTACATATGTGTTTGATCAATACTTTTTCCTCTATCTTCATTGTTATCACCCTATTCCAGGCCACTATCATCTCTCATCTGTACCACTGCGATAGCATCCTACTGGTCTCCCTGCATCCAATCTTTCTCCTCCCCAGTCAGAGCAGTAGCCAGGATATAGAAATTAGGCAGAGTAAGTCTGGGAGCAAAGTTTGTGTCATTGGGTTCTGGGAGATCAAGGAAGTACCACTCTTTGACTACCTTTTCTGTATGTTCAAGCTCTTCTTTTACACTGCTTCAGCAACATATTTTCATCACTGTCTTAACGACCATCATGCCAACATATTACCTTTTAAAAATGGTGTAAGTTTTTCAGAATGATACCCTACTAGCTATATTTCTATATATATTTCTCCTTTAATCCATTCTCAGCACAGCAGCGAGAGTGATTTGTTCACAACAGTAAGTCAGATAATGCCACTCCCTTGCTTAAAACCTTTACTTCCCACTGTAATTAGGATAAGATGCAATCTTTACCAAGGCCTATGATGCCCTGAAGGTTCTGGCCCCTACGACTCTTCCTTTTACATTCTTTGCTCCAGTTACATTGATCTATCTTTAGTTTCTGAATAATCAGGCAATACTGACCCAACCTTTGCCCATCTTATTTTCTACGGCTGGAACATTGTCCTCCCTATTTTGCATAGTTAAATCCTATGTGTCCTTCAAAGCTCAGAGCATGTGTCACTTTCTCAAGCAAATTTTCTTTGACTACCACACACTAGATCAGATCTTAAAGCACCTTGTATACCTCCTTCTCATGCTTACCATAATTATAATTAAATAATTATCAAATTAATTAACGTGTTTCTCGCAATAGAATATTAGCTCCATGAGGGCTAGGATCATGTATGTCTGTGAATTAAACCAAGGAATGTCTGGGTTGTGACTGTCTCATGGGGGTGGATTTTATGACCGTCTGGCATAGTCCCATACTTGACTTCAAAGTCAGATGATCAGACTGTTTGTTTCTGAGATTTCCGATGTCCAAACATTCCTTTGGTAGTCACAAAAGAATATGAAATATAAAGTCGAAAATATTTTGGAGATTAATAATTTCTTATGAAAACTAACTCTATGGATGGACACTGAATAGCAATATATGTCCATAGCTTAGCTGTTTATTAAAGTTTAGTTAGGGAATAAAACAGTTTGTTAGGGAGTATGAATCAGTGTGCTCAATAAAAATCCTGTCAGCTTTTCCGTTTGCAAATTATGGCTTTAAGATATTGTTGTTAGTTGCCGTTGAGTTGATTCCTACTCACGGTTACCCCATGTGTACAGAGCAGAACTGCTCCATAGGGTTTTCAAGGCTGTGACTATTGGAAACAGATTGCCAGGCCTGTCTTCCAAGATGCTTCAGGGTGCATTTGAACTCCACCCTTTTGGCTAGTAGTCCAGAGCAAATGTTTGTACCACGTAGGGACTCCTCTTTGGAGCCCTGGTGGTGCAGTGGTTACGAGCTCAGGCTGCTAACCAAAAGGTCAGCAGTCAAATCTACCAGCTGCTCCTTGGAAACCCTTTGGGGCAGTTCTACTCCGTCCTATAGGATCGCTATGAGTCAGAATCGACGGCAACACGTTTGGTTTTCTGCAGGGACTCCTCTTTAGGCTATAACTCAGTGAAAAAAAAGTGTTCTTTCAATTGTAGATGAATGATCAGTTCCTGCCAGTCTGTTGCAATATAGGTAATACAATTTGCTAAGCTCAGTTGGACCAGATCGTCTCTTACTGAACCTTTGATAGTTTCAATTGTAGTGTTTTGTAGATACCTTTTGAGACAACTCCTTGTCTATAGATCTGTGTTGGGCAGTGGAGAGCTGATTTTAATTTACTGAGGGAGGTATTCCCTTAAATTAGTCTTTTCAAAACATAAACCCATGTTTACATTTTAATATCAAATGATCTTAATGTCAGCAAAGACCCCAAGTAATAGTTTGCTTTTATTTATTCCTAATTTCTTCCTTGAGTGTAAAGCTTTTGGTAACTCAACTTTAAGAATATCCATTCCTGATAGGGAAAAGGAACCCTGCAAAATATCACCATGGGTCAATGGGGGAACAGAAGGCTGAGGTGAAGACTATGATGACCTAGTGCCATTTCAAGAGGTCTTATGGTACTTAAAACTTAAAGGATCTGAAAAGGGAACCTGGTGATGGAGGCTTAAATCAGAAAGACTCTACATTGAATGAGACTAGAAATTGACCAAACTGCTTGGGTACTTCTAAAAGGACTAACAAGTATGACACATTTGGCACAGAATGTAAAGTTGTGATTTTGAAATCTAAACTCATGGTTGAAAAGGGAGAAATAATCAACTAATTTACTATTATGATGTCAAAAGACTGGTTTGACTGATTTTCAGCAGTTATATTGAGATATAATTTACACACCATACAATTTATTAATTTGAAGTGTACAGTTCTTTATGGAAATGAAAAAGAACTAGTGACCAACTTTATGTGGAAAAGAAAGAGGCCCCGAATAGCCAAGCGCTATTAAAGAAGAACAAAGTAGGAGGCTTCATGCTCCCTGATATCAAAACATACTATACAGCTGCTATAATCAAAACAACCTAGTATTGGTACAGTGATAGACACATAGACCAGTGGAATAGAATTGAGAATTCAGAAATAAATTCATCCATTTATAGACAGCTGATTTTTGAGGTCAAAATCCATTCAGTGGGGAAGAAACAGTCAATAAATGGTGCTGACAAAACTGAATATCCACTTGCACAAAAATGAAACAGGACCCATACCTCACACCATACACAAAAACTAACTCAAAATGGATCAAAGACCTATATGTTAAACCTAAAACTATAAAGTTCCTGGAAGAAAATACAGGGAGAAAAATACAGGACCTAATTTTTTGTAAAAATAGGCTAACAAACCTAACTACAAATGCATGAATAGCAGAAGACAAACTGGATAATTGGAACTTCATAAAAATTAAACACTTAAATGCCTATCAAAAGACTGTATCAAAAGAGTAAAAAGACAACCTACAGAATGGGAAAAAAAATCTTTGGAAATGACACATTAAATAAGGGTCTAATTTCTAAAGTATATAGAAAACTTCAACAAGTCAACAACAGAAAGACAAACAACCCAATTAAAAAATGGGCAAAGGACATGAACAGACATTTCACCAAAGAGGAAATTCAGGCGGCCAACAAACACATGAAAAGATGATCAAGATCGTTAGCCATTAGAGAGATGCAAATCAAAACTACAATGAGATATCATATATTACCCTGGCTAAAATGGCACTGATTAAAAAAAAAAAAGATAATTAATGTTGACAGATGGGGACATTGGAATCCTTATCCATTGCTGATGGGACTGTAAAATGATATAGCCACTATGGAAAATGGTACGACACCGTCTTAAAAAACTAGAAACAGAACTACCTTATGATCCAGCAGTCTAAGATACTGCTATTGGTCTCTACTCAGGAGCAGAAGAGGGCTAGTCTCTACACAAACTAGCCTACACAAGCCATAGCCTGATTTACTCTGAGACCAGAAAAACTAGATGATGCCTGGCTACCACTACCAATGGTTCTGATCAGGGCCACAATAGATGGACCTGGATAGAATGGGAGAAAAATGTGTAGCAGACCTCAAATTTTTTTTTATTGTTGTACTTTAAGTGAAAGTTTACAATTCAAGTTAGTTTCTCATACAAAAATTTGTACACACATTGTTATGTGACCCTAGTTGATCTCCCTATACTGTGACTGCACACTCCTCCTTTCAACCCCGGATTTCGGATGTCCATTGAACCAGCTCCTGACCCTCTCTGCCTTCTCATCTCGCCTCTGGAAAGGAGCTGCCCATTTAGTCTCATGTGTGCTTCTTTGCTCAAGTAGATACTCTTCATGAATATCATTTTATGTCCCATAGTCCAGTCTAATCTTTGTCTGAAGAGTTGGCCTCAGGAATGGTTTTAGTTTTTGGCTAACAGAGAATCTGGGGGCCATGTCTTCTGGGGTCCCTCCAGTCTCAGACCATTAAGTCTGGTCTTTTTACTAGAATTTGAGTTCTGCACCCCACTTTTCTCCTGCTCCGTCAGGCACTCTCTGTTGCGTTCCCTGTAAGCGCAGTCATTGGTGGTAGCCAGGCACCATCTAGTTCTTCCGGTCTCAGGCTGATGAAGTCTCTGGTTTATGTGACCCTTTCTATCTCTTGGGCTAATACTTTCCTTGTGTC
>NW_004444157.1:1697122-1780690 GCF_000243295.1 Trichechus manatus latirostris
TTTCACAATGTTGAGTCTGCTATCCATGAGCAAGGTATACAGGTCTCTTTGGTTTCCCGTAGTAGTGTCTTGTAGTTTTCATTGTATAGGGCTCTTATGTCTCTGGTTAGATTTATTCCTAACTATTTTATCTTCTTGGGGTATTGATTAGGTAATTTCCTCTTCCAAGTTCTCTTTGTTGGTGTAGAGGAATCCAACTGATTTTTGTCTGTTTATCTTGTATCTTGATAACTTTGCTGTAATCTTCTATTAGTTCCAGTAGTTTTCTTGTGGATTCTTTGGGGTTTTCTGTGTAAAAGATCATATCATCTGCAAATATAGGTACTTTTACTTCTTCCCTACCAATTTGGATGTGCTTTATTTCTTTTTCCAGCGTAATTGCTCGGCTAGGACCTGCAGCAGAATGCTGAATAAGAGTGGCGATAAAGGGCATCCTTGTTAGGTTCCCTTTCTCAAGGGGAATGCTTTCAAACTCTCTCCATTTAGGTTGATGTTACCTGTTGGCTTTGTATAAATGCCCTTAATTATGTTGAGGAATTTCCCTTCTATTTTTATTTTGCTGAGAGAACTCAAATTCTTGAAAAATTCAGACTTACTGGACCCATTGAGGCTGAAAGACTCCTTGAGACTATCGCCCTGAGATACTCTTTAAACATTGAACTGAAACTATCCCCTGAGGTCCCCTTTTAGCGAAATAACAGTTTGGCACACAAAATAAAGGATATTACCTGAATACAAATTGTCTTCGAAGAATTATAGCCAGAATGCTCCTTAGAAGCAAGGATGTCAAGACTTCATCTCACTTACTTGGGACATGTTATCAAGAGGGACAAGTCCCTGGAGAAAGACATCGTGCTGAGTAGAGGGTCAGCAAAAAGTTGGATTGACACAGTGGCTGCAAAAATGGGCTCAAACATAGCAATGATTGTGAGGATGGTGTAGGACCAGGCAGTGTTTCGTTTTGTTGTACACAGGGTCGCTATGAATTGGAACCGACTCAGTGGTACCTAACAACAACATAACAACTCGAGTATGGGTCTACATTAAGAAACCATCTATAGGAGACCAAATGGTCAACAGTTACTCTAAAGCAAAGATGAGAAGACTAGGGGGTCAGGGAGACTAGAGTACTGGAAATGGAACAACCAGAACACAATTGATGAGATTGTTGACACACTGTGAAAAATGTAATGTCACTGAACAACTTGTATAGAAATTGTCAAATGAGAACCTATTTTAATGTATAAACTTTCACCAAAAACAATCAAATATTCTTAAAAAAATAAAATTTACAATTCAGTGTTTGTTTTTTTTTTAGGGTCTGTTTTTTTATTTTTTAATTTTTTTATTGTACTTTAGATGAAGGTTTACATAACAAATAGTTTCTCATTAAACAGTACACATACTGTTTTATGACATTGGTTAACAACCCCATGACATGTCAACATTCTCCCTTCTTGACCTTGGGTTCCCTAGTACCAGCTTTCCTGTCCCCTCCTGCCTTCTAGTCCTGGTCCCTGGGCTGTTGTGCCCCATTAGTCTCATTTTATTTTATGGGGATGTCTTATCTTTTGCTGAAGGGTAAACCTCGGGAGTGACTTCATTACTGAGCTAAAAGGGTGTCGGGGGCCCATAGTCTTGGGGTTTCTCCAGTCTCTGTCAGGCTAGTAAGTCTGACCTTTTTTTGTGAGATAGAATTTTGTTCTACATTTTTCTCCAGCTCTGTCTGGGACCCTCTGTTGTGATCCCTGTCAGAGCAGTCAGTGGTGGTAGCTGGGCACTGTCTAGTTGTACTGGACTCAGTCTGGTGGAGGCCATGCTAGTTGTGGTCCATTAGTCCTTTGGACTAATTTTTCCCTTATACCTTGTTTTCTTCATTCTCCCATGCTCTTGAAGGGGTGAGACCAGTGGAGTATCTTAGATGGCTGCTCATGGGATTTTAAGACCCCAGACGCTACTCACCGAGGTAGAATGTAGAACATTTTCTTTATAAACTGTGTTATGCCAATTGAGCTAGATGTTCCCCAAGACCACGGTCCCCACAGCCCTCAGCCCAGCAATTCGGTACAGCAAGGAGTTTGGATGTGTCTATGGAGCTTCCAGGACCTTTCCTTGTACAAGTTGTGCTGGCTTCCCCAGTATTGTGTACTGTCTTACCCTTCACCATAGTTTCCACTTACCTATTGTCTCTTTAGTATTTCCCCCTCCTACCCCTCCCATCCCTCATAGCCATCAAAGAGTGTTTCTTTTGTGTGTGTAAACCTTTTCATGAGTTTTTAGAGTAGTGGTCTCATACAATATTTGTCCTTTTGTAATTGACTTATTTCACTCAGGATAATGTCCTCCACTTTCATCCATGTTAAGAGATGCTTTGCAGATTCATCATTTTTCTTTATTGTTGTGAAATACTCCATTGTGTGTATGTACCATAGTTTGTTTATCCATTCATCTGTTGATGGGCATCTAGGTTGTTTCCTTTTTGCTATTGTGAACAGTGCGGCAGTGAACATGGGTGTGTATATGTCTATTTGTGTGACAGCTCTTATTCCTCTAGGATTTATTTCTAGGAGTGGGATTGCTGGACCATATGGTATTTCTATTTCTAGCTTTCTAAGGAAGTGACATATTGTTTCCCAAAATTGTTGTATCATTTTGCATTCCCACCAGCAGTGCATAAGAGTTCTGATCTCCCCACAGCCTCTCCAACATTTGTTATTTCTAGTTTTTTTTGATTTGTGCCAGTAATGCCAGGGTGAGATGGTATCTCATTGTGGTTTTGATTTGCATTTCTCTAATGGCTATTTACCATGAGCATTTCCTCATGTGTCTGTTGGCTGTTTGAATGTCTTTTTGTTGAAGTGTCTGTTCGTTTCCTTTGCCCATTTTTTAATTGGATTATTTGTCTTTTTGTTGTAGAAGTGTTAGATTTTCATGTAGGTTTTAGAGATTAGACCTTGTCTGACTTGTAATGTACAAATTTTTTTTTCCCAGTCTGTAGGTTTTCTTTTTACTCTTTTGATGAAGTCTTTTGATGTGCATTAAGTGTTTAATTTTTAGAAGATCCCAGTTATCTAGTTTATTTTCTGGGGTTTGTGTGTTGTTGGTTATGATTCGTATCCTGTTAATGCTGTGTATTAGGGCCTCTAGCGTTGATCCTATATTTTCTTCTATGAACTTTATAGTTTTTGGCATTATATTTAGGTCTTTGATCCATTTTGAATTAGTTTTTGTATATGGCGTGAGGTATGGGTCCTGTTTCATTTTTTTACAGATAGACATCCAGTTTTGCCAGCACCATTTGTTAAAAAGACTGTCCTTTCCCCATTTGATGGACTTTGGGATCCTGTCGAAGATCAGGTGACCATAAGTGGATGGATTTACATCTGGGTTCTCAGTTCTGTTGCATTGGTCAATGCATCTGTTGTTGTACCAGTACCAGGCTGTTTTGACTACTGTAGCTGTATAGTAGTTTCTGAGGTCAGGTAGTGTGAGTCCTCCTACTTTCTTCTTCTTCAATAGTGCTTTACTTATTCAGGGCTTCTTCCCTTTCCATATAAAGTTTATGATTAGTTATTCCATCTCCTTAAAGAATGTCGTTGGTATCTGGATCGGGATTGCATTGTATTTGTAAATTGCTTTGTGTGGAATTGTCATTTTCACAGTGTTGAGTCTACCTGTCCATGAGCGTGGTGTGTTTTTCCATTTATGTAGATCCCTTTTGGTTTCTTGCAATAGCGTTTTGTAGTTGTCTTTGTATAGATCTTTTACATCCCTAGTTAGATTTATTCCTAAGTATTTTATTCTTTTGGGGGCTATTATAAATGGTATTGGTTTCCTGATTTCCTTTTTGTAGTTCTATTTATTGGTTTATAGGAATCCAATGGATTTTTGTATGTTTATCTTGTATGCTGCTACTCTGCTGAATGTATTAGTTCTAGTAGTTTTCTCGTGGAGTCTTTAGGGTTATCTATGTACAGTATCATATCCTCCGCAAATAGGGACAATATAACTTCTTCATTGCCAATTTGGATACCCTTTATTTCTTTTTATTGCCTTATTACTCTCATTAAGTCTTCCATCACAGTGTTAAATAGGAGAGTAGTGATAAAGGATATCTTTGTCTTGTTCTTGTTCTCAAGGGGAATGTTTCTAGCCTCTCTCCATTAAGAATGATATTGGCCATTGGCTTTGCATAGATGTTCTTTAGTATGTTGAGAAATTTCCCTTTTATACCTATTTTATTGAGAGTTTTTATCAGGAATGGGTGTTGGACTTTGTCAAATGCCTTTTCTGCATTAATTGAGATGATTATGTGATTCTTTTCTTTCCTTTTAATTTATGTGGTGGATTACGTTGATTAATTTTCTAATGTTGAACCATCCTTGCATACCTGGTATAAATCTTACTTGGTCATGGTGTATTATTTTTTTGATATGCTGCTTAATTCTATTGGCTAGAATTTTGTTGAGCATTTTTGCTTCCATATTCATGAGAGATATTGGTCTGTAATTTTCTTTTTTGGTGGTATCTTTGCCTGGTTTAGGTATCAGGGTTATGCTGACTTCATAGAATGAATTTGGAAGGGTTGCTTCCTTTTCTATGTTCTGAAATAGTTTGAGTAGTAGTGGTATAATCTCTTCTCTGAATGTTTGGTAGAATTCTCCAGTGATGTCATCTCGGCCAGGGTTTTTTTTTGTTGTTGTTGTTGAGAGTTTTTTTTTTTTATTATTACTATTTCAATCTCTTCTCTTGTTATGGGTCTGTTCAGATTTTAAACATCACTTTGTGTTAGTCTGGGTAGGTTGTGTTTCTAGAAATTTATCCATTTCCTCCAGGTTTTCAAATTTGAGTATAGTTTTTCATAATACTCTGTTATGATCCCTTTTATTTCAATTGAGTCTGTTGTAATGTCCCACATTTCATTTCTTATTTGGGTGATTTGTGTCCCCTCCTGTTTTTCTTCTGTCTGTTTGGCCAGTGGTTTGTCGATTTTATTGATTCTTTCAAAGAACGAACTTTTGCTTTTGTTGATTCTGTTGTTTTTCTGTTCTCTATTTCATTTATTTATGCTCTAATTTTTATTATTTCCTTCCTTCTGGTGGCTGTGGGCTTTTTTTGCTCTTCTGTTTGTTTGTTCAAGTTGTGTAGGTAATGTTTTGATTTTGTCCCTTTCTTCTTTTTTGATGTGTGCATCTATTGCTAAGAATTGTCCTCTGAGGACTGCCTTTGCTGAATCCCAAAGGTTTTGGTTTGATGTGTTTTCATTCTCATTTGACTCTTGGAATTTTTTGATTCCATCTCTGATTTCTTCTATTACTCAGTGGTTTGTAAGCAGGATGTTATTCAGTTTCCATGTAATTAATTTTTTTCCTTGGTCTTCCTTTTGTTAATTTTTACCTTAATGGTGTTGTGGTCAGAGAAGATACTTTGTATTATCTCTGTGTTTTGGATTTTGTTGAGGGTTGCTCTGTGGCCTAAGATGTGGTCTATTCTGGAGAACGTTCCATGTTCATTGCAAAAGAATGTGTACTTTGCAGCTATTGGGTGTAATGTTCTATATAGGTCTCTGAGGTCAAGTTGGCTGATTGTGCCCTTTAGGTCTTCTGTGTCTTTGTTGAGTTTCTTTCTAGATGTTCTGCCCTTTACCAAGAGTGGTGTGTTGATGTCTCCTAGTATTATTGTGGAACTGTCCATTTCTGTTTTCAGTGCTGTTAGAGTTTGTTTTATGTATTTGGGAGCCCTGTCCTTGGGTGCATAGATGTTTATTATGGTTATGTCTTCATGATGGATTGTCCCTTTAATCACTATATAGTGTCCTTTTTTGTCTTTTATGGTGGATTTTGTTTTAAAGTCTGTTTTATCTGAGATTAGAGTTGCCACTCCTCTTTTTTGGCAGCTGTTTGCTTGATATATTTTTTCCACCTTTGATTTTTAATAAATTTATGTCTTTGTTTCTAAGCTGTGTCTCTTTTAGACAGCATATTGATGGATCCTGTTTTTTTATTCCATTCTGTCACTCTCTGTCTCTTTATGGGTACATTGAGTCCATTTACATTCAGTGTAATTATTGATAGGTGTGAGTTTATTGCTGTCATTTTGTAATGCCTTTTTTGTTGTGCTGATGTTTGCCTTGTTCCTCTTACTCTCCTGTGCTGAGTTCCTTTCATTTGTGGATGTTTTTTTCATTTCTTTTGTTTTTGTAGATTTTGTTTTTATTGAGACTTTGTTTTTCTTCTTTATTTTGATGTGTAGGTTTTTTAACTTTCTTTGTGTTTACCTTGAAACTTACCCTTATCTTCCTAGGTTTGAACTTGTCTATTATTGCCTTGCCTTCCTCCATTAGAAGGTTCTATACCTACACCATTCATTTCCCCTTTATTGTTCTGATGTTCTTGTGATTTACAGATTAACCTCTCTGGTTCCCTATTGTAATTTTTTTGGTTTTGAATAATCCCTGAGAGTTCATTTCCTAGGTTGGTATCTGGCTGATACGGTCCCGCGTCCTAGATTCAGCCTGTGGTCTGATGTTGCTTGTTCTCAGACCGAAGGACTCCCGTTAATAATTCTTGTAAGTTTGGTTTGCTTTTTACATATTCCCTTAATTTCTGTTTATCTGGAAATGTCCTAATTTCATGATCATGTTTGAATGAGAGTTTTTCAGATAGATTATTCTTGGCTGGCAGTTTTTTTCTTTCAAAGTTTTATTTGTGTCATCGCATTGCCTTCTTGCCTGCATGGTTTCTGCTGAAAAATCTGAGCTTAGTCTTGTTCTTTCTCCTCTGTATGTGACTTTTTGTTTTTCTCGAGCTGCTCTCAGGATTCTTTGTTTGTCTTTAGTTTTAGCGAGTATGATTATGACATGCCTTGGTGATTTTCTTTTGCGGTTTATCGTGTATGGGGTTCATTGAGCTTCTTGGATGGTCAGCTTTTCATCTTTCATGATATTGGGGAAGTTTTCTGTCAGCAGATCTTCAATGATCCTGTCTGTGTTTTCTGTTTTCTCCCACTGTTCCTGGAACTCTGATCAGTCACAAATTTTTGCTTTTGATTGTATCCCATGTAGTTCTCAGGGTTTCTTCAGTTTTCTTTGTTATTTTTTCTGATTTTTCCTCAAACAGAGTTGTAGCCAAGTGTTTGTCTTCAGTTTCACTGATCCTGTCTTCCATCTTTTCATAGCTGCTCCTCAGCCCTTCTATGATACTGTCCGTTTCTGAAATCTTGTTGTTTATCTTTTGGATTTCTAATTGTTGTTTTTGTATGATTTCTAGTTGTGAATTTATTTTGGTATTTTGTTCCTGTATTATTTTTCCGGATTTTTCTATTTTTTGTGTGTATTTTCCATGAATTTGTCTGCCATTTCCATGAATTTGTCTATTTTTTCCTCATTTTTGTCTGCTTTTTGCTTCAACTCTTGGAAAACTCTGTATATTAGAGATGTGCGTTCCCTGTCAGGTAGTTCTAGTGCCTTTCCTTCCACTGGAAAGTCATCTGGTGTTTTATTTTGAATGCCTACTTGAACCATTTTCTCCTGTTTTTTTATGTTTTGGTATTGTCTACCGTCTTTGGTTCATTCCATAGTCATTTTCTTTGTTTACTGATTGTAAATTTGTTTTGTCCTGCTTTTTTGTTTTATCTTGTTGTGTCTGAGCAAGCAGGCTGTTCGTTCTTTGTTGGTTGCTCAGTCTGTGGTCACGATACTTTTTGGCTCCTTTTCCAATGGGCAGGGTCAGTCACTCAGCTATGGTGCAACAGGGCTGGTCTAACTGAAGGGGATTTTCTGGGATGGGTTGTTTGTGGCAGGTACTAGGGCCAACAGGGCAGGCCAGGAATCAGTGCAGGGCAGGTTCCAGTAGGCTATGCCTGTATTGCTCGGGGGCGTGATATTTAGCACATGGTGCATGTAGGCAGGAAGGGGGGGAGAGTTTGTGAAGTGTGGAGCTAAGATGGGTATGGGAAAGAGGAAAGGGAGGAGTGAGAAACAGGGGCAAGAAACAAGCCAACAAACAAAAAAGAGTGTTATGGAAGCTTTCCATTGGAGTGGAAAGATAAGAGACCGAGAAATAGAGAAAAACAAAAAGGAAAAAAAGAAAAAAAAGGGTAAAATAAAAAATAGATAAAAGTTAGAAAAATAAGAAAAGCAAATCCCCCAGGGATCCACCAGTGCCTCTGCGAAGATTGGGGAAGTAGCTCCCAGGCTGCGAAGTGTGGCCTGGTTAGAAGGGGTAGAGGTGTCACACAGCACCAGGTATTCAGGAGACGGGAAAAGAAGGTAAGTATAGAGAGATGAGAAAGTGAGAAATGAAGAGAGACAAAAAGGGCAAAAAAGAGAAAATAAAATAAAAAGAGAAACCAAACAAAAAACAAAAAGGAAATACCCCTAGGAATCCCACTGTGCGGCTGCACAGACTGAGGAAGTAGCTCCCAACCTGCGCAGTCCAGCCTGGCTAGAAGGGGCTCCCAAGCTGAGAAAAGAAGAAGAAAACAAGTCAGAACAGAACAAATCAAAACAAGCAAACAAAGCCCCAGGGATCCCACTAGCGTGGCGTTGCAAGCTGGCAAGCAGTTCCACAGTCGAGCGGCATTTTACAGCCTTTCAGGAAGAAGCGAAGATGGCACATGGAGCCAGGTATTTGAAAGAAAGGTGGGGGAGGTGGTGAGAGGTATGGAAGAAACCAAAAGAAGTGGAAAAAAGCAACTTCAGTAGCAAAGAAATGACACTCTGGGAGCCAGCCATTGTGGGCAGATGGAATCCAAGCCACACAGGGCTGAAGCCAGTGGCTCCTAGCCAGGAGACTGTGGCAACAGGAAGCAGGGGAGGCTGTGTGGGGGTGAAGAAGGGTTGGGGGTTGGAAAGCATTTATTACTGGTTACCAACTGTTCTGTCTCCTGTTGGGAACTCCGTGAAGCTGCCATCCTGTACTCCGTGTTTGCTGATCTCTGACAGGTGTCCAAGATGGAGAATCTGTGCTGTGTTAGCTTATAGAGGACTGCTGCACGTACTTCTCCTCGCTCTTTGTTCTCTGTCAGTTTCTTATTCTGTTTGGTGCTTGGCTGAGTTCTTTATTTCTTCATTTGATGCTTAGGGTTTCAGGATTGACGTTTGTCTTTGTTTGACCTAGCTTTTCAGATCTTTGCTGTAGAGGGATGTCGTGGTGCTTCTGTCATAGCGCCAGGTTGCCCGGAAGTCAATTCAGTGGTTTTTAGTATATTCACAGAGTTGTACAGCCATCACCACCATCTAATTCCAGAACATTTTCATCATTCTCAAAAGAAACTCCATTCCAATTAGCAGTCATTCCCCACTTACCTAACCCAATGCACAGCTCTAGGCAACCACTAATCTACTTTTGGCCTCTACAGATTTATCTATTCTGGACATTTCATATAATTGGAGTTACACAGTATGTGATCTTTTGTGACTGGCTTCTTTCACTTAGCATAATGTTTTCAAAGGTTACCCATGTTGTAGCATGTATCAATATTTTATTCTATTTTATGGTCCAACAGTATTCCATTGTATGAATATAGCACATTTTATTTACTCATTTATCAGTTGATGGACATTTGGGTTGTTTCCACTTTTTGTTTATTATGAATAATGCTGCAATGAACATTCTTGTACAAGTGTTTGTGTGGACTTACGTTTTTATTTCTCTTGGGTGTAAGAGTGGAAATATTTAGGTCATATGATAACTCTGTTTACCGTTTTGAGGAACTGCCAAACTGTTTTCCAAAGCAGCTGCAGCGTTTACATTCCCACCAGTGATATAAGAGGGTTCCAGTTTTCTACAACCTCATCAACATTTATTATATCTTCTTGATTATACGTGTCCTAGTGGGTGTGAAGTGGTATCTCATTGTAGTTTTTATTTGCATTTCCCTAATGGCAAATGATGTTGGGCATCTTTTCATGTAGTTATTGTCTATTTGTATATCTTCTTTCGCTAAATATTCAGATTCTTTGCCTGTTTTTAAATTGGGTTATTTATATTTTTATTGTTGAGTTGTAAGAGTTTTTTCTTTTTATATGTATATATTCTGGATATAAATCCCTTATCAGGTATATTGGAAACCCTGGTGGCATAGTGGTTAAGAATTTGGCTGCTAACCAAAGTTGGCAGTTCAAATCCACCAGTCACTCCTTGGAAACTCTTTAGGGCAGTTCTACTCTGTCCTATAGGGTTGCTATGAGTTGAAATTGACTTGGCGGCAATAGGTTTTGAATCAGGTATATAATTTGTAAATATCTTTCTATTTTTCTCCCATTCTGTAGGTTGTCTTTTCATTCTCTTGATAGTGTCCTTTGCAGAAAAGTTGTTAATATAAGGTCCAGTTTATCTGTTTTTTTCTTTTGTTGCCTGTGCTTTTGGTGTCATATCTAAGAAGGCTTTTCCAAACCCAAAGTCATGAAGATTTACTCCTATGTTTTCTTCAAAGAGTTTTATAGTTTTAGCTCTTACATTTAGGTCTATGATCCCTTTTCAGTTAATTTTTTGTATGTGGTATGAGGTAGGGGGTCCAAATTAATTCTTTTGCACGTTAATATCCAGTTGTCCCGATACTAATTGTTGAAAATACAATTATTTCCCTATTGAACTGAGTTGGACTCTCAATTCTATTCCATAGATCTGTATATCTATCCTTATGCTGGTACCACACTGTCTTAATTACTGTAGCTTTGTAGTAAGTTTTGAAATCATGAAGTTTTGTACTTTTTAAGAGTATGAGTTTTGTATTTTTTATTACGTTTATTTCTAAGCATTTTCATATTTTGGTGCTACTTAAATGGAATCATTTTCTTAATTTCATTTTTCTCATTGCTAGTATATAAAAATACAACTGACTTTATATGTTCACCTTGTATCCTTGCTAAGCTAATTTATTAGTTCTAGTAGACTTTTTTAGTGGATTCCTTAGGATTTTCTGTATACAGATAGTCCCCAACTTATGACAGGGTTCTCTTCTGATGACTCCGTCATAAGTCAGTTCTGATGTAAGTCTAATGCCTCTTTTTTTTTTTTTAGTTTTAATTATTATTGCCTTTTGTTATCAGTATCTTTATGAATCTGATCTTTGTTTTTGGGGTCTGGAAGCATTACATATAAGCAGTGCAGGTGTTACAGTTGGAGAAACTTGAACATCTCAGCTTCAAATTAACAGCTGATGCTTCTTATGGTACGGAACACTGAATAAGATCACACTTCAGGCCTGTCTACAATGAAGTCAGTGTTGGTGTGATAACAATGAAGTCGGAGTCGTAAAGGCTGTGAGGCGCATATGCAGTTCAGTTGTTGTATGTCGTTAGAGTTGAACATTGCCCAAGTTTCTATCCATTACGACTCCCACCACCAACACTGACTTCTTTATAGACCAGGCCATAGCCTGCTATACAGCAGTGTTTTGAACAGTAAATTATAAAATCAAACATCTGCAGTTGAATGTCTGAGAATGATAACATCAGCAAATTACGTGCTGCAACATTGTATGTAGTACGTATTACTAACCATAAGATATAAAAAAAAATCCATAGATGGTCGTTAAGTGTGGTTTATTGTAACTCAAATACATCGTAAGTCGGGGTCTACCTGTACAAGATGATGTCATCCTTAGATAGAGATTATTTTATTTCTCCTTTCCAGTCTGGATGCCTTTTATTAATTTTCTTGCCTAACTGCTCTGGCTAGAACCTTTACTACAGTGTTTAATAGAAGTGGTGAGAGTGGCTATCCTTGTCTTGTTCGTGATCTTAGAGTGAAAGTATTCAGTATTTCACCATTAAGTATGATGTTTTTTTTGGATTCCTTTTATCAGATTGAGGAATTTCCCTAATTTCTAATTTGCTGAATGTTTTTATCATGAAATGTTGTTGGATTTTGTGAAATGCTTTTTCTATATCTATTGAGATGATCATGTTTTTAATTTATTTTATTGATATGGTGTAATATGTTGATTTTTTTAAATTGTGGTGAGAATATACACAACAAAACATACAGCAATTCAACAATTTCTACATGTACAATCCAGTGACATTGATTGCATTCTTCAAGTTGTGCAACCATTCTCACTGTTTGTTTTCCCAAATTATCCTACCACCAAGAACATACATTCACATAATGGATTTTTTGAATGTTATACTGAACTTGGATTCCTGGGATAAATCTCATTCGGTCATGGTGAAATAATCCCTTTTATGTGTTGCTGGATTTGGTTTACTAGTATATAGTTGAGGATTTTTGCATCTATACTGATAAAAAATACTGGTTGTCTGAGGCATATAGTGCTGCTGTAACAGAAATACCACAAGTGGTTGACTTTAACAAAGAGACATATATTTTCTCACAGTCTAGTAGGCTAGAAGTCCAAACTCAGGGTGTCAGCTCCAGGGGAAGGCTTTCTCTCTCTGTCGGCTCTGAAGGATGGTCCTTCTCATCAGTCTTCCCTTGGTCTGGGAGTATCTCACTGCAGGAACCTCAGGTCCAAAGGATGCACTCTGTTCCTGGCACTACTTTCTTGGGGGTATGAGGTCCCCTCTCTCTGCTTGCTTCCCTTTATCTCTTGAGAGATAAAAGTTGGTATAGGCCACACCCAAGGGAAACTCCCTTTACATTGGATCAGGGATGTGACCTGGGTAAGGGTGGTATTACACCCTAATCCTCTTTAATGTAAAATTACAATCACAAAATGGAGGACAACCACACAACTCTGGGAATCATGGCCTAGCCAAATTGATACATACTTTTTTTGGGGGACACAATTCAGTCCATGACACTGGTCTATACTTGTCTTATAGCGTCTTTGTCTGGCTTAGGTATCAGGGAAATGCCGACCTCATAGAGTGAGTTAGGAAGTGTTCCTCCTCTTATATTTTTGGAAAAGTTTGAGAAAGAATGGTATTTACTCTTCTTTAAATGTTTTGTAGAATTTCCTAGTGTTTTTCTTTATTGGAAGCTTTTGATTACTGATTCAGTATCTTTAATTGTTATGGGTCTATTAAAATGCACTATTTTTTCTTGGGTATGTTTCAGAATTTCATGTCATTTTAGACATTTGTCCCTTTCATCTAAGTTATCTGATTTGTTTGCATACAATTTTTCATAATTCTTTTTTTTTCCCTGTAGGGTCAGTAGAGATGTCCCTTTTTTGGTTTGACCAATTTAAAAATACATACATTTATTTAAAATGATGTTTATTCTGGGGGAATAATATAGTTAATGATGAACATAATGTGAACTTCTACGCCATAATTCCACTACCCACATATAAGGACTAAGCACATTTACTTTGTGTTTTTAACATGTATTTTCTATAGTTGAGATTATGCTTGTTATTAATTTTGTAGCCTTCTTTTTTCACTTAATATTATGTACATCTGCCATATTATTAAAATTATTTTTCTAAGCTGCTTAATATACTTTTGTATGAATGTGACATAATTCACTGAATTTTTCTTTTTTTCAACTTTTAAGTTGCTTCTTAAGTTTAGCTATTATAAATCATACCACAGTCTTTGTACGTAAATCTTTTACACATATCATTCTGCATTTACAATTTTGTATCTTAGCTTCCCTTAGCATTATGTCAAGAGCATATCCCACATCATATCATTTAAATTTTTGAAAATCTAATTGTTAATGCCTATAAAATACTCCACCATATAAGTATACCATATTTTTTCTAACAAACTCCCTATTCTTGGACACTAAGATTATTTAGAACTTTGGTAGTATAAATCTTGTAAAGATTGACATATTAATGTCTAAATCTTTGCTTACATTTTGGGTTATTAAGATATCTGAGGTCAAAGGGTTTGAATTTTTGCTATTGCCTGAAATTTTACATTAAGTTAAAATCATGCTCCATCATAGAGACATGCTGTAATTGCTCTAACCCTTGCCATATTTTTGGATGTCTTATATTTTTGTTATTAGGATTAATCCTAGCATAAGCATCCTTGTACACGAGTCTTTGAGTACATTTTCTAAGACAGGTAATTTTTAAAATTATTGTAGGAACATAATATCTAATTTGCTCTCCAGAAAATGAATGCCAGTTTATATTCTCATTGCCAGTGTATGAGAGTGTTTGTTTTACTGCAGGCTTTCTAACATTGAGTTAATACTGTTATTTTTAAAATCTTTGTTTATTTGATAGATTCTACCAATGTTGATCAGGAAAAGGGGGATCAAAAGATAGAGTATTCATTTGAGGAAGGGGTGTAAATTTTTATGAAAAGGCTTAAGAAACAATCGGGATGACCCCAGGGGTAGTTAGGCATTTGCAGGAAACTTCTGTGCTATATTGAAATGATGTAGGAACACCAGTGATGTGGAAACAAGAAGATTTCCAAGCTAATAATCATGATGATGATTATAACAAGTATTATTATTATTAAAACACATTTATCAGATTAATTTTTAGATGACAAAATTAAAATGGACATTACTAGTGATCAGTCTTTTAACTTTCTCCCATTGATTCATTTTCAAGTACATTTGTGTCTGGTGAACTAGTGGATACCTCAGATCCTGAAAAAAGTTAAAACAAGGGAGTGATAAAAGGGAGAAGAAAACAACGATTTCTGCAGAAAAGTAGGGTTGGGGTATCCAATGGAGAGGGCAGGCAGATGCTTGGGTTTATACTTTGTAGTGGAGAGTGGACATGAGTTGTAGGGTAGCAAGATAGATTGTATTCATTTTAAGGCGAGAAGAGAAAAGGGAGTACTTGCACTTTTCTTTTGCCTAAATGTAATTTCAAAGTCTTATATCTATTGGGCAGTGAAGAGATATTAATAAATCATCAACGTGATCTCTGCTCTACCAAAGACTTGTGTGCACATGATTATGCACACACATACACACAAACAACACATGCACACAAACCCTTACAAACGACGATTCTGCCTCTAGTGCTTGCCCATCTGCCCTTTCCCACCTGGCAAACTTCTGTTTCTCCTGCAAGTGTCACCTCCTCTGAAAAACCTTCTCTGACTTCCCTAAGCAGAATTAATAACAACCATAGCACCAATGGAAACCCTGGTGGCGTAGTGGTTAAGTGCTATGGCTGCTAACCAAAAGGTCGGCAGTACGAATCCACCAGGCGCTCCTTGGAAACTCTGTGGGGCAGTTCTACTCTCTCCTGTAAGGTCACTATGAGTCGGAATCGACTCAATGGCACAGGTTTTTTTTTTTTTTTAAATGGATAGCACCAATAATGATAGCAAATGTGTAGTGATAGCTGATTCCATGTCTGTTAATAGGTTAGGTTCTTTATATGTATTATACTGTACATAATGCAAACAGCAACTCTTGTAAAGTAGGTACTACTATTTCCCCCATTTTCTGATGAATAAATGGAAGGTCAGAGAGTATAGATAACTTAGCCAAGGTCATACAGCTAGTAAGAGGTGAAACCAGGGCTCAGAAGGCTACATTGCCTCATTTTACAGTGGTCAGTAACCCAAATAAAGTATGATATGCACCTTTCCATCACTCAAAGATAAACAGTTAATACACTATGCCGTAAATAATATTTTATGACTCATTTAAGATGAAAAATAACCATTATTTTATAATTGTTCAGAGGGCACAAAATTTTCATCATCATTTTATGGTTAAAAATATGGGAAACAGAATATTGTAGAACTAGATGCCGTCATTTATCTA
Source organism: Trichechus manatus latirostris (assembly GCF_000243295.1). Taxonomy (NCBI): domain Eukaryota; kingdom Metazoa; phylum Chordata; class Mammalia; order Sirenia; family Trichechidae; genus Trichechus; species Trichechus manatus. The sequence continues at coordinate 1,712,785 of NW_004444157.1, forward strand.
AACCTAGAAGAACAAATTAGATGTATTACACTATTAGAGGAAAGTTCATTGATATAAATATTTCTGACAGTTCCATGTTATTTTTGTTACTTGGCATTTATAATAATATACAATATCCTTGATATGGAATATTCCAAGGAGTTTAACCCCATTTTTCTTCTTGATATCTACCTACCTACCAACTTACCTATGTCAGCACTCACTGCTGTTCATGATAGCTAGGAAAGAAACTTTACAAAATGTAGATTGTTTGTTCTGTCTCTAATTGGCTGTTTGCTTTATTGAAAGTTACTTGCCTCACTGTACCTTGGTTTCCCCATATTTTGCACAAGGGTAATGAGGTTAAATTATTTATGAAAATAACATAAAACCTCAATTAGCTAGAATATGGAAAGAGGAAGATGGAAGAGTTGATAAGATTAAACAAGTTTGTTGGGGGAGTGTTGAACTGAGAAGGTGCCTTTTTAGCTACTAACACCTAAGTGTTGCTGAAAATAATTTAAAAGTAAGTCATAAAGAAAATAGAGATGACAGAATATTAGATATAGTCAAATGTCTTAATTAAAACCAAAACAGAAACAAAAAGCTGGGCTCCAGAAACTTAAATCAGTGAAATTAACATCCAATGCTAGAAAAATCCTGGAATAAACTACCATTAAGAATGTCTTTGCTTCCTCAAACTTCCAACCCTACCTACCCCCTTACTCTGTACAGATAAACTTGCTGGCTGTTTCACAGAGAATGTAGAAAGTCACAGGATGGCAACTTTCCATCACAAGATTTGCAGACTTACTCACACCTTCATTTATCATTTTTGCCTTCCTCCATTTCCAGCTGAAGATTAGAACATTCTCTTGTGTATGGCAAATCCTTCCACTTGAGCTCCAGAAACTTTTCCTCATACATTTATTTCTTCATGGTTTTTGCCCTATAGATTAACCCTGTGTTTCTTTATTCAAAGGAGCCCTGGTGGTGCAGTGGTTAAGTGCTCCACTGCTAACTGAAATGTACTGTGGTGGCTTGTGTGTTTCTGTGATGCTGGAAGCTAACTCACAAGTATTTGAAATACTAGCGGGGTCACCCATGGTGAACAGATTTCAGCAGAGCTTCCAGACTAAGATAGACTAGGAAGAAGGACCTGACAATCTACTTCTAAAAAATTGGCCAGTGAAAACCTTACGAATAGCAGTGGAACATGGTCTGATATATATAGTGCTGGAAGATGTGCCTCTCAGGTTGGGAGGCACTCAGAAGATCTGCCTCCTCAAAGTAGAGTGGATGGAGTCAAGATTTCGAGATCTTCATTTGCTGATGTGGCACGACTCAAAATGACATGTTATCAGGAGGGACCTGTCCCTGGAGAAGGACACAATGCTTAGTAAAGTAGAGGCCCAGCGAAAAAGAGGAAGACCCTGAACGAGATGGATTGACACAATGACTGTAATGATGGGCTCAAGCATAGCAACGATTGTGAGGATGGTACAGGACTGGGCAGTGTTTTGTTCTGTTGTGCATGGGGTCACTATGAGTCGGAATCAACTCAATGGCACCTAACAACAACAACAAGGATCAGTCAGGCCAAAACAGTTTTTTCTCTTTTGGTGGAGTTATCAGACTGGTATATTATAGGAAAACCTAGTCTATCAGATAACATCATGACAAACAGAGAAAAGATTGAAGTTGTCAAGGATTTCATTTTACTTGGATCCACAATCAACGCCTTTGGAAGCAGCAGTCAAGAAATCAAACGATGCATTGCATTGGGCAAATCTGCTGCAAAAGACCTATTTAAAGTGTTAAAAAGCAGATATGTCACTTTAAGGACTAGGGTGCGCCTGACCCAAGGGATGGTGTTTTCAATCACCTCATATGCATGCAAAAGCTGGACAATGAATAAGGAAGACTGAAGAATTGATGCCTTTGAATTATGGTGTTGGCGAAGAATACTGAATATACCATGGACTGCCAGAAGAACAAACAAGTCTGTCTTAAAGAAGTACAACCAGAATGCCAGTTGACCTAGATGTCCCTGGATATCATGGTCGCCAGCCCTCAGCCGAGTACCTCGGTCCCTCAGGGCATTTGGACGTGTCTAGGATGCTTCTGTGACTTTGCCCTGGTCAAGTTGTGCTGACTTCCCCAGTATTGTGTACTGTCTTACCCTCACCAGTTACCACTTATCTATTGTCTATTTAGTGTTTTTCCATCCCTACCCCTCCCCTCCCTCATAACCATCAAAGATTGTTTCTTCCTGTATGGAAACATTTTCATGTGTTTTTATAATAGTGATCTCTTACAATGTTTGTCCATTTGTGATTGACTTATTTCACTCATCATAATGCCCTCCAGATTCATCCATGTTGTGAGATGTTTCGCAGATTCATCATTGTTCTTTATCATTGCATAGTACTCCATTGTGTGTATGTACCATAGTTTGTTTATTCATTCATCTGGGCACTTAGGTTGTTGGGCACTTAGGTTGTTTCCATCTTTTTGCTATTGTGAATAATGCTGCAGTGAACATGGGTGTGCATATGTCTATTCGTGTGACGGCTCTTATTTCTCCAGGATATATTCCTAGAAGTGGGATTGCTGGATCGTATGTTATTTCTATTTCTAGCTTTTTAAGGAAGTGCCATATCATTTTCCAAAATAGTTGTATCATTTTGCATTCCCACCAGCAGTGCATAAGAGTTCCAAGCTCCCCGCAGCCTCTCCAACATTTGTTATTTTCCGTTTTTTTGATTGATGCCAGTAATGTCAGGGTGATATGATATGTCATTGTAGTTTTGATTTGCATTTCTCTAATGGCTAGTGATCGCGATCATTCCCTCATGTGTCTGTTAGCCGCCTGAATGTCTTCTTTGGTAAAGTGTCTGTTCATATCATTTGCCCATTTTTTAATTGAGTTGTTTGTCTTTTTATTGTGGAGGTGTTGGATTTTCCTATAGATTTTTAGAGATTAGGCCTTTGTCAGATATGTCATAGCCAATTTTTTTTCCCAGTCTGTAGGTAGTAAGTAGAATCTTATTAACATGATTGTATCTTTGTTTTCTGATTAAATATCTAATAGGATGATAGAACCATTGCTATGTGAATAACAGATTTCATTGTAGGTGTCTGTAGAATTAGAAGATACAATAATTTGAGATGAATGTGTGCTGTCTCCAGAACTGTCTTCAAGAGTTAATTATCTTTATCTTTAATATGTCTGTGATATGTGTGTGGGCTGTGTGTCTGTAATTTCCAATTCTTTGGTGTGTGTGTTTATGTAGATGTGTGTGTGTGTATGTAAATATATACCAGTTTATATATATATACCAGTTGCCATCAAGTTGATTCTGACTCATGGCGACCCAATGTGTGTCAGAGTAGAACTGTGCTCTATAAAGTTTTTAATGACTGGTTTTTTGGAAGGAGATCACCAGGACTTTCTTCAGAGGTACTTCTGGGTAAACTCGAACTGCCAGTCTTTGGGTAAGCAGCCAAGCATGTTAACCATTTGCGTGGAGAGAGATTGAGAGCAAAAGTGAGAGAGCACTAGTGAGCCCTGGTGGCACTAAAGTTAAGGGCTTGGCTGCTAACTGAAAGGTTGGTAGTTGGATCCCACCCAGTGGCTCCGTGGGAAAGACCTGGAAATCTGCTTCTGTAAATATTGTAGCCAAGAAAACCCTATGGGGCAGTTCTACTCTGTCACATGGGGTCGCTGTGAGTTGAAATCTACTTAAAGGCATCTAACAACAGCATGTATGTATATATATGTAAATTATATGTATATATTATTATATATTTAAATTACATGTATATATTATTACATATCATATATATTAAAAATCAAACCTGCTGCCATTGAGTCGATTCTGACTCATAGCACCCTATAGGAAGGACAGAGTGGAACTGTCCCACAGGGTTTCTGAGGAGCAGCTGGTGGATTCAAACTGCCAACCTTTTGGTTAGCAGCGGACCTCTTAACCACTGTGCCACCAGGACTCCATTATATATATTACATATGCATAGTATATACATGTAATATATATTTCCATTATATATATTACATGTGTATGGTATATATAGGTAATATATATTATGTGTGTGTGTGTGTGTGTGTATAAATGATGGATTACTTGCTGGAAACGTTGTGAAAACACCAAAATGATCTTTGATGGCAAGAATGAAATAAGAAATGATGCACTGTGTATTCTCCACAACTTAGCTGACTTTTTTAGTTGAGTCTATTAATTATGTCAAAATATATCCATAAGCTATAATTGCTTTGGTGTCTAGAGTCCAGAGTTTGCAGCATACTTTAAAAAGTAACATGAACCAGGAATATGGCATACCCAGTACTTTAAGGGCTAAAAACAGTAAAGTGAAGAAGGTCATTTGCAAACTACACTTGAAAACCATTGGAGCATAACATCATCATTACAATTACCTGCCAAAAGATTTAGTTCAGTTACATTTTTAAAAACTCTCTTGTCAAGATGGTTCTACTCATATCAGGATTTGATACTCCAAGGAAAGGAATATTAATGCCTTCATTACCCATTTCCTACTGTCTTTAGTCTTTAGAATTCCTCATGTGGCCTTTTGGGACTTTCACACACCAACCCTAGGGAATCAGTAAACACAAAGCTCTCAGGGGAAAGTGAAATCAAGGAGTAAGAACCATTGCATATTTGCAGCTATGGTAGGGGGGAAGACTTTTTTTGGGAAAAAAATAATTTTAAAATAATTGAATAGCAGCATAATTGCCATTATAGAAGGTATTATACATGCTCCTGTATGCTTTCTTCACACAATGGTGAGCTGGTTGTAAAATCACCAAGAAAAAAGAATTATAATAAACCTAAATTTCAGTGTAAGAGTTCCAGGGGAAAACATGAGCTGTTTCTGACACTTTAAGTATTTAAACAGATGTGTGGAATTGTATGTCGGGAACCCATGGTCACAGTACTGAGACGTTCCTTGATCAGTGATGGGATTTCAGGCCAATTGCTGTTGCAGATGAACACTGCTAGAAGATTGATTGCACTGGCCTTTCTCTTTGACTGTTTGAATTGGCAGTTTGGCAGATTTTCCGTTTCAATGGGAAATCTGAATCACCTATATTGAACATGCTACAAAACATTTTTCTTACTCTATATTCCCTTAGCACTTAACATAGATAGGTTGTTCTTCACTGTCTTGTACTTGACCAAGCACTCTAGTATGCATGCATCTCCATAATTAGGTTATAGCTCCTTGGAGGCAAGGAGGCCATATTTTATAATCTTAGACTTGGTTTATGACTCCCATAACATGTAACATCTAGGGGAAGAATAGTTTATTAATGAGTAAGAGCCTGGACTTTGTAGTCACACAGATCTGAATTCAAATCTTTGTTCCATGATTTATAAGTTTTGTGACCTTAGATATATTAAAAGTCTCAGTTTTCTGAAAAGTAAAATGGGGGATAATAATACTTCATAAGGTTGTTTACATCTAAAGCAGCTTGCCACCATGTCTGGCACACACAAAATGCTCAAGTTATAATTATTACTATTATCATAAAGAGCCCTTGTAGTGCAGTGGTTAAGCACTCGGCTGCTAACTGAAAGCTTCGTGGTTCAAATCCACCAGCTGCTCTGTGGGAGAAGTGACAGTCTGCTTCCGTAAAGATTACAGCCTTGGAAACCCCATGGGGCAATTCTACTGTACCCTACAGGGTTGCTGTAAGTCAGAATCGACTCAATGGCAATAGGTTTGGGTTTGGTTATTATTATCATAGAATATAATAGTTCTTCAGCAAAACATGTTGAATGAGTGGACTCTCCTGTGGAAATGGAATTGGTAGATATATGAATTTAAAAAGTTGATATGCCCAGTTTTTCTAATCCCCACTGATTTTAATTGACAGGAAGGGGAGTGTATGGAATAATTCTTGTGGTTAACTTATTCAATTCCAATGATGGTTTCACTAGTCAAAGTCAAACCTTAAGTATTTCATTTCACAAAGAATAGGCAGAGGTCAATTAAATAGGAAAGTAGAAATATTTTGGGGTCAGTTATTTTTGACACTTAATATCTCTGCATATCAGTTATATTAATATAGTTCTTGTTTAGGGTGAAAATTATTGTAGGGTAAAATGGGGTTTTCAAAAGGCTTTCTCAGAATCATCTTTCCTATTTTGTCATCATTTATGAAACACCAGAATCCTAAAAATAATAATCTATCTTGTCAAGTTAGCAAGTTATAGTCCCTACAAATCGTCAGCTTTGAGACAGAAATAGTGAAGGCAAAATCATGAATAGGATGAGTTGAGGGTAGGAGAGCATGGCAGACACCCAGAATCTAAACAGCAAGGTGAGTTGGTGACTGAATGAATACAGCAGCTAAATTGGAGATGAAACAGTGTTCTTATCAAAGGCTCTGGGGCAATATCATTCAAAAGAAGGAGATATGACAAGAGAGCTAGAGTGGGCAAGGGGGTTCAAGAAAATTTTGAATAATAGGCCTTCTTTACTTATTGTGGTAAAATTATGTATAACAAAACATTTACCATTTCAACGTTTTTTACGTGTACAGTTCAGTGACATTAATTATGTTCTACCATCACCACTATCCACTTCCAATTTTTTTCATCACCCTTAAACTCAGTGCCCCCTCCCCCCTCCCCCCTGCCCCTGGTAACCACTGATAAACTTTTTGTCTCTTTGAATTTGCCTATTCTAGATATTTCATAAAAGTGTGATCATATAATATTTGTCATTTTGTGTCTGACTTATTTCACTCAGCATAATGTTCTCAAGGTTCATCCAAGTTGTAGCATGTATCAGGACTTCATTTCTCTTTATGGCTGAGTAATATTCCATTGTATGTATATACTGCATTTTGTTTATCCATTCATCTGTTGATGGACATTTAGGTTTCCACCTTTTGGCTATTGTGAATAGTGCAGCAATGAACACTGATGTACAGTAGGCCTTCTTTTGAAAGTCCAGAGCCTATGTAATCTTCTGAACTGGAAATTTGACAGATAGTGTCTAGGTAAAAGAAAGCACTCTGTGGAGTACAAACTGGTTTTATCAGACTCTTGGTTTGGGTTCTATCAAAAATAGGCCCAAAGGGAGAAAAGTGGGGTGCAGAACTCAAATTCTAGTAAAAAGACCAGACATAATGGTCCTACTGAGACTGGAGGGACCTCAGAAGATATGGCCCACAGACTCTCTGTTAGCTCAGAACTGAAACCATTCCTGAAGCCAACTATTCAGACAAAGATTAGACTGGACTATGGGACATAAAAGAGTGTTTCTTAGCTCAAGTAGATGCATGAGACTAAATGGGCAGCTCCTGTCTGGAGGCAGGATGAGAAGGCAGAAAAGGACAGGAGCTGGGTGAATGGACACGGGAAGTACGGGGTGGAAAGGTGGACTATGCTGTCACATTATGGGGAGAGCAGCTAGGACCACATAGCAATGTGTCTATAAATTTTTGTATGTGAAACTGACTTGAACTGTAAACTTTCACTTAAAGCACCAAAAAAAAAAAAAAAAGACCCAAAGGAAAGGATTTGGATGTAGGTAATTTATTTGGGAGGTGATACCAGGAAGTACTGCAAGAGAGTGGCAAAGTCAGACAAGAAGGGAGGAAAAACCAGTAGAGGTGTATTAATGAACAGTTTGCGACTCAGTCCCACTGAAACATACCAAGGGGTGAGGGAGTGGGGTATTTATTCACCAGCTCTCATCATTGATTGAAAGTCGCTAATCAGGTGTTAACAGCCCAGCACTTCCAGCCTGCCTCATAAGCCAGTCAAACTACTTTTGCAGATAGAAAAGCCCCTCTGGCAGAGAAATGTAGGAAAACTTCTGAGGTGGGCCAAGCAGATATGGGTAGGGCACCCACAGTACCCACTACAGCAGGGGATAGGACACAGCTCAGATATGGGTAAGCATATGCTAGGTTAGAGATGTTCTATTTCAAACAAATGGGTAAAACTTGAAAAACGTTGAAAGCTACCATTCATTTGTATTACTCAAACCCTTGATACGATGTTATCTACCTGTGTTTTGTTCTTTCGTTCATTAAAAATATTTATTGATCGCCTATTATGTGTCAGGCTCTGTGATACGTACTGAGGATACAATGTTTAATGACAGAGTTGCTGCCCTCATGAAGCTTACATTCTAGTGGGTAAAAAAACAAAACAAAACAAAAAAACAACAAACCAAACCTGTTGCCGTGGAGTCGATTCCGACTCATAGCGACCCTATAGGACAGAGTAGAACTGCCCCATAGAGTTTCCAAGGAGTGCCTGGTGGATTCGAACTGCTGACCTTTTGGTTAGCAGCCATAGCACTTAACCACTACGTCACCAGGGTTTCCTTCTAGTGGATAAGAAGGACAAAAAGCAACCAAGCTAATATTTATTTATTAAGAGTTTCAACTCATTAGGGTATAAACATGAAATGGTATTATTTTTTCCAGTGATTGCTACTGTGTTTATTGTGCTTCTCTTTTCCCACTGGGAAGCAGGGGCAATGGTAAACATTTCAGACTGATTCTATAACTTTTCAGCTGCTTTTAGATATTAGAAGAGTCCCATTCTGATTTTTGTCTTTACTTACTCCAAGTTCCTGTCTGATTCAAATATCTTCTCTTCCTTTTTCCTCGAACAGATGAGACATGCCGTCCTTGTGGCTAGGAGTTTAGGGTGCATGGCAGGCTTTCACATATCTCCCCTTCTTCCTCTTCTTTTTTCTGGACCATCTCCTCTCATTGCCTTACAGAGGGAATAGCTGGGGAACAGGGAAAAGGAAAAGACAGATGCCTGGGGCAGCCTGTGTCTTCTCATCTGTTGATCATAATTGCTCTTCTAGCTGTCTGTGAGCACTATCTAACTGGCATGCTGATGAAAGACTCTTTCAAGCATCTCCTCTGGGTGTTGGAAGTCTGTTGTAAGATTTGATTACATCTTCTGCCAGAACTTCAGCTACTGGCATCAGGCCCCTTTCCCTCATGTACACGTCTCTTGTCCCATATTGCAAAGCCCTGGAAAGAATAATCTATTTTCCTAGTCCAACTTGGACCTTTGGGCATGTGCCAAATCAGTCTTCTATGGCTCTTGGGACCCAGGAATTTGGTGTATGTTGGGGGGTCAGGATTAGTCCTGGACCGCTTGTCATCTGCCAGTCTTCAACACACGATCCTCCCTGAAGGTTCTTTATCCCTGCTCCAGTGGTTCTGGGGAACTTCAGCAAGTCTGATGGTAAGTAGATGATGGTCAACTGGGTAAAGAAAAAGCCTATCTTATCAAAAAGTGTCTTCCTCCTCCTTCCCAGGCTTCATCATTTATTGACAGTGGAGAAGGTGGGGTGATAAGAAGGAACTGATTGTGCTGGATCTCTGAACCTGTGGCCTCAGAAGCCAACCTTTGAAGTTTTCTTCTGAATTTAGGATGTCAGGGTGGGTTTTTGAGGTCAATTCTGGGAAAAAGCATCCTGCCCAGTACTTGCTATTATTCTGTTACTCTTACATTCTGAGTAAGGTTCTGTACCTTTAAGCACAAATCAATTATTCAAAAATAAGGCTTTTTACAGAATTCCAGATCTTCAAGTGTTATCCAGATGCCATTCTTTCCTTTCCACCTGGTTTGCTTCTATTTTTTATTTCAGGCATCACTGTGCCTTAACCCTCATGGTCCCCTTTGCCATTTCTATATGTTGGGTTTATGATGAGCCCAGTGTATCTCTGTGGTGCTTATATTCTTAAAGAATCTTGGATGAGCCACTATATAGGTAACCAATTTATTGGAAAGTCTTAACTCACAGAAGACCAAAACTTAAAATTGTTTTGATTTTTTTCCCAAATGCTGCTGATGGTGTTTTAGCCAACCCCCTTTCCTGTTACGGGATGGGGAGACTAACAAGGCCTCAGTCCAATTCCATACTTTTTCAGTTATTTTTGTTTTAGAAGAGTTGCATTCCAATTATTTAAAACTCAGTCTTGTTCATTTTAAAACTTCAGTGGCAAAGTTGAGTAAAAACTCTTCCTGTCACATAAACAAAATAGGCATAAGTGCCAACCAGTTCTATGAATAAAACAAGCAAAGAGGTAAGCTAAAGATGAGCTAGAAAGTGAGGCTTACTTTAAAACAGGTGTCTTTGTTATCTATTCCTGCTATAACAGAAATACCACAAGTGGATGGCTTTAACAAACAGAAGTTTATTCTCTTGCAGTCTAGTAGGCTAGAAGTCTGAATTCAGGGCACTAGCTCCAGGTGAAGGCTTTTTCTCTCTGTCAGCTCTGGAGAAAGGTCCTTGTCATCAATCCTCCCCTGGTCTAGCAGCTTCTCCATGCAGGAACCCTGGGTCCAAAGGACATGCTATGCTCCTGGTGCTGCTTTCTTGGTGGTTTGACGTCCCCCATATACCTCTGCTCACTTCTCTCTTTTATGTCTCGAAAGAAATTGATTTAAGACACAACCTAATCTTGTAGATTGAGTCCTGTCTCATTAACATAACTGCCTCTAATCCTGCCTCATTAACAACATAGAGGTAGGATTTACAACACATAGGAAAATCACATCCTATGACAAAATGGTGGACAATCACACAATACTGGGAATAATGGCCTAGCCAAGTTGACACACATTTTTGGGGAACACAATTCAATCCATGACAATGGGGTAGTCAGGAAAGGCCTTTTTGTGGGACTGAGACCTGTATGATGATAAGGAATTAACTGCATGAAGAATAAAGGGGATTATCTCAGGAAGAAGGAAGACAAAGTTCAAAGACCATGAGGTGGAAACAACCATGGCATGTTCCAGGGACGAAAAAACAAAAAAAAGGCCATAGTGGCTGAAACATTGCCAACAAAGAGTGTCGTGAAATAAGATTAAAAAGGTAGATGAGGGGCCACACCATGCAGGCCCTCGAATGCTAACAGAAGGATTGCAGATTTTACTCTGAAGCTGGTGGGAAGCCATTGAAAAGTTTTAAGTAGGGAACACTAAAACTATTTGATTGTACACTTTCATATTTTTTCCATTTGCATAAAAATAAAGCCAGAAGTTACCAGATTGTCATTATTTCTGTAATGTGTCTTTGAGAAATGTGAAATCATAGTTGTTGCTTTGTTGAGGCAAAGATCTGTGATTTAAACCTCATGTTCCTTGTTTGACTTTTCAGCTGCCGAGGAAAGTGAAAGATGAAGCCACCATTTCTTTTGGTCCTTGTGGTCTGTTCTGTAGTCAGCACAAATTTGAAGATGGTTTCAAAGAGAAATTCTGGTAAGTTTCTGGCAACTTCTCACTATTTTGTCAAAAATGTGTGTTTTTGTGAGCATCCAGGGGGCTTCTGTGTCTTTTAACTATGAATATCTTTAAACAGAAGCATTTGTATTCCAGCTATGTTGGCAAGTGGCCAAAATAAAAATGAGGTTTTAGCCTACCACTGAGAAAATGTTGGGGAACTGGTAGAATTTTGTTAAACCTCCATCGCTAGTCTTCTCTCAGGGAACAATGAAATGTTAAGGCCTTGTGTTTTCCAAAGACACATAGACCTTCTTAGGGTTGGTTGACTTTTGTAAATGTACACCTGGGAGCAAGCATTTACAAATGAAAAGGTAGGAAACATTTAAAAAAATACATCCTTGACATCCTAATTGAGTGTGTAGCATTATAGTTTAAACAAAAGATTTTGACAAATAACAGCGAGCTTTCGTTCCTCACATTTGTACCAAATCCGTAATACGCAGAAGTTTAAAGCCTCCAAGTGAGGAAATATTAGCTAATTGCCTGAAGAGGAATTTCTTGAGAAGAAGTATCTATTCCTAGAACATGGTGGTCTGGCAGACAGCCATGATTGAATTAAGAGATTAGCTGTAACCAGTAGACATCCTAATCAAAGCTTAATCATTGTTTAATACTTGGATATATATGTCTTTCAGTTTTGATTATACATTCTAACTATAATTACAAACCATGCATGAGATTTTAAGAATTGATTTTGTGTCTGTAATCACTCTAGTAAGACACTGAGAACTCTGTTACTATATGGAAACCAATGATTACAATGGTTCTTTCTACTGGCTTCCAATTCAGTTATTTTCCAGAATTAAATGCATGCTCTTTACTTTCTCATGAAGTTTAAAATCCAGGCAATAAAGTACAAGCTTATTTTTCAAAGCAAGAGATGCTGGACTTGAAGTTTGGTTAATGTTTGTTTTCTGAGGCGAGAATATTTGCTAATTGAAATACCTAAAGAAAATTGTTGTTCTTCAATTGATAGTATATTAATAAATCTTTCACAAAAGTGAGTCACAAGTTATGAAATAGAGCAACACTGCTGAAGTCCAGAGGATTCTGGATTGGTAAAGGTAGGGCTTTTTCTTCCCCTTATAGACTGATGTATGTATTTAAATCACTTGTATATTGTGACTCTCTTTAAGCTGTATTTATGTGTAACATTTTACCTATTATATCTCCAACTTGGCATATCATTCTTGGCTGCCGTTTCTTGCCTTGCTTTTGAAGTAACACTTTCACTTTCAATCTTGGTTCAGATTGATTATTGCTGAAATAAAACACTTGGAGAGATTACTTTCTAGCAAATGTAACCTGTTGAACCAGATTTCATTTTCCTCACTTGGTTATGTCATAATGTCTCTAGCTGCATCTGAAAAGGGGGAAAAAAAAGAATTGAGCGTTTAAAAAGCCATCTATATTATGGTAGCTTAATTCAAGTAAAATCTAGGCTAAAAGATAGAAACAAGTTACTACTTATGTGTTCTGTCTTTTTTTTTTTTTGCTGTGCCTATTATTTATGAGGAGAGAGGCTGTTAAAAAAATATGTAGGTAGAGAAGGTTATCAGTGATGCACAAGTGCCAATCAAATATCAGCTTTTTAATGCTTTACCCCCTTAGTCTTGTCAAGCGTGGGGCTGTTTGTGGCTTAATAGGGATACTTAGCTTTGTCTTCTTAGTGTGACCAAGTGGTATCATATGACACTCTAATGACATATGCACTCTAATTAATGACAGCTTCATTGAAGAAACATTGCCCCAAAAGATATCCTCCTTAAAGGAAGGTGTTTGAATGGTTTCAGTCTCCTTTCTCCTATCCCTCTATTCCTAGTCACCTCCCAAAACAATAGCAATTGTAATATTGGAACACAACTTTTCTCTAGGTCTGGGAAATGGAGATGATTTGAACGTACGGTTGGTCTTTCTCTCAAGCTTTCCTGCTTCTCTTTGGTGTATATATGGGGTTGGCAGAGAAGACTAACAGGTTGATGTTGGTTTTTGTGTGTCTGTGTATGTTGTTTTGATTTCTTAATACAGAAAGAAAATCGGGCATAGGATGAATAAGGGGCATCGTAAGTTGCCCACAGCTGATGAAAGTGGGGGCATTTTGGCACAATTCTTTTCACTCATTAGGTTTCACTTATGTTAAGAAATCTCTGTTATAACCCCCTCCCCCTTCCCAGCCCTTGCACAGTTGCTATTATTATTATTTTATGTGGACAATAGAATTATTTGCACTCTAATTAATGACAGTCCTATTTTAGGTGGCCTTATCTTTTTTTAAAAAATTTTTTCCCATACAAAAATTTATACATACATTGTTACGTGACTCTAATTGCTCTCCCTATACTGTGACAGCACACTCCTCCTTTCCACCCCTGATTCCCTATGTCCATTCAACCAGCTCCTAACCCTCTTTGCCTTGTCATCTCACCTCCGGACAGAAGCTGCCGGTTTAGTCTCTTGTGTCTACTTGAGCTAAGAGGCACACTCCTCACGAGTATCACTTTATGTCCCACAGTCCAGTCCAATCCCTGTCTGAAGAGTTGGCCTCGAAAATTGTTTTAGTTCTGGGCTGATAGAGAATCCGGTGGCCATGCTTTCTGGGGTACCTCCGGTCTCAGTCAGATCATTAAGGCTGGTCTTCTTACTAGAATTTGAGCTCTGCACTCCACCTTTCTCCTGCTCCATCTGGGACTCTGTGCTGTGTTCCCTGTGAGGGCAGTAATTGGTGGTAGCCAGGCACCATCTAGTTCTTCCAGTCTCAGGCTGATGAAGTCTCTGGTTTATGTGGCCCTTTCTGTCTCTTGGGCTATTATTTTCCTTGCGTCTTTGGTGTTCTTCATTCTCCTTTACTCCAGGTGGTTGGAACCAATTGACGCATCTTAGATGGCCGCTTGCAAGTTTTTAAGACCCCAGATGACACTCACCAAAGTAGGATGCAGAACATCTTCTTAATAAGCTTTGTTATGCCAGTTGACCTAGTTGTCCCCTGAACGCATGGTTCCCAGACCCCTACCCCTGATACTCTGTCCCTCAAAGTGTTTGATTGTATTCAGGAAACTTCTTAGCTTTGGTTTAGTCCAGTTGTGCTGACTTCCCCTGTAGTGTGTGCTGTCCTTCCCTTCACCTAAGATAATTCTTTTCTACTATCTAGTTAGTAAGGTGGCCTTATCTTTTGAGGAACATTAAAAATGCTTTGGCAAGTCTGTAGTTCAAAATTTTACTTTATGCAATTTGTGAGGTCCTTTGGCCTTTGACAGTTAATGAGATCCAGGTTCAAGCTTGTACGGCTGTCCTTGGAATCACCAATGGAATGAAGAGCTTTTATTTTTCTCCCCCTTTGCCTTCCCCCAAGTTAAAAAATAAAGAATGATTGTGCCCTTTACTCATTAACATTTATAACTATTTAGTGCCTGACGTGAAGCCAGTTATGATGATTTCTGTGCAGTTACTTGTAGACAGGGATCCCTTTCAACTAAGATCCCTACAAGTATTGATGCCAAGGGCCTCCCTTATGCACAAGACAGAGGACCAAGGAATTTAAGTTTCTTCTTCTGTATTTGTCAAGGAAGGAAAAGAACTTAAGAGTAGACATGAGTTTTTTATTTTATTTATTAATTTTTAAATTTAGTCTGGACACACATGAAAGCAAACCTGGTTTCTGGTGATGTACAATTTTTAGAAGCCACCAACACAGGTTATATTTCACATTGGGCAAGCCCAACCATTAACCTTGACTCTGAAAACAGAAAAGGTGGCTCTGAGACTGCATCTAGGGCCTGGTTGCATTAGAACTTACTAAACTTACTAACGTTTAATATTAAGGACTGTAACGGATTGGCCAAGTGTTGGTTTGTTGTCTTCTTTGCAGAGTACTCATGCAGGGAAGATTTGATGTTCCAGCGGGGCAGTGGTAGTTCAGTGGTAGGTAGAATTCTTACCTTCTATCCAGGAGACCCGGGCTTAATTTAGAACCAACATACCTCATGCACGGTTGCCACCTGTCACTGGAGGCTTGCATGTTGCTATGATGCTGAACAGGTTTCAGCTGAGCTTCTAGACTAAGATGGACTAGGAAGAAAGGCCTGGTGATGTACTTCCAAAAATCAGCCAGTGAAAACCCTAGGGATCACAATGATCCGATCTGTAACCGATCATGGGGATAGCATAGGACCAGGCAGTGTTTTGTTCATTGTACATGGGGTTGCCATGAATCAGGGGCCGACTCGATGGCAGCTAACAACAACAACAAGTACACTCCTGATGTCCTTCAGTACCCACATTCTCTAAACTTATGAGTAAATACATAAGGCCCTTTAGAAAGTTTACGGTATTAAAAGTATGTTTACTTAAAGATGTCATTCTTTATGGCAGGGAATTGGATAATATCTTGACAAAATCCGATGGCAGAAATGTCCATTTCGTTTCCCAGTAGAGGATACCTACATCTAAGACTAAGTTTTAATAGGACGGATGAGAGAAATTATTCTCCATCAAGAAGTCACTCATGAGCTTCTATTTAGTTATTTCTTTTTATCTGAAAAATTATGTCCCCAGAGTATACATAGACTTTATTATTTGGGATATTAAACTGTTCCCTTTGCTTTTCTTGGGCCACTACTTCTGCAGCAAAATGTGTGCTGTGTTATAGAGTTGTTGGCATTCAGCTCTCACAGCCTGGATCTCCAAATCGGAGAAGGGCATAGGGTGACCAGTTTGATGAGAGGAGATGTTTAGTTTTGAACCCAAATTATGTATCCTGCAGTCAGTTCATCTGGAAAATGACCATTGAAAGCAATTTCTCAGTGATGTGGTGTTAGAAGGAATATTGAAGAGCTACCAAAATATCTGAATCAGCTAGAAAAATGTAGTCCTGAGTGGTGAGGAGGGTTTGAAGACTTGCTGGTACACAGTAAGTCCTTACAGACATGTGTTGAGTGACTTGAACAGAGCCACTCAATTCCATATAATGATAGAATGGTTTATATGAGGCTTTGGCTTAAAGTTTTATAGATTATGGGATTTTCTGATTGTTGATAAAGGGGAAGAAGTTTGTCCTCACTAGAAATGCATTGGTTTTAGAATTTTCAGTCAAACAACTGAGGACCATAAAGGCAGAAGTAGAGCTTGTATGATTCTATATTTCTGACAAAAGCTAGAATGAGTCTCTCAGTCCATTTCCAAGTATGAACAAAATAACTTACCTTGTGAAATAGATTGTTATGTAATTAAAAATAAAATAAAATATACTTTGAGTTGTCTAAGAGAAGACAATAAAATGTTTTATTTTAAAATGTCGGTTAGGAGTAATGTTGCTCTGAGAATATTCACACTGTACCTTTCACTGAGGAGCGCTGGAGTACTAGATTAGAAATTAGTAGATCAACTAGGGTGCTATTGAAATCTCATCTCCTAAATTTATTCCTGTCTTGGAAGAAGTACAACCAGAATGCTCCTTAGAATCAAGGATGGTGAGACTACATCTCACATTCTTTAAACACGTTATCAGGAGGGATCAGTCCCTGGAGAAGGACATCATGCTTGATAAAGTAGAGGGTCAGTGAAAGAGGAAGACTCTCAACGAGATGGATTGACTTACTGGCTGCAACAACGGGCTCAAGCATAGCAACGATTGTGAGGATGGTGCAGGACTGGGCAGGGTTTCATTGTGTTGTGCATAGGGTCGCTATGAGTCGGAACTGACTCGACGGCACCTAACAACAATGGCAAATTTATTCCAATGAACTAAAATCAAGGAGGAAAATACCTCCCTATGATCTGTTCTTCAATTGAAACGGACATTCTGACACTTGGTACTTTTAGCTCTTTAATTAGGGTGCCTTGTCTGAAGGAAACCATGTCTTTGAAGGAAGGGAAAAGTGGTGCTGGAAGGATTTGGTAGGTCACTAGGAGCGGTATAGAACAAAGTTTGGAAACAGTGGGGATCTGGGTATTAAGACAGTGGTACCCAGCATGTAGGGAGTATGCAGAGATGAGAGAGATCAATCAGAAAAAAACTTGTACCAAGAACTGAGCTAAATGAAACTCATTAAAGAAGGTGAAGAGGAAATAATTTTAGAATTCTCAGTCATGGAGTCATTGAATTTTTTTATGGCCAAAGGCATAGCCAGGCATGGAATAGTTATTGAACTCTTACTGTATGTGCAACATTCCACTGTTCTTCCAGTAGGTGAAGAGTAGGGGGAGAGGTTGAGAGAAAATAAATCAAACCTCCTCTGTTCAAAAACACTTAATCTCACTACAATAAATGAATGGCTAAGAAAATGATGCTAACCTAATGGCACACTATATAACTATTAAAATGACCAGTATTTAGATCTTATGCAGAAATGTTAATATAAAATAATAGTAAACAGCAAAAGCAGAACACAAAATACAATGATGTTAAAAATATGCAAGTAACACTAATCAAAATTGAATTTGGAATGATGTTTAGCAGTTATAATTAAATTAATTTTTTTTCCTCAAAGTTGTTTAAATCTCTGATTAAATAAGAGATCTTGTTAACTGGGAAGAAAATACTCTTACTAAATAATAACAGGAAATAATAAGAGGAAATACTCTTATTAAACTTCTGAAGATTAATACACGAAAATACGATTGAATATTAGACTTGTATAGCACAGGCCCCAAAAGCTAGGGGAGGCAGAGAAGGGCAGAATCAATAGTGAACATTCTGTGGAAGGTAAAGGAATTGAGGCAAGCCTTCACAGCCAGGTAGGACCAGACTGGGCTGGAATGAGGGATGGAGGAGGGCACTCAAGGTAGAGACACAGTGTAAGTGAATGAGTGGAGATGACAGTGACTATAACTTGTGTGTCTAGGGAGGGGTGCAAGTCAGCAAGTGGGAAGGAGTTGATGTTGAATAGGGAAACCAGGCTAAATGATATAGGCTTCTGAGTCCTGATTAGATTGGTAGGAGAGAGAATTTTTTAGTAGAATAGTTATGGCTAATGATTTCTGCAGTAATTTTACAGAGTTGACTGCAAAGGATAGCCACGTGAGGAAGAAGTCTGCAATGATTCCCTTTGGGGAAACCAGAACTTGACTTGGAAATCTGAGGGATAGGTAGGAATTAGTTTCTTTTTTATGTTTTCTCAACTTTTTTATTTCAAAACATTTCAAATCTACAGAAAAGTTACAAGAATAGTGCAGTGAACACCCATATATTCTTCACTTGTATTCCTTAGTTAATATTTACTTTCTCTTCTCCAGACTCTCTCACTATTTTTCATCTTAAGTATGATGTCAGCTATAGGTTTTTTTGTATGTGTTCTTTTTGAGATTTAGGACTTTCCCTTCTATTCTTAGTTTTCTGAGACGTTTTTTATTATGAATTGGTACTGAATTTTGTCAAATGCTTTTTCTGCTTCTATTGAGATGATCAGATGATTTTTCTCCTTCATTCTGTTAATGTGATGGATTATACTGATTCATTTTCAAATGTTGGACCAGCCCTGCTTCAAAGAGATAAACTCTACTTAGTCCTGATATATTATAGTTTAATATATTACTGGATTTATTTTGCTATTTTTTAGTTGTTGGTGAAGATATCTGCAATATTCGTGAGAAATATTGGCCTGTAATTTTAAATAAATATTTTCATTAGGTTTTGGTATCAGGATTATGTTGTCCTAATAAAATAAGTTAAGAAAGGTTCTCACCTCTTCTATTTTCTGAAATGGCATTATTTTGTCTTTAAGTGTTTGATAGTATTCACCAATGAAATTATCTGGACTTGAGAAGTTCTCTTTATGGGAAGATTTTTTATTAATGATTTGGTTTCTTCAGTAGATACAAGGCTACTCAGATTTTCTCTTCCTTCTTGAGTCAATTTTGGTAATTCTTTTGGTGAAAAATTTATCCATTTCATCTAAATTTTAAAATTTATGGGCATGGAGTCATTCATAATATTCACATAGTATCCTTTTAATGTCTGTAGCATTATCTCTTCTTCCATTCCTGATATTGGTAATTTTCACATTTTTCTTGGTTAGTCGTGTTTCCTAGGGGCTTATCAAGTTCACTAATCTTTTCAAAGAACCAGCTTCTGGCTTAGTTAATTTTCTGTTGCTTGTTTATTTAGTTGATTTATGCTCCATTCTTTATTGTTTCTTTCTGCTTTGGGTTTGACTTACTCTAAATTTTCTAGTTTCTTAAGATGTAAACTTAGATAATGTATTTTAAACTGTTCTTCTTTTCTGTTGTAAGCATTTAAAGTTATAAGTTTCCCTCTAAACACTGCTTTAGATATACACCAGAAATTTGGATCAATTATGTAACATATTTTTACGTGAATAACACGCACCTTTTATGTTGTTTGCCAACCTCCCCCTCCCCCACAAGGTATTTTTGTAAGTGCGCTATGTTAATTTTTTTACAGCAACATGTAAAAAAAGTTGGCGTAGCGATGCTTATGAAAATACCTTCTTGGGGGAGGGCACGGGTGGCAAACAGACGTACAAGCTGCGCTTATTTGCGTAAAAATACAGTTCAGAATATTTTCTAATTTCCTTTGTGATTTCTTCTTTGAAGCAGAGTTATTTAGAAGTGTGTTAGTTGATTTGCAAATATTTAAGAATTTCCTAGATATTTTTACTATTTCTAATTTAATCGTGGTCAAGAACATATTCTACAAGATTTCCAATCTTTTGAAATTTATTCTGATTTATATCCTAGCATATTGCCTCTGTTGATGAATATTCCGTGTGCATTGTGTATTC
Organism: Trichechus manatus latirostris; assembly: GCF_000243295.1. Taxonomy (NCBI): domain Eukaryota; kingdom Metazoa; phylum Chordata; class Mammalia; order Sirenia; family Trichechidae; genus Trichechus; species Trichechus manatus. The sequence continues at coordinate 1,732,823 of NW_004444157.1, forward strand.
TGCTGTGTAGTGTTCAGTAAATATCAATCAAATCAAGATGTTTGACAATATTGTTTGTATCTTCTATGTTCTTAGTGATTTTTTGAAACATGTTCTATCAATTAGTGAGAGAATATTAAAATATCCAAGTATAATTGTGAATTTGTCTCTCCCTTTTGTCAATTTTGCTTCATGAATTTTGAAGCTCTTATTAGTTATGTACATATTTAGAGTTGTTGTGTTCCTGAGAAAATATTCTCTTTATCTTTTGTAATGCTCTTCATCTTGAATTTACTTTGTCAGGTATTAATATAGCTGGGCCAACTTATTGCTTACTGTTTTCATGGTATATGGTATCTTTTTTCTATCATTTTACTCTCAACTTATTTGTAGCTTTAAATTTAAAGTGCATCTCTTTCAGATTGCATATAATTGAGCTTTGTTTTTTATCCAGTCTAACAGTCTCTGTCTTTTAGATGAAGTGTTTAGTCCATTTGCCATGAATGTAATTCTTAATATGTTGATGGTAGATCCAAGTGAAATGAAATCCTTGACAACTTCAATATTTTCTCCATTTATCATGATGTTTATTATTATGTTTAGTGGATACTTAAGAGCAGAGTTGGCAAAGGATGGCCTGTGAGCCAAATCTGCTTTATCATCTGTTTTTGTAAATAAAATTTTATTGGCACACAGCCACACTCATTTGTTTGCATATTGTCTATGGCTGATTTTGTACTACAATGACAGAGTTGAGTAGTTGCCACAAAGACTTTGTATAGCATAGAATATTTACTATCTAGCTCTTTACAAAAAAGATTGCTGACCCCTGCTCTAGGGTTCACAATATGCATCCTTTACTTTGCAACGTCTATATAGAGTCGATATAGTACCATTGCATACTTCACACCTGAACCATAATATTTGTTACTTTCCTCTTCCAACTTATCACTTCATGCCTTATACATCCCACTTCTTATTTCATACTTTACATTTCAAACTTCACACTACTTACCTCCCAGTTCACAAATGTAATTATAACAGTATAATTCTCCAGAAGCCCCTCATCATTTGTGTTACTGTCGTATCTTTTTCTTATACGTATATACTCTCCCTTATGCTATCATTATTGTTGCTTCAAATAGTAATTTTCTGTTTTCCAGGTATTTATGGGAAGCAAAAAGCATAACTTTTATATTCACCACTTAGTTACCATTTTTAGTGCTCTTCTTTCCTTCTTGCTAATTTGAATTTCCTTACTGTATTATTTCTTCTCAGCTTGTAGACCATCCTTCACCCTTTCTTCTAGTACAGGTGTGCTGGAGATAAATTCTCTTAGCTTTTGTTTATATGAAAATGTCTTTATTTCACCCTCATTTTAAAAGATATTTGGTCTGGATATAGAAGGTTGGGTTGACAGTTTAAGTACTTAAAGATGTCCATTAATTTCTGGCCTCTGTTGTTTCAGATGAGAACCCAGTGATCAATCTTACCAGCCTTCCCCCACTCCTGGCTGCTTTTAAGGATATCATTTTCTTTGGTTTTCAATCCATTGACTATTATGTGTTTAGCTGATGGTTTCTTTGTATTTATCATGCTTAGGGGTAGCTGACTTTTTTGAATCTAAAAGTTCAATTTTTTAATCAAATTTCAGAAAGAAAGAGTTGTCTATTCTTTTTCAAATGTTTTCTGCCACATTCTCTATTCTCCTTCTGTAACTCCTATTTACATGTAAGATTTACTGTCTTATATTGTCCCTCAGGTACTGAAATTCTGTATTTTATTTCAACTGTTTTTCAAATTTAAAAAATTCTGTTGATCTCTCTTCAAGATCACTGATTCTTCTAGTATCTGGTATAAACTCATGCAGTGAAATTTTCATTTCAGTTATTGTACTTTTAAATTTTAGATTTTCCATTTGTATCTTTTTTAGGGTTTCCATTTCTCTGTTGGCATTTCTTATCTGGTCACTTTTTAAGGCTAGATTTTCTCTTAAGTCTTTGGACATATTTTCTTTTAGTTCTTTGAAAATATTTATAATAGCTGTCTTAAAGTATCTAACTGCTAAATACATATTTGGGCCACCCCAAGGTTGGTTTTTATTAACTCTTTTTTGTTGTTGTTGATGTGAGTTACTTTGTTCTTTCTTTTCCACATCAAGTAATTTTTTTATTGTGTACTAGAACTTGTTAATAATACATTGTAGAGACACTGGATTCTATTATGTTCCTCTAAAAGGTGTTGGCTTTTGTTCTAGTATCAGTTTAATTACTGATCTTGAACTTTTGTAACTTGGTTTTAAATTTTGTTAGGGTGGATATGTGGAAAACCAAAGAGGTTTTCTAATCGCCTATAACTTGGTGGGACTCAAACTCTAACCTTTTTCTCCCCTGTGGTTCTCCTCAGGGCTGGTTTTAGGCTCTGTTAGGGTGGGTCTAGAGAAAGCCTTATTCTATGGCATGGTCCTTACTCTTAAGGCAGGGTCTTTATGGTATCTTAGCTGGATGCCTAGGTGTTAATTAACAAGGTGTTCCCCAGCATTGCTTATCCTTTAATATCACTGTTCCATTCTAAACTCTGTAGTGGCTGCTCTCTGATAAGCCTTTGGTTGTCTTGACTTGTGCATGTTCAGCCCAGTTCTCAGCAAGGGACTCATGGATAACCCTCACGCAGATTTCAGGTGCTCCTTTCTGTGAAGTTTTCTCCTTTTACTGAAGGTTACAGCCATTTTAGCTGTCATGAACTCTGACATATGTAGCTTCAGTTCAGCAGAATCACTGGGCTCACTTTGGACTCCATCTCACTATGCCACAGTTGGGCAATTATCCCCAGGCAGAGATCTGGCATGATTATAGAGTTGCTTCATAACTTTCCCTTTCTTCTGAGACCACAGTCTTTCACTACCTGAAAACAGTTCCTTTATATATTTTATCCATTTTTCTGGTTGCTTACTGTGGGTGAGCTAGTCTAGTTCTAGTTATTTCATCATAGCCCAAAGTGGAAATTTCCCTGTTATCCTTTGATACCCTATCGCTCTTTGAGCACTTCCTTGTTTTTTTGGCATAAGAAGATGTACCAGGCTTATCTTTGTACTTTCTCTTCCCAGCACTGGAATCAGCCATTTTTCCAAGGAGCCTTGGTTCCTTTTAGTGGAAAATGTTATTCATAAACCATTTATTTTTTAAAATTATGATTTTATATACTTCCAAATTCAAATCCAACATCAGTGTTCTTCCTCATCTTTTCCCATCCCATACTTGTATCTCCTTTTCCCACAATGAGAAGCCTCATTCCCATCAACAATCAATATATTTACTTAAATGTTTTATCCTATAATTCATACAAAATAGTTTGAACTTACACCACTACCTACATCAAACCTGTTAAATAAATGAGATGTTTTGTAGTTCTTTTTGTCCTAGAATTCGTCCTACTAAAACTGTATAGTCACAGCGATGTGTTCAAAAGTTACTTAAATTTACTTTTTCCTGTGACGATGATTAGTTTGATAAATAAATACAGTCATTTGTTCCTGTTTGAACTCAATTTGATTTTTATCCTAATTAAATTTTTATTTTTGAAGATGTAAAACATTTACATTATTGAAATTTCAAAATTATATAAAAAGGAATAAATTGAAGAAGTCTCACTCCCATACCTATCCCTTCTACCCAATTTCACACATCCCTATTTATAATCAATTTCTTTAGTTTTTTATTTTTCCTTCCTTTTTTGGCAAAAATTAACATATTATTTTATTTCCCTTTGTTTTTTGTATAAAATGTAGCAAAACCTATCTATCTATCTGTCTATCTACTTTTTTGCCCTTTTTTTGCACTTAATAATATCTTGGAAATCAAGAAGTGGAATTGTTTTAATTTTTTTTTCTGGTTACGAATATATATCATGCTTAATAAAATTTTAAACAATAACAAAACAGAAAACCTTTGTGATTTCATTCCCAGAGTTAACTCATCATTAAATTTCATATATATTCATTCAGATATTTTCTTTGCATATATATATATATAGATGATGTATATATTCTAAATTATATGCATTTTTCAAACATGGAATCATACTGTACATACAGTTCTACAGCTTGATCTGTCACTTAACTTGGGTTCCATATCTATATCCTCTAATTCACGGCAATACATATCTAACACTCTTTTAAATGCTGCATAGTATTTCATTGTGGGGATTTATAATAAATTTTTAAACCTGTGCTCTATTGATGAAGACTAGGGTGTTATCACAAGGATTCTCGAAAACAATTCTGCAAGGAGCACCCTTTTACATCAATCTTAGTATACTATAAGGGCAAATATCTTTGTAGGATCAATTCCTAGAAGTGGAAATGCTGGATAAAAATTGTATTTAATTTTTTAAAAGACACTGACAAATTGTCTACCAAAGTCAGCTGTGCCAACTGTATTCCCACTAACAACATTTGAGAATTCCCCTCTCATTACACATTTACTAACACTGGTTATTGTCGATTAACAAATGTTTGCCAGTCTAATCCAAATGAAAAAAGTCTCATTGTTTACTAAAATTCGCATGTTGGCTATAATAAGTATATTCCTGGGATTCAAGGACCCTTAGAAGTTTGTGTGTGTGTTAGAGAGTGGGAGAGAGAATCAGCAGCAAAGCAATTTATACAGTGAAAATTTCTAACCATTTCATTAAGTTGGGCAATAAAGGATGGCAGGGGAAGTGGAGAGAATGAGTTAACTAAGTTCATTATTTTAGTTGTTAATACAATATCAACAACATCTGATATTATTGAAATATCGAAATGCTTTTATGACACTGGGTCCTCTTTAAATGAAAATGTATGGATAATTAAGCTAATTAAAATATTGAATGGATTAAAAAACTGGAAAGTCTGAAAACAATTCCATGTAGGGATCTTGTCCAGGTTTGTAACATCATTCAAATATAGACGTTACCAAGCTTGGGATTGTGTTGGATTCATTACGGTCCATAAAGGGGAAGAATGAGAGAAAAGTAAGAATAAATTGAGCATTCTATTAATTTTGATGTTGGGATTTAGCCCACTCACAAGACCAGCCAAGAACTGCAGAGGATGGGCTACTTCCTACTCTTGTTTTGGAATGAAAGGATACTGTATGTGCCAGAGTGGAGAGAAGCTTTGAATGTCTGTAATTTCTGCTAGGTGAGTGTCTATCATAACCCAACTCATGTAGGCACGTCAGGCTAAAGTGCATCCCTTGTGGCTCTGTTGACTTTTACGGGTGTAATTTGCCTTAAACAAAATATGTGCTCTGCAAAGGTACACCCCTAATGCCTTTTGTAGTTTGATCCTTGGGGAATACTGTCACCCAGAGATTCCTTAAAATATGTATGACACCCTAGTCTGTCACAGGAATACTGAATATGCAGGTTTAAAATATTGTTCCTATTCTGATTGTTGCTTTATTTGTTCTTCCGTATATTTATCAGAATTCATCATAGAGGAGCACGATGCTTTGTGAAGATCCCACCAGGCAGGACTGTTCTCCTCTAAAAGAAATGCATTAATATAATGACCTTCCCCCAGGCTAAGAAGAGTCAGGCCCTGCTTCCCTCTGTGGGTGTGACTTAGGAGAGCTGCATTGTAAGTGTGCTCTCCCTAAATGAGTATAGACAAGAAACACATGGTTTTAAGGGGTACCCGTTAAACGCTTGAGATGAATGACATATATTTGACACCACTGCTTTGTGGAGGAAAGAGACAGTGGCTGCTTGGAACTAAATTCTGCTAAGGGATGTCATAGAGACACAGCATGTATTAATTCAACAAACATGCAGGCCGACTATGTAAACGGTCTTGTGCTGGGCACCTTCGGGTGATTCAGAAATGGACAAGACATGATGTTTGCCACCAAGGAACTCAGTCAATCATAAGGGAATGGAAAATCTAATATGCGTTGAGTGCTAGTATGTGCCAGGCGCTTTACATACATTGTCTCCTCGTACAAAGACACCGAGGTAGGTTGGTCCTATTCTTGTCTCATTTTACAGATAGGGAAACTGAGGCTTAGATTAGCTAAATAATTTGACCAATTTTGCATAACTAATAAGTACCACGCCAGGATTTAAACTCAGGTTTCTCTGACTGCAGAGTCCTGCTCTTAAACTCTCTGCCATGCTGCTTCTGTGTGCGGCCATCATTCTCTATCCTCATCTTACAGATGAGGAAAGTGAAGCTCAGGGAGGGTATGTGTATCTGAGGTCCCTAACTATTAAATGGCAAATCCAGATTTTGGTCCATGAACTGATTCCAAAGTTCATGTTCTTTTCACTACCCAGGGATATATCTTGTTTTCAACTATTATGAAAGGTATAACATAGTAAATGTGTTGAGAGAAGTACAGAGATTGTTCAGATGAGGGAGAAATTATTTCCAGCTGGTGGTGAGGGTAATTAGGGAAGGCTTCATGGAAAATGTGTCATTTGACATTGACTGTGAAGACTGGGTTGAGAATAGTGATGGGGATGGTATTCTGAGCAGAGGGAACAGCAGGAGCAAATGCATGGATGCGTAAAGGCTATTTTTGAGTACTGAGTAACTCAGCTTGACTGGAGGATAGTATAAGATTCAACTAGTTGAGTGAGGAGTTATATTTGCCGAGAAACAAATATCTAGACAGATGGTGTCTTGAGTATCTCTCCAGTTTTAAAATTATGAGAAATAGAATGAGTGTCTAGAAAGGAAATGTAGGATGAGGCGCCTCAGAATGGAAAGCAGGGGGTAAGGTGGGATGTTCTAGTCCTGAGCTTCTAGTGTTCCGTTCACATACTTCCATGTTTGCTATAATAGAAAGGTTCAAGCAGAGCTTTATTTTGAATTCTTTTGAATAAAAGATGTTACTGAGTAGGACGTCATCCTCAAATATAAATCAGAGTAAAATTATTTGTATTCTTCAATCCTCTGCCTCAGGGAATTAATGATTTAAAAAAAAAGATAAAACTTGGTTCTGGTTTTAGCATTACCAGCAGGTGGCACTGTAATACATTCTTTCTATAGCTCTGAAGCGGAGTTTCACCAGCCTATGGCTATCTTTAGAGTCTGAAATAAGGAATAACAGATAACATAGCATTTATAGTTACCGTGATTGGGCCAATCTTTGCACACACGCACTAAGCATTCCACCCTCCCCCACGATTCTCTAATTTGTAAGAGTTATTCTGCTTAGGTTCTCACGGAATTACCTCTGGCTCTTTCCATTTTTCCCAAAGAAGCTGACTGTGAGGTATAGCTCTAGTTACTTTTTAGGCAGTTCTGAAAAGTTAGGTGCTCAGTGGTTGAAGACGGAAAAGATATGAGGCTTGCAGATTTTACCTTTGTACTTCCCCCAGCCACTCTGCTTTTAACGTCCTTGCTTCTTCCTCCAGCATCTAGCCCTCACCTAGCCCGAACAGTATCCAAAACATGCACAATTTTTTTGACCTATCTCTCCCTCTTCCCTCTCCACAGAACTTTCCTGTTCTTTAGAAGATGACATATAGCTCCTCTTTAAGCCAATCCAGGACATTGGGACACTCCAGAGAATTTGATGCTACTGGACACTCCTTCCTCTTTGACACTTTCAACTTCTTTTGCTTAAGTGACACCACCTTATCCTGGGTCTGTCCCTATCTTTCTGGCCACTCTTTTCCAGTCCCCATAATTGCTTCCTTTCTTTTCTTTTGCCTGTCCCTAGCATTTTCTCCTTAATCCCTTGTTTTACAAACCACCTTATGCTTTCCCTGAGTTTCCTCTCTCTTGTTGTTAACTATCCTCCCTGTTAGCACTCCTCCACACTGGCTGCTTATTAGCATCACCCGGGGAGTTATTTTAAAATACTCTTTTTGAGGTCTCACCCCAGAGATTCTGATTTATTTGAGCTGAAATGAGTCCTGCACATCAGTCGGTTTTTTGATTTGGTTCAATTCCCAGGTGATTTGAATGTGCAGCCAGGGATGAGAACCTCTGACCTTTTGAGGCTTCTAGTTCTAGGAATCCAGTCTTTATGTCTCTTTTGAGTTACATGCACTGTTTTCCTGTTGGACATCTTCACTTGGATGTCCCACAGGAATTTTGAACTCAACTTGTTCAAAACTGAACTTTTGATCTCTTCAAATCCCACCCTTCCTCTTCTGTACCCTATCTTGGTTAAAGTGACATTACCATTCTATTTGAGCCAGAATAGATGGTGCAATCTTCATATCTTTCATAGCCCTCCATCTCTACTAATCACCAAATTCTGTTAATTCTACTTCTAACATATCTTCCAAATCCATCCCACTCCTCTTTACCCTACCTGCCTCTGACATAGTTCAGCCTTTCATCGTTTCTCTCCTAAAGACTGCACAAGCCTCCTACCTGGTCTCCTAACCTTCCGGTTCCAGTGCCTTCTACATTTCCACCCATCTTCCATAACGCTTGCAGATAGTGGTTTTGTTCGTTTGTTTCTTTTAATTACAATGTGAGTATGCCATTCTCCTATGAAACAAAACTCTTCTGGCTCCCTACTGCACACAGTATAATATTTAAATACCTTGTGGCATACAATCTATGGCATACATGAACCTTTTTCATTTGCTCCTTAATTTTCATTTATTTATTCAATAGCTAAATATTTGATGCCACACAATATACTAGGCACTGTGCTACTGAAACCCATTGCCATAAAGTTGATTCTGCCTCATAGCTATCCGGAAGGACAGAGTAGAACTGCCCCATAGGTTTTCCAAAGCTGTAAACCTTTACGGAAGCAGACTGCCACATCTTTCTCCTGCAGAGAGCCTGGTGGCTTTGAACTGCCAACCTTCCAGCTAGTAGCTGAGTGCTTTAACCACTGTGCCACCAGGGCCCCTTAGTTGTGAGATAAACTATATATATATATGTATATATAGTTTATCATATACATGCATATATAATCAGTATTGGCCTCAGGCTCATCCAGCCTTATTTCTTGTATCTCTCTCATGGGCCTCACACTCCTCCATACACAAGTGATCTGGTCTTATTCATTGTTCCCAAACAAATTGTTCACTTTTCCAGGCCTGAGCTCTGGTGCTTATGCTTCTTTTCACGTGTATATCACTTCCCACCTCCTCTGCCTTTTGATAATCCAACTTATCTTTGAAGGCCCATTTCAAATGTCATTTCTCTGTGAAGCTTTCCCCGAGTATGCCTGTCCCCCAACACTCATCTCTTTCAGGTAGACTTAATTGTCCCTCCTCTGTGCTCCTGCAGCTTTTCATTTATACCTCTACACTTGTTGTTCGTTGCTGTCGAATCGGCTCCGACTGATGGTGACTTTAAATATATAACAGTCCTAGTCCTGTGCCATCTGTGTGATTGTTCGTATGTTTGAGTCCATTGTTGTGGCTATTGTGTCAATCCGTCTCATTGAACTGGTCATATTGTGATTTAGTTACTTGTGTGTCTGTCTCTTCTACCATACCCATTAGCGTTTTGAAGGCAAGACTTGTTTCTTTGAATTCTCTGTACCTAGCAGAGTGTCTTGGACTTAGTAGGTGATCTACAAATGTTTATTAAATGAATGAATAAATGTGCGTGGGAACTGCCGGCACCCTGACAGGATTGAGAAGCAGAAAAAATAGAGATAGGAAGTGTTTGAGCAACCGTTGACTTACTCATTACTCCACTTATTGCAGTTTGTTACTGTGGCCAGAGCACACTGTACATACTCTCAGGTTCTGCTGTTTCGATAAGGAAGATTTACCAGTTGTTATCAGAGCCCTCTGTGGCTCCCTCCTCATCTGCAGAGCTTACATTCACAGATTGATTGTCTTTGATGAGCTTTCCATGTATAAACATCACCTACTTCAGTTTAGTCTCCTGAACGCTCCAGAGGACCCTGCTTTGATGCTTAGTGACTTGCTTCTTTATGACTCATGTGTTGTGAACTACCTAAGATAGCACGGGAGAACAAGTAAGACTTGTTGGCTGGGAGAGGGCAGGTCAGTTGCGTTTTTTTTTTTTCCTCCCTAAGAGAAAATACCATCCATGTGGCCTGGGATTACAAAGAGCCTCAAGAAATGCTTTGTAAATGAACAGAAAAGGTCCCTATCTGAAATATAGGCCAAGGGATCCCATACTTAAACTTATGCCTTTACTGCAAAATATTAGACAAAACAATGGCAATGGCTGAACTGGAAATGAGCAAGTCTTAAGCCCTTTGTAGTACAAACATTTTTGACAGTGTTTTCCCATACCCAGCACACCCAGTGGAATGACAATGTAAAGGAACTAGACCCCCAATTGTCAGGGGAGTAGGAGGGCCTGATTTTAACAGCATGCTGCTGTATCAGCCAGGTCTAAGTTAGCCCTTTTATAGAGCCGCTGCATCTCCTTCCTTTTTATTTCTGTTCAAAGCAAAGTCTTCTAGCTCTTTGAGCTCTTCTTCAGTCACTCTCTAATTTCTCCTTTGATATCAAACCCCAGACCTCTCTTACCACTTTTCATTTTATTCAGTCCCTAGGTGTCGTTCAGAAATCCTTTGTGTTTCACCTAACTGCTGCTTGGTCAGAGCTGTTGCTACTAATTCCTGCTTCCCTTTTACTTATAATTAATTCCATTTTCTTAAAAAGCTGACCAGTTAGTAAGCGGATATCTAAAATCTTATTTTGAGTTAAGAAATCTAACCTAGATCCTGCTTGCATCTTGAATGTAGTAAAAATGAAAACTGTACAGCAAAGGGTCCCTTAGGACATACTTACTTAAAATTAACTACCCAACCATGTATCTTTGCCCCTTCTTTTTGCTGTCCCTCTGAATTCTGGAGTAGAGCCCCTGAATGGCACTAAAATGTGGTTCATCTACTCATCCTGCTGATTAGAAAAATGAGAGCAGGAAACACATCACTTATGGTGAATGTCATGACCAGGAGGTTAGGTCAAAAACATCCTTAGAAGCTTTGACAGTTTGTTGCCACAATGACATTTTTTTGCAGTTGTTTTTTAGTCTGAAGATGGCCTTTCCATTTCCTCTTAGAAGGTCTGAATTCTGATCCCAGTGATCTGAGGCCCAGGCTGTTAGACTACCTCTCTTGAATAAAAGAATGTGGAAGAGGATGAGCATCTCTGTGTCCTGGGTAATCTCACCTTCCTCTTTTCTAATGTGGTTTTAGGATTTTCGCATCTGCACTTTCATTACCTGAATTTTAAGATGGAGCTTGTCATACCCTCTGACCTCTCAGTGATTTTATTAGAAGTGACGTGTAGCATCGGTCTTCTTGGATACTCCCCCTTGCCTGAACTTGATGCCCTTTTTTGTTACTCTGTGAAAGTGGCAGACAAAGCTCTTACTAAATTCTTGATTATTTATGCTGTTTTGAATGTCCATTTGGGAAGACGATCAGATTTTTTTTTCCACAAGAAACCAGGGATCTATCTTTTGCATCACTTTGGATAAAATTACCATGTTGATTTTGTATAAACCCATAGGTTACAGGTTAATTTACGTAAACCTGGCATTCAGGAAGTTCATCCCTTATCTTGTCAAGGAAAATGAAATAAATCAGGACAGCTGAAACCCGGTATATTCAAGCTATCAGAAATGGGGTGGGCGAAGACGATCTATGGGGTAGAAACTTCTATAATTATGCCCACAAAATCTCATCATGGCAAGAGACTAGAGTGCTTATCTAATCCAGCCTCTCACTGCGTGAGAACCCCATCCAGAGCATACCACAAAGGTGATAGGCCAGCTGACAGTTACAATTTCAGAACAAAGTACCTAGTAAGGCAGGCTCTGTAATTTTGGAAAGCCTTTAATTGTTAAAAAGCTAAAATCTGCCCTTTTGTAAACTTCCACCGGTGGGTCCCAGCTCTGCCTGCTGGAACCATACAGAATCAGTCTAATTTAGTGGGTTTTAATTTAGAGTTCATGGACAGGGCCTTAATCAGTCCACAACCCCCCTGAAACTATATCCAAAAGTATGTGTGTGTGTCTATAGCTTTCATTAAATTTTCTAAGGGGGTATATGAGCCTCAAAATATTATGACAACCAGGACTGGCTTCATGAGCATATGGTCTATACTGGTGCACAGGGCTCTGCACTTAGAAGGAAACTGTACTTTGTTTTAACTTCTAAATAATTTTTTGAACAAGGGACTCTGCATTTTCATTTTACACTGGGCCCTACAAACTGTGTTAGAACTACTCCAGTGACGTGAAGCTGGAATAAATCACTAAAATTCCTAGAAAGTGAAACTTCGGGTAGTTCTACTTTCAGGCAGGCCGACGTTATCCTTCTGTTTAGCTTCTGACCCTGTGTTTGTTTCCAAACACAGTTTATCTTCTTAATTGGAAATGAAATGACAATCTCTGTTTCTTCTTTAAATGTGCTCCAGTTTCTTGACTGCCCTATAACGAGAATTCTTAACCTGGAATCCATGCCCACTAGCCATTGTAATTTTATAACTTATCTAATTTATCTATGTAATATTTTAAACATTGAAACCAGCTTAAGCACAAAGGTTGGATTGTGTCTAGTTGGAGAAAATTAGCAACTTTCATTAGTACTAGGAGAGTTCTTATCTTTTTCTCCTTGGGTACCTGGAATTTGAGCACAGTGAGTCCTGTGAGAACAAAAATATATTCCTGAAGCAGACAGTGAGATGTATCCCATTTAATTTTACCAAATTCTATCTTATCTTGCTAGATGTGAAAGCTTCTTTTAAATTTATCTCTTTCTTTTTCTTCCTTGATCAGGGTCTTTCCCCCTCACATATAATACTCTTTTAATAAATTTAATATTCCATATTATAAATTTTCATACCAAACAATATGTCTAATTTATAATATCCAGCTTAGAAAAACATAATTTAAGATTTTAATTGCATATTTTGTTTCAGCCTATTATTAAAATAAAACCTATAACACATTAGTAATTTTACTGGAGAAGTACACAGAGTACTGGTTACTCTCAAATTCACTAGGCAAATGTTCTACTGCTCTTTGGTGACCTTGAATTCTGCTATAGGAGACAAAGGACGATCACAACGACTCTGGAACATGTGAGTGCGATCAAGACAAATCCCAGTTGGTCAGGTGACCAGTGGGCCTAGTCTTCCAAAGATGATGAAAGGAAAAGAAAATAAGCTCTAGGATGAAAGGTTAAAAGAATTATAATTGTTTTGCCTTGGAATAAAGAAGTCTAAAGGATGACTTGAAAGGAATGAGGTATTTTTTCATGAAGAAGAGTTGTCTCCTGTATTCAAAGAGAACTAGATGATTTAAGATTTAGGTTGACATTTGAATATATTTTCTTTAAAATTCAAAGAATCATGTTCTGTGTAGGTTAGAGATTCACTTACCTAAGGTAAAGACCTCTACCAGATGATCTCTTGAGTTTCCTTCAAATTCTGAATTTCCCCCCATGGGCTTAAACTCCTGCTTCTGTGGTGTACCAAGACTGACATGGGCTTTTTTTTTTTTTATTTTCTGATTTGCTTTTCATCTTTGGCTTTTCATCTTCATTCTTACAATTGTATCAGTCATACGTCCTTCCTGGGGGAAAATGAGGATGGAGGGAAAGAAGATTGATCCCTTGTCGCGTGGCCACAATGACCACCCTTAAACATCTAAGTGGGCATTGTCTTTTTCAACGTCATCACCTAGGGGGCTATGTAGTTATTTCAATTTTGTTGTCACGACTCAGAACGTTTTTTTCATCTACTATTTGAGAATTCCCTTCAGATCCTACGGCATAATCAAAACAATGCCCGTTTTGATTTAAACTTTGAGGGTGATTTGATTCTTTAAAACAGCCAATGTACATTTGCGTCCACATCTAGTTATTTTACTAACTAGCTCAGTGTGGTAATGCCATTTTCAGTGAAAATCATGTTATAACTATAAATTGATAGGGGGTTTCTTTGGTTTGCAACCAAACTAGATATGAAGGCATGATTAAGAGAGAAATTTCAAACGATGATAACAGAGCCTAAAGTAGTGTAGTGGGTAGACTAGATGGCTGGTGACTAACATAGGTAACTACTTTGGTGACTAGAGGAAAATATTTATTCAAATTTTAAAAGTCTCACATACAAAAACAGACAATTAACAAAATAGAGTTATAGAGTCATGGAATATTCACTTTTGAAATTCCCTAGAGATCATTTTATCTGGTGCCCTGTGAGAACTCCACCTCTATCATTCTTACATTCATATTTCAGCTGAAATATCACTTCCAAGAAGACTGTCACTGGACTTCCAAAAATAGCTTAGTTTCCCCAGTTCCTCCGTCAGGGCCTGATGTATAGTAAGCATTCAATAAATATTTATTGACTGAATGAGTACAAGAATATTTAGGGGTGAGGAAGACCCTGCCAGAAGTTAGTTTCTCAAAGTTATTATCATAAATATTAATAATTATTCAGAACTGTTGGGGTGGGGGGAAAAGAAGTAATCCAATGTTGGGATTCTAGTTAAGTGAAAGTTTTCTTTAAATAAATATATGAAGATTGTCCTGTCACCTCAGATATTAAAAAGGGTTCTTTTTTAAGGTTGTCTTTACAATTTGAAACAAATTCAGTGTAACTCTTCTTGCTCTTCTAACTGTTAATTGTCAAGTACCATGTGGAATTATTTGACTTAGTATTGTTTCTGTAAGAAGCTAGCCATGCTCTGGTAAGAAGAGACTAGATCTGTATAAAAGAAATGCTCTGCTGTAGACCCACCTTTCACCTGATGTGCACTTTAATCTTTGGGACCTGCACTTCCCATCTGTTGTTCCAGTGTGCGATCCTCCCTATTTTCCTCCCTTTCCCAGCATGACTGTACCCATGGGACAGGCACCTGACCTAACTTGGCCACACAAGCAGAATCCATATAGAATCAAGTGCTGGGCGAGGAATCTGGGCACCTTGGTTCTAGTCCTGACAATGTCATGCACTATCTGTTGGACTTTGGGTAAATCACTTACCCTCTCTGGGCTTTAGTGTTCTCTTATCAGGAAAATAATAGGGGTTTAGACTAGATCCAAATTGTGTTCTGTGCATCCTAGGGGTTCATTGGAGGTGCTTCACAGGCTAATACAAGGGTCAGGGAAAGAGGCAGATTGAGGAGACTTTAGGTTCACCTATCTGCACTTCAGCTGCAGGCGCTTCACTTTTACTGGTTTGATATATTGAGTTTCCCTGAGAGATTTTGTTTGAAAACTACGTTCACTGAAATTGTGAGAGCGTAGAGTAGATGCAATTTAGTCATTGTTGTTAGTGTTAGGTGCCTTTGAGTCCATTCCAACTCATAGTGACCCTATGTACAACAGAACAAAACACTACCCGGTCCTTTTGGTCATTAAGATGGTTGAAATGATTCCACCTACTGTTTCATGGTCCAATATTATTTGCTTTTGGCATTGCTGATTGAATCAAATTGATCATTCAACAATCTGTCAATTTCTGTAAGTTAACTATTTTGTTAATCACATGGCTGCATCTGCTTGGGTCAGCTCAGCAGTAACTTTAGGTTAAATGCTTAGAAATTATGAGCCCAGTAGAAGAGGAGGCTAGTTTTTGTTCTTGTAAAGCCTCTGGTTGGGGGTAAACAGTTCTGGGTAGGATTATATGAAGTTCTGTTAGCACACCTACCTCCCTCCTCCAAGTCCTGAAGCTGGACTTTCTATAAATGATTGCCAGCCTATATACTGAACACTAAATTGATCCAAGTAACAGAGTCACCCCCAGAGTGTACATTTTATTATCTCCCACCCTTTCAAACCCAATTGATCTTTCACTATAAGAAGCATGATTAGTCCTTCTAATAGGCTAACAGGAAGACATATAGTACTCTAGAGATGGATCAGGAAAGGGGAAAAATACATTGTGGTCTGAAATGTGTGTTTTATGTTCAGGTATCCACTGATGTGTGATTCAAAGTGTGATGGGTTCTAAGTGGAAATGACCTGCTTTTTTCTTAGATTTTGTTATTCCTATGTAGCATTAACTATATGTAGCATTTTCCATTTGCCCAATGGTTAGGGGTCATGTGAATGGTCACAGCTCTCATTCCAGTTTCACAGATGAGGAGCCAGAGGCCCAAGGAGGAACTACTGATTTGGCCCAAGGTCACATAAATAACCAATGGCAGAGGTGAAGGTTACCAGCATCAAGTTTCCACAACCCCTCACATACATCTTGTCACTGGTTCTAATCATGTGTGCAGCGGCACTGTACAGTACAAATAGAGCCTTCTGTCTTAGTCATCTAGTGCTGCTATAAGAGAAATATCACAAATGAATGGCTTTAACAAACAGAAGTTTATGCGCTCACAGTTTAGGAGGCTAGAAGTCCGAATTCAGGGTGCCAGCTCTAGGGAAAGGATTTCTCTCTCAGTTCTGGGGGAGGGTCCTTGTCATCAATCTTCCCCTGGTCTAGGAGCTTCTCTGAGCAGGAACCCCAGGTCCAAAGGACGTGCTCTGCTCCTAGTGCTACTTTCTTGGTGACATGAGGTCCCCCTGTCTCTCTGCTGGCATCTCTCTTTTATATCTCAGAAGACATTGACTCAAGATACAACCTAATCTTGTAGACTGAGTCCTGCTTCATGAACATAACTGCCTCTAGTCCTGCCTCATTAACATCATAGAGGTGTGATTGTCCTATTTGTTGTAAATCCTATCAGATGACAAAATGGTGGACAATCACACAATACTGGGAATCATGGCCTAACCAAGTTGACACGCATTTTCGAGGGATACAATTCAATCCATAACACCTTCCACTAAGTTAGTTGGAGGCCTTGACTAGAAAATGTTAACTTAGACTGATTCCTTGCCCTGATCTTTAGAGTCTCCTGAAGAGCTTGCTTTGTGGTTTGCCTTTACGGGAACAAAGCAGCAAATGCTTCAGGCTTTTTGTTGAAAACTTGCAGGAAGCGTCGATTGGCAGTACAGTTATTATGACATTGTTCGTTTATAAAACATCAAAAATTGGGCATCCAGGCTTGATAGACTCACCGAAAATCACTGTATTTTGTTTTGCTTTAAGGAAATGCGTCTTGGGTTGCCTGTAGGGATGGATTACATTCAGAATTCACCTGACAATGTAGCTGCCACACTCTGATTTGCTCAAAAAGCTGGGGCAGCACTCTCTTTGGAGCTATGGATTCTCAGTTTTGGCAGCCAAAATAGCTTCTGTTTTAGCCTTCAGCTCATAGATCAGCATTCTTTGGCTCAAAAAAATAAATAAATACAAACCATTTTAAAGTGAGCAGAATGAGGCAGAGGAAGGAGGCAAAAGAGAAGAGAGAGAATGAGCTTATATATAGGATTAAAAATTATTATATGGAATGCAAGCTTCTAGGTTTATTTGTTTAATAAATATGAATTGAATACTCACTAGTTCGGCAGGCACATGCAAGAGGTGAAGGATATTCCCTTAATGATTCCTTTAACTGACAGAAATGGGGGTAAATTTAAAAGTCTACCCATGCGTTATCCCACTCTTCTTTCAAAAAGACTTCTGTGGCTAATTGAGCAGTAGGAAATTCTTTCTGTTCTAATTCACCTTAATCTTTAAAACTTGTCTGCTTCTTGCTGAAAGATATGCTCTGACCCCTTTGCACCTGCACGATATACATACATTGTTTCTTTTTAATGTGGACACCTCTTCAGCTGGGTTAGGTAACTGTTCCAACCAACCACAAACCAGTTTCCATTGAGTCAATTTCAACTCGTGGCAACCCCTTGTGTGTCAGAGTAGAGCTGTGCTTCATAGGGTTTTCAATGGCTCTGATATTTTGGAAGTAGATCACTAGGCCTTTCTTCCAAGGGTTATCTGGGTGGACTCGAATCTCCAATCCTTTGGTTAGCAGCTGAACCCATTAACCATTTTCACCATCCAGGAACACCTAGGTAACTATTGTTGTTGTTGTTGCTGTTAGGTGCCATCAAGGTGGTTCCATCTATAGTGACACTGTACAACAGAACAAAACACTGCCTGATCCTGTGCCATCCTCAGAATCATTGCTGTGTTTGATCCCATTGTTGCAGCCACTGTGTCAATCTATCTCATTGAGGGTCTTCCTCTTTTTCACTGACCCTCTACCTTACCAAGCGTGATGTCCTTCTCTAGGGACTGGTCCCTTCTGATAACATGTCCAAAGTACACGAGATGAAGTCTCGCCATCCTTATGTCTAAGGAGCATTCTGGCTGTACTTCTTCCACGACAGATTTGTTCATGGTATAATCAACATTCTTTGTCAACACCATAATTCAAAGGCGTCAATTCTTTCAGTCTTCCTTACTCAGTGTCCAGCTTTTGCATGCATATAAGGCAATTGAAAAAAACACCATGGCTTGGGTCAGGCGCACCTTAGTCTTCAAGGTGACACCTTTGCTTTTGAACACTTTAAAGAGGTCTTTTGCAGCAAGTTTGCCCAATGCAGTACATCATTTGATTTCTTGACTGCTCCTTCCATGGGTGTTTATTATGGATCGAAGTAAAATGGAATCCTTGACAACTTCATTATTTTCTCTTGTTTATCATGATGTTACTTATCAGTCCAGTTGTGAGGATTTTTGTTTTCTTTATGCTGAAGTGTAATCCGTACTGAAGGCTGTAGTCTTTGATCTTCAGGTAACTATTATGGTAATAGAAAGAGGGCTTGCTCTGTGGCTATACCCACCTGACTTTAAATCTGGTATATGCAATAGATAACTAGCTATGAAACCTTGAGTACATTACTGAATCTCCAGTGCTTTATCTGTAAAATAGTTATCTACTCCGTAAGGGTCACTGTAAGAACTGGAGAAAATATATGGGAAGAGCACCTATGCTTGATGCTCAATAGATGATAGCCATATTGTTGTGGTTGATGCTGTCATATTCCTTAGATCAAAATTCTCTTAGTTATTGTCAAGAAAGGAATGTGATAACAGTCCCAAGGCAGGACTGTTTTATTTCTGCTCTTCTGGTCAGAGAAAACATTTGTGTATTTAAGTTTAAAGAGTAGTAGCACTAGGCAGTTTTTGTATTTCTCTCATTTCACTTCTCTTCTTTTCCATAACTAGTGGTCACCTGTAGTTTTCTTAGTGTGTAAACCAAAAAAACCCGTTGCCATCGAATTGATCCCAACTCACAGCGACCCTACAGGACAGAGTAGAACTGCCCCATAGGGTATCCAAAGAGTGGCTGGTTGATTTGAACTGCCGACATTTTGATTAGCAGCTGAACGCTTAACCACTGTGTCTCCAGGGCTTCTTAGTGTGTAAGGTGTCATGAAATATTCATGTCATTTCATGAAAGGTTATTTACACAGAGGGGACAAATGTAACTGACTATACATACAAATACTGGCCTTATTTTTCACCCTTGGCAAGTAGAAGCCTTTAAAAAGTAATTTGAAAGCTTATTAAATTTTGTTTAGGATATTAGGAAATGCTTTCAAAGATGTAGGCAAAGGTATTTTTTTTTTCCCGCACCAAGTGATTCCCCAAGAAGGGCATCCCATTTAAAAACCTGTTGATCTTAGAGGAACTGGATGTTTGACTGAATATTTTAGAGTTTGTTTGCTTGCCCTGATCTTTAAAGACTCATGAACTGGAGTTTCCCAGGAAGGGCAGAGTCACTAAATAGATAGGGGCCAGATAGCCAAGGTTCTTTGTCAGCGCCTGAAGTAGGTAGTACTGGACAGGAGGTGTGGGCTGGTCTCCAGTGCTCCCCCCTCCCTTTGTATCTGATCGTTCCTCTGTTCATCCTGAGGATGGAACACTGCTGGCTGACATAAAACAACACTCCCACAGTTGCTGATCAGGCAGGGCAGGACTGAGTAGTTGGGCCTGAACTCTCCAAGCATAAAAGTCAAAGTTCTCAAGTTTTTGTAGAGCAATTGATGCTCCCCAAACCTGGCCCTAGATGCTATGTCTTGTTTCTGGAAGCAACGAAAATAACAATTCCAACAGCTACTACTACTAATGCTTATTCATTGATAACTATGTGCCTGATCTTGTGCTGAGCTCTTGACACACACAATCTCCTTTAATGCTCACAACAACCCTGTATTGTTTCATATTAGGTGTTACATGAAACAGAAGATTCTGTGGCCAACAAAATGTTCAAAATCAAAATTAGTTTCTTTACTGCAAGACTTCTCAGATCCTTTAATATGCTAATTCATATTATGAACTCCAAGAGGGACATAGAGTATGCTGCTTTCCCAAGTGTATTAGAGCGTGGAATGTTTTTTCCCCCCTAAGGAGGATATGGAGAGATGGAATACCCTTTAGGACATGTTGTCCTATCAGTTTCTTGTGGAATCCATGATTATTAACCTTGGAAATTGGACTATATTCTGTCTTTGCTCTGGCCTTTTCATATCCCTAAACAGCCTATAATTCCTAATCTTAAAACAATTGTGAGTTTGTATCTCTACCCTGGAGAACTGGATCTGTGCCCGTAATCTACCCACCTCCAAGCTGCCACTATCCCTCACCTAGACCCACCCACTGCTGTCGAGTCAATTCCAACTCATAGCGACCCTGTAGGACAGAGTAGAACTGCCCCATAGGGTTTGCGAGGCTGTAAATCTTTACAACAGCAGATTGCCGCATCTTTCTCCCACCGAGTGACTGGTGTGTTCCCCTCACCTAGATTTGCCGAAAAAACCCATTGCCATTGAGTCAGTTCCAACTCATAACAACCCTATAGTAGTAGGGTTAGTTAGTTTTCCTGCTTCCACTGTCCATGCTGCAGCCAGAGTGTTCTTAAAAAAACAAACAAAACTGCACCACATTACTATTTCACGGAAAATCCTTTAAAACTTTCCATCACGCTCAAAATACAATTCTGACACCTTACTGTGGCCTACAAAACTCTTCAGAACCTGAACCCTGCCCACCTCCCCAGCCTCATCTCTTACCGTTCTCCCTCCAGGGTCCCTCTGCTCCAGCCACTGTGCCAGTTCTTATGGTTTTCCAAGCTGATTGCTCCTCAGGACATATTCTAGTCCCTCTGTCTGGAATGTTCTTTTACCTGTCATCCTTCTCTTTGCTTAAGTGTTGCTTTCTCAGAGAGGTTGTCACTAACCACCCAAACTGAATTAAGGCTACTCAGTTTTCTGGGTTAAATAAAGCTAATGAGATTTCTTTACAGGAGGACTTCTCAGAGCCTTTGGTATGTCAGCATGTATTATGAACTTGAAGAGGGACATGGAATACCTTGTTCTCTTCCTTCAGACCATTTATCACCATGTTTGTTTATTTGTTTAATGGCTGTCTCTTCACTAGATTCTGGGTTCTCTGAGGGTAGAGACCATGTCTGTCCACCAATGTTATACCCACAATGCTTAGTGCAGTGCCTGGCACATGGTAGGGGCTCAGTAAACATTTTCTGAATGAATCAAGAAATGAATGAGATTCTTAATGCTGTTGGCCTGCCTTTTTATAGTGGGGCTGCCATGGAATGCTTTAATACTTTTGTTATAATCTCTTCCTGCTCAAGATTTTTACCTCTTATTTAAGCCCAATCACTTTTGGAGGGAAAACTAGAATTAGATTCAGCACCGATTGGTAACAGTTGAAGGTTAGTGAGAGCAATACCTGGCTTCTATATTTTTAAAAAATATAAATCTTTTAGAAGTATTTAATGTTTTATTTACTATTTTAGACATTTTGCTTAATGTTATTTAATGTTTTTTAATATGAAAAAATTCTTTAAAACCTATCCATGGCTTTTTAAATTTAAAAAATCTTGCTCAGTATAAAATAACAAAGCAAAATATTGCATTACTACATTTGTTTGCTCATTAGCCGTACCTATGGCAAGCCTTCTTCTTTAGGCCATGAAGCTCAGGCCCCATGTGAGCATGATAGCATCTGACCTTCAGAGTAGATCAAGGCCCCTGAAAGACGAAAATGTCCTTATGAATGCTGGGCCTGCAAATGCAAAATCACAGCTTGAGTACAGAGTAAATATGTATTGGCAGATTTTTATGTAAGATGGTAGCAGTGTTATACGCATTCTTTCACCTGGCCCTCTTTGTGACATATGGAACACATTTTCATGGCTACCAAGCAGGATTACAAGTTCAATTGTGACCTGTGGAATAAAACAATTGACTGGACCCTGACTTGGACTCATGACATGGGGTGCACTAACAGCTCTGAAAGCAAATGAGGCACTTGCTTGCCTAATTTTCTGGGTCCTCTGGCTCTTTGGGAGGCCTAGTGCAGCTAGAGTCATCAGGAGGACAGAGCACAGTGCACAGCGCACAAGGTCATTTCCTGGTAGTTGGATGGGGCAAGCTGTCCACTGTTAGTTCTTTGACAAGGGCCACCCCTAGACCAATGCGCCAAAAAAAAAAAAAAGTGGGTGGAAAGGTGCAGACAAAGGGAATTCTTCAGGAGGTGATTAGTGTCAGTTACTTATTATCAGTTACTTCCAGTTGCCACAGCACTGCCAACACAGCTTGCATTAAGTTTCTGTGCCATGTTTTGGTTGCACTGGCAAGCAGGCTTCGCCAGGATATGCTAAGCTCATTAATAGATTACTAGCACTAACAAGAGGAAGATTCAACTTAATGAGAGAAAATGTGCCTCATTAATGGCTTGGAAGTTAAGCAGTCTCCATCTAACTAATCAATGCTAAGTGACTGACCTTCGTGGGGGCTGGAGCTCATTAGTAGAATACGCACAGATGGTAATATGCTCAAAGGTATTTAAAATATATGTGAAAAGAACTGCATAAATAAAGCAAACCTATCCCAACTGTCTGTGACTTGGCTCACCGTTCCCCTGTGCTATCTGTATGTAATTTGGTACATTTATTTATGAGAATGAATTTGCCTGATAATATCTACTATTTTCAAATTTCTACATAGATAACAGACTGATCAACACTCACAATAATTTACTTTAATGAAAAAAGTCTGTAGGAAGAATTGTCTTATAATAACTGCTTTGTTTATTCAGTAACTCATTTCACCAAGGATAATTGCCTTGAGGGAGAAATGGATTCCAAGCCTAACGCAATAAATGCTTATTTGGAATTGTATTTGACTGTTTCTTCTTTTTCTTCCTTGTCAAATGCTTTCTCCAATGTGACCTGTTAATCAATTATTTCAATATCTCCAAAGGCCTTGCTGAAGATGTTCATACTGAAATGTTCCATAAATATGTTTGAGTTTCTCTGACAGCAAGCCGGTGGTGACATCAGAGATGGCATGACTATACTTCAAATAAGACAATTCCTACGACGGCCAATTCACTAGCTCTATTCTTATCCCACACTTGCCAAACTACTGCAGAAGCCCCAAGTGGCAATGCATGAGTCGTTTTTAAATCATGCGTCTCCTTCCCTTCACCTAGCCAATCGGTCTCTATTAAGAGGCAACTTGAAGACTGTAATGAGGTTTAATGACATCATACTCACGTCTTCTCTTCACCTTGCCCATCCTTTAGGATATCCTTTTCTTGTTCCTCTCCCTCCTCAGAAATCCTGGTTCTGGCATCTTCAGTGAAAGCAGTCAGAAGAGATGTTTATCAATTCTTAGGGCTCCCCTTGGTTTCATTAATATAAGAAGCTCCCCAAGGGTAAGACCTTTACTTGTTTGGTGAAGTGCAACATTTGCTCACAGCTCTCTGCCACTAGTGGGTGGAATTAGGAAATGTGTCTTGGAGTAGAGCCAACCACTGACACAAAGACATCTAGTCAGTCTGTTTTTCATGCCCTTTGCTTAGGAGAATGCTGCTATAATAATACAGTGGCCCAAGGTTGTTTGCGATTGGTTAAGGTCCAGGGATAGAGCAATTTAAAAATGGGGAAAGCAAAGTGCAGATAATGCAAGTTGGCTCTTTTGCATATTTCCCCGACCAAGATAGGTAGACTGTAAGCTCTGCAATTAGTGGTGGTCCAGAATGTTCACTAGCTGTTAAGTAATAAGGCAGAAGAGTAGACACAATTATTTTAACCTGGCTCTATAATGGTCTCCATGTATATCACATTTCTCAAAACAGATTTTCAAAGCTGTGTATTGTCATCCTCAGGGCCTAGCTTCTCCATGAAGCCTTTTTGCCCAGTTCCCATCCCTGTCAGTTTTTCTTCCCCATTGTCCTCTACCATTTCCATGCTGATTAGGCTCTGGGATTTTTTTAAAAGTGCTTCCATCTTGGAAGTGCAGTGGTTACGAGCTTGGCTGCTAGCCAAATGGTCGGCAGTTTGAATCCACCAGCCACTCCTTGGAAACCTTATGGGGCAGGTCTACTCTGTCCTATAATAGGGTTGCTATGAGTTGGAATTTATTCGACGGCAGTGGTTTTGGTTTTACCATCTTGGAAGCTCAGTGTCACTTCATTGGTGAAAATAGGCTCATTTATACCTCAGGACATATGGACATTTTGTTTAAACTTCAAGGGCCTTAGACTATTTATTTGCTAGAATTTTACCAGCTTATTACGAAATGACAGAGAAGACAAATGAATAAAACTTCTGGGTAAATTTACAAATTTTAGTGACATTTCTCTCCATTAAGTTTTGACCTTAATAAGACAACAGGGACTTTCATACAATAAATTAGCCCATGCATTTTGTTTTTACAGACAGAGGGACACTATAAGTGAGTATTTTCTCTAGAAACCAAAATGAGTTGTAAACATCTGTACTGAGTCTCTAGAAAAGAATTAGTTTTACCAGTAAGGGTAGAAACAGGGCACCACTGCTATGCTCTGAGACCCTGAATTCTGTTCCAAAACAGATAAGACAAGACTGGGTCTCGGCCTCTGCCTTTTTGTTTTTTTAATGGTGGTCTGTGTGAATCACCTATGTCTAAATGGTCAAGCTATATTGGAGAGCCAGGGCATTCATCCAGACAAAACAAGGAACTAAACAGCTAGCTCTTCTCAAGTACCAGATGGTTCTATTTTACAGAAAAGGAAACCAATGCCTAGTTAGGCAAAGAAGGTGGGCCAGGGCCACTCCATAAATTAGCAGTGGAATCGTGCTGTCTTGCTTGTTTATAACCAGTTGGCACATTACTATCCCAAAGACCTAATACTATCTCATTCCTTGCCTTAGGGAAAGTCTCTCAACTGAGTGGTGCCTCAGTTTCCCTTTTATAAAGATGGGGAAAATGACATTAATTTATTCACCAATTCTTCCAACAAAAATAGTCTAGGCACTAAAAATACGGGAATAAATTAGATATACTCCATATATGAAGATGTGCACTGTTTTTTACTATAGGAAAGACACACACAAAAATTACAATAAAGTTCAGTTACAACTATAATAAAGTTTAGAACAAAGTACTATGGGAGGATTGTATTGTTAACAGTAGAGGCTGCCTTTGCCAGACTCTTTTGAGCCCCTTGAAGAGATATGTAAGACGCATTTGCATCTATATACCTTAAAACTTTCTGAAAATTGTATATAAACGTACAGTTTTTCCATTTCTATTTCACTGTCATCCCAAGTTGAGCATGTGGTGTGTCCCTTCCATTGTACATATTATAAAAAACTATGGGGCCACTGGAAAAATTAGCAAGGTTACCTAGATCTTCTTAAATACCTCATTCTTCTGTTTGTGCCTTTCTTCATTTTGTCACTCCTAGTTGGAACCCTCTCACCATCTATCCACATCAGGTTTATTTTTCAAGGCTCAATTTGAGAGGCCAGTGGATTTGCATTTAGGTCTTAAATGCACGTAGTACATTGAATATTTAAGTAACTAACCCTTATCTAGGAGCTCTGGTGGCATAGTGGTTAAGAGCTACAGCTGCTAACCAAAAGGTCAGCAGTTCGAATCACCAGCCACTCCTCAAGTACTGTCCATTACTCAAGGGTGTGCTGTACGAGGGGGGCACCTTCATTGAGGAGCATTTGCAGAAAGGGACTAACACGTGGTGGTAAGTTGGCTGGAATAAAACACGCAGATGTGTGAGCTATTCTTTAATCATAGATTTAATTCTCTATTTTCAGAGGATTCACTTTATGAGAAGCACCTTGTGGCAGCAATGAAGTGCCAGTCATCCTTTTACTAGGGGAAAAATTGATTTTTGGAAAATGTTAACTAAGCCATAGAATGTTCAACTATCTAGTTTCTAGAGTTGAAACTGGGGTGCCTTTTCTTGATTTAGCTCTGCCTTGATAGTGCAGCTTCCCCGATATTAGAACAGCTTCCATATGTCCTAGTTAAGTGGCCAAAGCTTGGCTTCTGTGGATTGATTCTGTAATGCAGGCAGTAATGGCTCATAATGACTGAAAGAACTGTCTAGCCAATCTTGCCAAAACTAAAATTGCCTTTCATTTTTAATATCCCCAACTGTTCTCGCCCTGTTGGGGATATTAAATGTACTTGCCCTCGGGAGGAACCTCATATGCAGCTCTGTGGAAAAGATGACACTTCTCTCTGTGATTTTATAAATCCTATTTAGCTAAACCATGCAGATTGAAGGCATATCTGCATGACACTTTCAAGGACCTGTGTATCTTGCAAGGCTTCCTCTTGCTTCTCAGAATTTCTCAATAACAAATTGGTGAAATACTCCTGATCCCCACCTCTTATTCAGGAGCAGAACTCATTTACAGTTCTTTGATCTTTTCAGACTATGATTAACATCTGTGGGCTTACCCCCCGCCCCGCCCCCAGCAGTTAGAGTAGGATAAAAAGGCCACAGCCCGACCACCTACTAGTCGTGTTTCTAGTGCCTCTAAGGCTAATTAGATACGCTGACCTGGAATTTAAGTATTTTGCCATTATGAACTTTTCTGTACCTTCCATTCTAGTTGATGTCTCTGCTTACCTTCTAGACCTAAGGTATCTTCTGAAACTTTCTTGCCCTATTGGATGCTCAGTCCAGGTTTTTTCTAACCAGCCCTGTTTCACTTCTGTTCATGCCCCGGCAAACTTTTTGAGAATGGGAGAAAGAGTTTGAATATCCAGAAGAGAGAGGAAAAACGAATGCAGCAAGGACCCCAAGAAGACACAAGGGATGGGAGCCAGACTGTGGAAGAAGGAGTAAAAGTAGAGACAGTTCTTTCACTGTAACAGTAGGGAAGGAGAAAACATTGAGAGCAGACACAGGCTAGGTTTGTAGTTTTGGTGAATGGAAGTTGAGGTGGCTTCCATTTTGTAAATTAAGTTGGAGGTAAGGTCAGTCAGTTGTGAGGGAAAGGGAAGTGGAAGGATTAGAGCTTGAGAAATGGCTAAAATTTGGAGCAGACTCTGCTTACACAGTCTCCCTCCCTGAGCCAATTGTCTCTATCTGTAGGTGCTATACCAGCTATCCTGAAATGATTCTGCCACACAGTGACCATATTAAAATGCTTGAAAGATTCATCAGTGAACTGCTTTAATGTGCAGGTCTCTGCAGCCCTGATCTCACAACAATATGAGTTGGTGCCATTACAAACTGATAGTGTCCAGCCTCAGCTGGGCTTCCAATGTCATGAGTAATTTCATTAATATGCTCTTGGTCTGCTACTTCTACTAAACCCTTCCCCAAAAGAAGAACTTCAGGTGATAATATTTGAGGTTGAAGTTCTAAAGGAAAAAGATGCCTTTGCTTGAAAACCATGGCAGGGAACTATCTTAAGTGACCAGCAACTAATCTTTAGTGCCGATAGGTGAAAAGGGACAAGTCTTTCTGGACTTTCTTGGGCTTCTAAGGAAAGAAAATCTTGAGCCCCATATGAAGAAAATATTCTATTCTTGTGAGTTAAATCAACTATCCTACAAAACAGGAAATATAACTTCTCTCTAAAGTCTGGATTCCTTTGTCCCTTTAGTGTGTGTGTGTATTTCCTTAGTATTCATATGAGTGCTGTCAGCTAAAGAAATAGAATCTTCTATCATAAAAGGAATGTGCTAATGTGTGGCTAATGTTCTATATGAAATGAATGTACATGAGACTAAGGGAAGACTTTGAGATGAAAAATGGTGGGCTTTGGGACCAAGACACCTGTAATGGATTGAAAGTGTGGCCTAGCATTAGAACTATGGCATGGGTAGCAGCAGAGTGGACCAGGTGGGTCTATCAGGTCAGATGAAAGCCACTTTTCAGAATAAGGGAATAATATTGAGCTGAAGTCTTTAAAGGTCAGGCATGCAGTGATAATAATAATTAGGAATTACTAAGTTTCAGGCATCGTTCTCAGTGTTTTACCTGTAATGAGTTACCTCTATTAACTCTCACAACAGCCCTATGAAGTAGGTACTGCTTTTATCCACTGAGTAGCAGTTACACAGCTAATAAGTGATAGAGCTAGATTTCAAACCAAGTAGTTAATTGTAAAGACAGTGAAGGAATTATCATCCTTGTTTTAAAAACACAGAGAGATTTATTGCTTAATGGGTACAGAGTTACTCTTTGGTGTGATGAAAATTTTTGGAAATAGATAGTGGAGAAGGTTGTACAACATTGTGGATATAATTAATGCCACTGCATTGTACACTTAAAATGGTTTAAATGGCAAATTTTATATTGTGCATATTTACCACAATAAAATTTTAAAAAAGAGTACAACCGTGACCCCCCGCCAAAACAACAACAACACACACACAGAGTTCAAGTAAATTGCCCAAGGTTAAACAACTAGTGGAATTAACTTGTTGAGTCTGTAAGGTATTGTTTTGTGACTATGCCCTTGATACTCAAAATATTAGCAGCATTGACATCACTTGGAATGTTAGTAGAAATGTAGAATCTCAGGATCCTCCCCAGACCTGCTAAATCCAAATCTGCATACAGTGATTTATATGCACGTTACAATATGAGAAACTATGGGCTGTACTTCACTGCCACCAGTTTACTGGGCTAGGTAGGTGCAAGTACCATTAGCCAAAGGCATACACCACATCCCAATTATCTGTCTAAAAAAGGGTGGGGTAGGAAATGGAGGAGGGGTTTCAAATAGCAGAAAACACAGGGGTTTGAAAAGTTGACCGGCATTGGAAATGCTGGGGTTCAGAGGTAAGGGAATGGAACTCTTCAGGGACAGAGGCTCTATGCAAGTAACTTCATCACAGCAGAGTTCCTGAGGAACTGACGTATGGAGGCAGGTAGGACCTGCAGCTAGACGTCTTAGAGCTCCTTTTATTTATTTGCCATGGTTAGAGATAGTTCTGGAGTGGGTCTGAATTTGTAAGGAGGGATTAAGTGGTTCCAGAAGGGAGGGTTAAATGAAAAATTTGGCACATGCTCTAGTTGACCTTCCAAGTTCCCTGTCCTGGGGAATCACAGAATTCACTGCTTTATGTAAACTTGATATATGAATGTCTGGACTTAAAAAACAGTGAAATGTATAGGTGTGGAAATCTGGATTTATAGACTATGTAACTAAATTATTTGTTTTATTAGAGGGCACATCATACGTTTCCTTTCAATAATGAGCTCCTCTAATATATTTAAGATAGAAGCCAATTTTCAGCACCATTAATAATGCAACCTGGTAAGAACCCACACAATACAAGTGAAGTTACCCTGCATGGGCCATGATCATTTGCCTAGGTACCTGTATAAAATAATCTGAATCTTTCCTGAATTCGGAATAAATGAGATTTTGATATATGCTACCCTTTAAAAGATAAGAGGAGCCCTGGTGGTGCAGTGGTTGAGAGCTACGGCTGCTAACCAAAAGGTCCGCAGTTCAAATAGACAAGAGAGTTGCTTTCTGAAGGACATGCTACTTTTGACTTTAGGCTTCTTCAGTTCTGCTTTTTTTATAGTTTTTATTCTTCATGGTCCATTGAACTGAGCTTGTGACTTAAAGTGGTTCACTGAACTGAGATTTATTGAAATTTGGGGAAGGAAAGAGTGAAATAAAAAGGCAGTTTTGTTGTTTTTGTACAAGGCCTTCAAAGCAACGTTTCTAAAACACGTGTCAATTACCTCTATGACTTTATTCATTCACTCACCCACCTTTCTGCCCACTTATTTCTCCATTCAGCCAGTATTGTCAGTAATCACTATTTTAGGTTGGGGATTCAAAGTGAACAAGATACACACTGTCCTTGCCCTTTTGAAGCATATAGTCTAGTGATATAGCCGGGTAAAACTGGTAGTTACCAGTAGTATGATTGACAGCTAGTATGATTGAACTCTAGGTTGTTATGGGAACATAGAAATGCACTGGTGACCCAAACTAGCTGTAATTCATAGACAGAAATTGTGTTAGTTATATATTGCTGCACAGGAAATTGCTCCAAAACACAGTGGTTTAAAACAACACTCACTTATTATCCCACAGTTTCTGTGGGTCAGGAACCCAGTCATGATTTAGCTAGGTGCATCTGGTTCAGGGTCTCTCATGGGCTGCAATCAAGGTGTTGGCCATGACTGCAGTCATCTCAAGGCTCAAGTGGGGAATATCTGCTTCGATGATCACTCATGTGATTGTTGGCAGTATTCAGTTCCTCATGAGTTGTTGGACTGAGGGCCTCAGTTCTTGCTGTCTGTTGGCCAGGTGCCACCCTCAGTTCCCTGCCACATGGACTTCCCCATAGGGCAGCTTACAGAAATGCAGCTGGCTTCATGAAATAGTGCCAGAGAGGGCCAACATCATGGAAGTCACAGTCTTTTGTAAATGAACCTGGGAAGTGACACCTTAACCACTTTTCTCCATATACTGTTCCTTAGAAACAAGTCACTAGGTTCAGCCTACATTCAAAGGAAACAGCCTACACTCAAAGGGAGAGTGAGGGAATTGTATAAGGATATAAGTATCAGGAGGCGCAGGGATCATTGAGACCCATTTTGGAAGGCTGCCTACCATACAAATGTTCTCTTTGGAGGTGTGAGTTGTAGCTGCCTAATGGCTCTGCTGCACTATTCTTGGTCTCATTCTTACTCAAAGTTGTCACTAGGCTCCCCTGGCTCCAGTCCATGGCATGTTGTCATAAGATTTTCTGGACTGGCAAGAACACTAGTTAGTAAAGTCCCCTCTGTCTTCCATCATCTCAACTATAAAGTCTGGGAGAGTCAAGAAGAAAGAAGTTTTCAGAAAGTTTGAACAAGTTCAGATTTAATGTCAGCATTCCCTGTATCTGTCCAAGATTCATGGCAGGTCTGTTCCCTCAGAGCCTGTTTTAAATTAGGTTCTTTTGGTTACAAGGGCTCATTTAAGATGCCTTAAGTAATGAATAATATATAACAAGAATATATGTCCACAGGGTTCTAGAAAAAGTTTAAAAACCAAGTATCAGGAAGAAGGGTATAGTGGTTAAGATAAGGGCTATGCTGCTATAAGAAACCCCCAAATAGAGTGGCCGTAAGTAAGATGGGAGTTGCTCTTGCTCTTGTTGTCTCCAATTATAGTACAGCTGGTCTAGCTGGTAGTATATTTGCATTCTACAAAGTAGTTCAGGGATCCAGGTACCTTTCATCCTGTTGTTCTGCTATCCTGTAGGGCAGAAGTTGGTAAATGACAGCTGGCAGGCCAAATCTGGCCAGCTGTCTGATTTTGTAAATAAAGTTTTATTGGAGCACAGTAACAGCCATTTGTTCACATGTTATTAATGGCTGCTTTCACGCTACAGCAGCAGAACTGACTGATCATGACGGAGACCTTGTGGCCCACAAAGCCTAAATTATTTACCATCTGACCCCTTACAGAAAAAGTCTGCTAACTTGTATCCTAGGGCATTGTCTTTGTGTACATGGTTGCTGACGTGTTTTTGCTCCAGATTGTGCGAAGACAAAAGAGTAGGTGTTCAGAGCAAATGGTTTTCTTTCAAGAAAGTGATGTGGAAATTGTATACATCATTTTTGCTCACAATCCACTGGTGGCATTATTTATTTTTAAAAAGCAATCTTTTGAGGTATGAGGATTCCCCTTGCGTATATAGCAACTAGTAGTTACAATTTGTTGATGAACATGAACTTGTTAATGGCTTTAGCTGTAATCCAGGACCTGAGTAAAAACTATGCCTTTCTTAGAAGTTTAAGAAAGTTGGATTTCTAGCTTATCATTCCATTCTATTCATCATATCTCTTCCCATAGCAGCAATTTTTATCTCAAAGCTCTCCTCCATTATAGGAATGAATGCTTACTGTGTGCCAGGCATTGTACTAAATACTTTATGCATATTTTATTTAATTCTCACACCAACCCTGCAAAGTAGGTTGCCAGTATTAGCCCCATTTTACAGTTGAGGAAATGGAGAGATCAAGTAACTTTCCACAAATCACCTAGCTAGTAAGTAGTGACACAGTGGCTGCAACAATGGGCTCAAGCATAGCAATGATTATGAGGATGGCACAGGACCGGGCAGTGTTTTGTTTTGTTGTACATAGGGTCGCTGTGAGTCAGAGCCGACTCGACGGCACCTAACAACAAGAAGTAAGTAGTGAAGCCAGGATTTAAGCTCAGTTCCTTTGAATCCAAGACCACTTACTTCACCCCCACAGCTCATAAAGTTTGGAGTACTTCACACCCAAAGTCCTCCAGTAATAGAGGTTGTAACTCTGTTTTCTATGCCTTTTATCCTCATGAACTACTTTCAACAATGCTTTAAGAACTCTGTATTTACCAGCTACTGATGGCTCTGGAAAAGCTTTCAAAGTCCATCTAGTAAACTATGCATGATTTTTAAATGTTCCTATGGAGCCAGGAACCCTGGTGGCATAGTGGTTAAGAGCTTGGCTGCTAACCAAAAGGTTGGCAGTTTGAATCCAGCAGCCACTCTTTGGAAACCCTATGGGGAAGTTCTACTCTGTCCTACAGGGTCACTATGAGTTGGAATCTACTTGACAGTAACGGGTTATGGAGCCAGGAAGGCCCATTGGATAAATGAATGTGCTTCTAGAGTTGTCTAAATAAATATTTACTGTCCAGCATACACTGTCCACATTATGATCTTGGTAAATTAAAGAGGGTGAATTTTCTCAGTATGGGTTATTTGTACAGCCACGATAGTCTCAGTTAATAATGTCTTTTTTAAAATATTATTGTGCTTTAGGTGAAAATTTACTGCACAAATTAGTTCTCATTCAAAAATTTATACACAAGTTGTTTTCTGATGGTTGCAATCCCGGCAATGTGTCAGCACTCTCCCCCTTTCCCTCTCCACCCTGGGTTCCCCATGTCCATTCTTCCAGTTTTACTGACCTTTTCTGCCTTCTCCTCTTTGCTTTTGCTTTCTCCTCATTGCCCATTTGGTCTTGTATACTTGATTGGACTAAGAAGCACTTTCCTTACATGTGTTATTGTTTGTTTTATAGGCCTGTCTAATCTTTGGCTGAAAGGTAGACTTCAGGAGTGGCTTCAGTTCTGAGTTAGCAGGGTACCCAGGGGCCATAGTCTCGGGGGTTCCTCCAGTCTCTGTAAGACCAGTAAGTCTGTTTTTTTTGTTGTTGTTGTTGTTTGTTTGTTTTTTTGTGAATTTGATTTTGTTCTACATTTTTCTCCCACTCTTTCCAGGAGCCTCTATTGTGATCCGTGTCAGAGCCCTCGGTGGTGGTAGCCAGGCACTGTCTCATTCTTCTGGTCTCAGGCTGGTGGAGGCTATGATTCATGTGGTCCATTAGTCCTTTCGACTAATATTTTCCTTGTGTCTTTGGTTCTTTTCATTCTCCTTTGCTCTGGAAGGGATGGGACTAATAGATGTATCTTAGATGGCCGCTCACAAGCTTTTAAGACCCCCAACACTACTCACCAAAGTAGGATTTAGAACATTTTCTTAATAAGCTTTGTTATTCCAGTTGACCTAGATTTCCCCTGAGACCGTGGTCCCCAGCCCTCAGCTCCATTAACTCAGTCCCTCAAGGTGTTTGGATGTGTCTAGGAAACTTCTATGACTTTGCCTTGGCCAAGTTGTGTTGACTTCCCCTGTAATGTGTGTTCCCTTTCCCTTCACCAAAGTTAATACTTGTCTACTATCTAGTTAGTGATTTCCCCTTCTTACCCCTCCCCTCCCTCATAATCGTCAAAGATTGATTTTTTTCTGTGTATAAACCTTTTTTGGGTTTTTGTAATAGTGGTCTCATACAATACTTGTTCTTTTGTGATTGACTTATTTCACTCAGCAAAGT
Organism: Trichechus manatus latirostris; assembly: GCF_000243295.1. Lineage (NCBI taxonomy): Eukaryota > Metazoa > Chordata > Mammalia > Sirenia > Trichechidae > Trichechus > Trichechus manatus. The sequence continues at coordinate 1,766,792 of NW_004444157.1, forward strand.
GCCCTCCAGATTCATCCATGTTGTGAGATGTTTTGCAGATTCATTATTGTTCTCTACTGATGTGTAGTATTTCATTGTGTATATGTACCATAATGTTTTTATCCAGTCTTCTGTTGATAGGCACTTAGGTTGTTTCCATCTTTTTTGCTATTGTGAATAATGCTGCAGTGAACATGGGTGTGCATATGTCTATATGTCTTTGTTCAAAGAACCGTGTGAAGGCTCTGAATTCTCTAGGATATATTTCTAGGAGTGGGATTGCTGGATTGTGTGGTATTTCTGTCTTTATAAGAAAGTGTCATATCATTTTTCATAGTTGTACTATTTTGAATTCCCACCAGCAGTGCATAAGAGTTCAGATCTCCTTGCTGCCTCTCCAACATTTCTTATTTTCTGTTTTTTTGATTCGTGCCAGTAATGTCAGGGTGAGATGGTATCTCACTGTAGTTTTGATTTGCATTTCTCTAATGGCTAATGGTTGAGAGCATTTCCTCATGTGTCTCTTAGCCGCCTGAATGTCTTCTTTGAATGTGTCTGTTCATTTCCTTTGCTCATTTTTTAGTTGTATTATTTGTCTATTTGTTATTGAGGTGTTGAAGTATTCTATAGATTTTAGAGATTAGACTCTCATCACATATGTCGTAGCCAAAAATTTTTCCCAGTCTGTAGGTACTCTTTTTATTCTTTTGGTGAAGTCTTTTGATGAGCATGTGTTTAACTTTTAGTAGCTCCCAGTTATCTAGTTTATCTTCTAGTGTTTGTGCATTGTTACTTATGTTTTGCATTGTATTTATGCCATGCATCAGTGCCCATAGCATTGTCCCTATTTTTTCTTCCATAATCTTTATCGTATTAGGTTTTACGTTTAGGTCTTTGATCCCTTTTAAGTTAGTTTTTGTGTATGGTGTGAGGTATGGGTCCTATTTCATTTTTTTAACAGATGAACATCCACTTTTGACAGCACAGTTTGTTAAAAGGACTGTATTTTCCCCCCATTTAATGAGCTTTTGTCCTTTGTCAAAGATCATCTGACCGTAGGTGGATGGATTTACGTCTGGGTTCTCGATTCTGTTCCATTGGTGTATGTCTCTGCCATTGTATTAGTACCAGGATGTTTTGAGTACCATGGCTGTATAGTAGGTTCTAATATCAGATAGTGTGAGGCCTCCTACTTTGTTTTTCTTCAATGATGTTTTGCTTATCCGGGGCCTCTTTCCTTTCCATATAAAGTTAGTGATTAGTTTTTCCATCTCGTTAAAGAATGCTGTTGGTATTTGAATCCGGATTGCATTATATCTGTAGATTGCTTTGGGTAGAATTGACATTTTCACAATGCTAAGTCTTCTATCCATGACCATGGTGTGTTTTTCCATTTATGTAGGTCTCTTTTGGTTTCTTGCAATAGTGTTTTGTAGTTGTCTTTGTATAGGTCTTTTGCATCCCTGGTTAGATTTATTCCTAAGTATTTTATCTTCTTAGGGGCTGTTATAAATGGTATTGTTTTCCTGATTTCCCTTTTGAAGTTTGCTATCCAACTGAATTTTGTATGTTGATCTTGTATCCATCTGCTTTCCTGAATCTTTCATAGTTCCAGTAGTTTTCCTGTGGAATCTTTGGGATTCTCTTTGTATAGGATCATATCATCTGAGAATAGGGATAGTTTTACTTCTTCCTTTCCAATTTGGATGCCCTTTATTTCTTTTTCTTGCCTTATTGCTCTAGTTAGGACTTCTGGCACAATGTTAAATAGGAGTGGTGGTAAAGAGCATCCTTATCTTGTTCCTGTTCTCAGGGGAAATGCTTTCAGCCTCTCTCCATTGCGAATGATGTTGGCTGTTGGTTTTGTATAGATGCCCTTTATTGTGTTGAGGAATTTCCCTTTTACTCCTATTTTATTGAGAGTTTTTATCAGGAATGGGCGTTGGACTTTATCAAATGCCTTTTCTTCATTGATTGAAATGACCATGTGATTCTTTTCTTTTATTTATGTGGTGGATTACATTGATTGATTTTCTAATATTGAACTATCCTTGCATACCTTGTTTGAATCCCGCTTGGTTGTAGGGTATTATTTTTTTGATATGCTGAATTCTATTGGCTAGACTTTTGTTGAGAATTTTTGCATCTATGTTCATGAGAGATATTGTTCTGTAATTTTCTTTTTTTTGTGGTGTCTTTGCTTGGCTTCAGTATCAGGCTTATGCTGGCTTCATAAAATGAATTCGAGAGTATTCCTTCCTTTTCTATGCTCTGAAATAGTTTGAGTAGTACTGGTGTGAGCTCGTCTCAATTTTTTTGCAGAATTCTCCAGTAAAGCTGTCCAGGCCACAGCTTTATTTTGTTTGGAGTTTTTTTTAAATTACTTCTTCAGTCTCTTCTCTTGTTATGTTCTGTTCATATTTTCTATCTCAGTTTGTGTTATTTTAGGTAAGTAGTGTGTTTCTAGAGATTTGTCCATTTCCTCTAGGCTCTCAAATTTGTTGGAGTATAATTTTTCAAAGTATTCTGTTATGATCCTTTTTATTTCACTTGGATCTAATATAATGTCCCCCATTTCATTTCTTATTTGGGTTATTTGCTTCCTCTTCTGTTTTTTCTTTTGTCAGTTTTGCCAGTGGTTTGTTTATTTTGTTGATCTTTTCAAAGAACCAAATTTTGGTCTTCTTGATTCTTTTTATTGTTTTCTGCTCTCTATTTAACTTATTTTTGCTCTAATCTTTATTATTTCCTTTCTTCTGGTATCTGGACTTCTTTTGCTTTTCTCTTTGTATTTGTTCTAGTTGTCAGGCTAACATTTGATTTTGGCCTGTTCTTCTTTTTTTGATGTGTACATTTATTGCTATAAATTGACCTCTGAGCACTGCTTTTGCTGTGTCCCAAAGGTTTTGTATGATGTTTTTTCATTCTCATTTGATTATAGGATTTTTTTTTATTTCTTCTTTGATTTCTTCTATGACCCAGTTGTTTTTAAGCAAGGTGTTATTCAGATTCCACATACTTGATTTTTTGCCTTGTTCTTTCTGTTGTTGATTTCTACTTCTTTTATGGCATTGTAATCTGAGAGAATGCTTTGTATCATTTCAGTGTTTTAGATTTTATTGAGGGTGGCTTTATGGCCTAAAATATATTCTAGGGATTTTTTCTTGTGCATTGGAAAATAATGTATACTTGGTTGCTGTTGGGTGGAGTTTTCTATATATGTCTATGATGTCAAGGTGGTTGATTTTGGTCTTTAGAGCTTCTGTATCTTTTTTGAGTTTCTTTCCAGATGTTCTATCTTTTACTAGGAATGGTGTCTTGAAGTTTCCTTCTATTATTGTGGAACTGTCTAGCTTTATTTTCAACGCTGTTAGAGTTTGTTTTATATATTTTGGAGCCCTGTCATTGGGTGCCTAGGTATTTATTAGGGTTATGTCTTCTTCTTAGATTGTCCCTTTAATCATTATATAATGTCCTTCCTTTTATGGTTGATTTTGCCTTAAAGTGTATTTTATCTAAGATTAGTATTGTCACTCTTGCTCTTTTTGGTTACTGTTTGCTTGATACATTTTTTTCCATCCTTTGATTTTTAATGTTTTTGTGTCTCTGTGTCTAAGTTGTGTCTCCTGTAGATAGCATATTGATGAGTCATGTTTTTGAATCCATTCTGTCACTCTCTGCCTCTTTACGGATGCATCTAGGCCATTTACATTCAGTGTGATTATTGATAGGCATGAGTTTATTTCTCTCATTTTTTTTTGTGGTAGTCACATTTTCTTTGTTCCTCTTATTTTCCTGTGCTGAGTTCCTGAAGGTTAGCTGAGTCTTTATTTTGGTCACTTGCTGGAACCATCTTGTCCTGCTTTTTTATATATTTTAATATTAACATGCTGTCTCCAGGACATTAAGGTATTATTTTCTTTATTTATTGATTGTATATTCATTTGTTTCATCCTGCTTTGTTGTTTTGTTTTGATATGTCAGAGCAGGTAGGTCAGGTGTGCTTTGCTGCTTGCTCATCTGTGGGCAAGATAGCTCTCACCATTTAGTCCGGCTGGGCAGGACAGCAGCAGGCAGGGTGAGCCCGCTTTGCTGTACACTGGTTTTGCAAGGTGGCTGAAGGTGGACTGGGCGTGCACTGTCTGCCTCCTGATGTTGGTCCAGTTGTGTGGGAGTGTTCACAGCCCCTCACCAGATGAACGAGGGTTTCAGACATGGAGTGGTATGAGCTCGCTTCGCACCATTTGGCAGCTGGTTGAGTGGCAGGAGAGCAGGGTGATGCAGACCTCTTGCAGTGGTGGGCCTGAGCGGTAGGGATGCTGTAGCCACAGTGGCGTGGCAGAAAGGGAGGAAAGGTAGCATGTGGGGTTAGGTGGGTAGGATAAAGAAAAAAATGGTGGCACCATGGCAGTAGCCACCGGGTGGGGGGGGGGTGGACCCGGGGCGGCAGCAGGCCGGTATCTTTCTAGCCATAGTGGCATGGTGGGGGCCAGTGGGAAAGGAAGGAGGTGGCATATAGAGCTGGGTGGGTGAGAGAAAGAAAAAGAAGGAGAAAAAAAGAAAAAGAAAAAAGTGGCAGCACAGTGAGGGCCCATGAATGGAGGCAAGACAGACCTGGAGGCAAGTGGGAAGGGAAGAGTGGCAACGTGCGGGGCTAGGTGGGAGGGCAAAAGAAAAGATAGAAAAGAAAGAAAAAATGGCAGTATGACAGGGACTGGCAGATGGGGGTGTGGCAGACCTGGGGCAGCAATGGGCCAGTGCCCCATTGGCACCCTATCTGCAGTGGTGTGGTGGGGACCGGTGGGAAGGGAGGGAGTTGGCATATGGGTCTAGGTTGTAGGCAGAGAGAAAAGGAAGAAAGAGAAAAAAGGAAAAATGGCATGGTGGTGGCTGACAAGTGGAGGTTGGGTAGACCTGGGGGCTGGTGGGAATGGAGGGGTGGTGACATATGAGGCTAGGTGGGAGGGAGAAAGAAAAGAAAGAAAAAAGAAAAAAAATGTTGGCATGGCAGGAGCCAGCAGGAAGGGGTGGGGGAGGCGGCATATGGGGCTAGGTAGGAGGGAAAAAGAAAATGCAGAAAGGGAAAGGAAAAAAAGAAGAAACAGAAAAAAATGACAGCACAGTTGGGGCTGGTGAGTGGGGGCAGGGCAAACCTGGGTGCTGGTGGGAAGGGAGGGGAGGTGGCATATGGGAATAGGTGGGAGGAAGAAAGAAAAGAGAGAAAGGGAAAAAAAAGAAAGAAAAAAATGGCAATGTGGCCAGGGCTGGTGGGTGGGGGCAGGGCGGACACTGGACAGCAGCAGGCCAGTATGCCAGTGGTACTCTATCCACAGTAGTGCAGCAGGGGTGACGGGAAGGGTAGGGAAGTGGGATATGGAGTTAGGTGGGAGGGAGAAAGGAAAGGATGAAAGAGAAAAAAGAAAAAAAAATGACACAGTGGGGACCTGCGAGTGGGAGCAGGGTGGACCCTGGTGCCGTTGGGAAAGGAGGGGAGGGGAGTATAGAGCTAGGTGGGAGGGATGAAAGACAGAAAAAAATGGCGGCATGGCAGGAGTTGGCAGGAGGGGGGAGGTGGTGTACAAGAACAGGTGGGAGGGAGAAAGAAAAGGAGAAAAGAAAAGGTGGTGGAGTGGACCCCAGGTGGCAATGGGTTGGTGGTTCTCTAGCTGCTGCGGCAGTGGCGGGGGTTGGCAAGAAGGGTGGGAAGGTGGCATATAGGGCTAGGTGGGAGGGAGAAAGAAAAGGGAGAAAGGGGAAAAAAGAAAAGAGAAAGAAGAAAAAGAAAAATAGTGGCATGGTAGGTGCCCAGTGAGTAGGGGTGGGGAGGACCTCGGGGACCAGTGGGAAGGGAGGGGAGGTGATATATGGAGCTAGGTGGGAGGGAGAAAGAAAAGAAAGAAGGAAAGAAAAGAAAATGGCGTTCAGGCAGGAGCTGGTGGGTGGGGGCGGAGCAGACCCGAGGTGCAGGCATGGTGAGGGCTGGGGAGAAGTGGAGAGGTGGCATATGGGGCTAGGTGGGAGGGACAAAGGGGAAAAAATATGGCTGCATGGCAGGAGCCAGCATGTGGGGGCAGGGAAGACCGGGGGCCACAGCAGGCCAGTGGCTCTCTAGCCATGGTGGCACGGCAGGGGCAGGCAGAAAGGGAGGAGGTGGTGTATGGAGCTAGGTGGGAGGGAGAAATAAAAGGAAGAAAAAAAATTGCTGCCTGGCAGGAGGGGGCAGGCTGGGCCTTGGGGGAGGGAAGCTCATATTGTGGATCCAGGTGGTGGGGGCTGCTGGGATGTGGGTGTTCTTGCTTCTACTCACCAGAAAGGTGAGGGATGGAAAAGCATGTTTCTTTGGTTACTGGGTGCTCTCTCTCCTGCTGGGAGTTCCATGAAGTTGCCTTCCTGTACATCCTGTCTGCGGTTGTTGGCCGTGCTTCAAGATGGCAATGCTGTGCCGTATTAGTTGGCCGGGTACCTCTACTCCATCTCTCTCTCTCTGTTGTGTTTTCCCTCATTTTTTATTTCTACTAGGTGTTTGATCTAGTTCTTTATCCCTTCATTTGATGCTTAGGGTTCCAGGGTTGACGTTTGTAACTGTTATACCTAGTTTTTTGGGTCTTTGCTGAAGAGGGATGGCATCGTGCATCTGTCTAGGGTGCCTTGTTGGCTCCGCCTCTCAGTAAAAGTCTTCTGTGTAATACCTATAGACTTTAAGTCTTTTCTAAATACATGCAATTTTACAGTACCTATGCAGTATTACATCAATATACAACTAGTATCAGAAAGACCTTTCCTGAGATAGGAATGCTGACAAAGTTTTGGAAAATATTTAGGCTACAAGTGTAACAGGTGGACTACAAAATTTGAATGCAACCCTCCTTCCCAATTACCCTCACTTTACTCTATTTCTCTATATTAAATTATGCTCAACCTCTCCTTTAACACCTAGTTTAGAATGCACCTCCAGAAACCTGGTTCCAATTAGCTACATCTAACCCATCACTCCCTCCCTATGTACCCCCAACACTTCTGGACAAAGTTCATAGAGGCATTTGCTTTTGCTGATATGTTTTCTGTAACTGGTCTTAAGTCATCTCATGTATGTTTGTTTTGTCACATTATATAGACTGGATTGTGTTCATGATGTTGAGAATGGCCTTTGCAAACAGAAGGTGAGCAGTAAATGATGTTGACTCACTTGCCTTTAAAGAACACAAACATCTGCTTGCTGCAAGTCAGTACTCTTAGAATTCCCATTGAATACAGATTTCCTTAATCACAAAGACAGACTAGAAAGGAGGAAAAGAAAGCACTTCAGCTTTTACAACAAAGAGCATAAAACAAAACAAGAATAAAGCAACACCACCACCAACAACAAAAAAACTCATTCTTTGATTTTCTTTAGACCCATGCTGATTGCTTCAGATGTATTTTGTAAATAATAAAAGCATAAAGTCCTCCTACACATTCATTTCTTGAAAAGAATATATGGAGATTTGGATGTGTTTGATTCCTACTTAAAGTTGTCATAATGCTTTGTAGAATGTGCTAGTGTACCACCCACTTACTTCTGTGGTCAAGTGAAGGAGTGGTCACGGAAGTGATGTGTGCGTGCGCGCGCGCGTTAGATCTTCTCTTGTAGCACTGACCCCCTTCTGCTGAGATTTGTGTGACCGTTGATTTATCAGCAGAAAGCTGTCACAAGAGTTTATCTCTAAGAGAGAAAAGGCAAAGCTTTGGAAATGAAGCAAGGGAATTATGAGCACAGCGTTTGCTTGAACTCTAAAATTATGAAGGAAGGTCAACAGGCCTGAGTTTGGTACAGTGGAGAAGTATTTTAGAAGAGCTCAATCAAATTTATAGTTATTTAATAGAAAACATGTGGACAGTTGTTCTACAAACCTGGAAGCTTTTGGAGGAATGTCCTGGTAATCATACATCTTCACCATCCCTGAGCCTCAGCTGCATTCAAAGAATTGGCCCAACAGTTTTCGAGCTCTTTGGATTCTCACCTAGCCTAGGAATGACCTAAGAAGTCGGCTCTGCTATGACTCATTCTTGCCCCCTTAAGACTACTTTAAATTAAGGTATCCAACGCTGACCTTCAAGCATGAAAGTGACACCAAAATCAGTAGGACATAGGTTTGTAGAGTGTACCCAGTATGAAAGGCTGGGATTTTTTAACCTTCTACTTCTCACCTGGTCTCCTTTATGACCAGTGCAACTCTATATCTGGGAGTTTGCTCACACCTCTTTGTATGTTCCCTCTAACACAGAATGTGCTCCATTTTACCTGGTAATTTTTTTTTATTGTGGTAGGTATATATAACAAAATATTTGCCATTACCACATTTTTACTTGTATAATTCAGTAACATTAATTATGTTCATCATCTTGTACAACCCTCACCATTATCTGTTTCCAAATTTTTTCACCACCCTTATCAGAAGCTCCGTGCCACCAAAGTAATAATATAGTTAGCTAGCAATAATGTAGTTAGCTGTTTACCCGGAAGTTTCCTTCACCAGACTGCGAGCTAAGGACAGGATTATGTCTTATCCTCCTTCTGTATCACCAGTGTGAGTTGGAGCTGATTCTACGACAACTAACAACAGCAATCACCACCACCTAGCAAACACTAAGTATTCTATGTATGTTCTACAAATGAATGAGCCTGAGTTGTGGCCCAGGACCAAGGTGAATCCAACTGTAGTAATCAAGAAGTAATTGTTAGCCTTCACTGAGCACTTACTATGTCCAGATATTGTATTGAATACTAAAATGAATTATTATCATTTAATCCTCTCACCCACCCTATGGGGAGTTATTATTATCTACATTTTATAAATGAGAGCACTGAGGCCCAGATAGGTTAAGTCACTTGCCCAAAGTCACACAGCTAATAAGTGTGGGAGCAAGGATTCCAACCAGGGGCTGTCAGTCTCCAAACTTCCACTGCCTGCTACAATGTCAACCTCATGACAACAAAATAAACTTGGCCTGCCTGATGGGGAGCTCAGAGTGGCTTCGGTTTCTGGACCCAATATAACTTCACATTAGAACAGGCCTTAATCCAAGTTATCCCTAGTCCAAAACTTTGGGGACTTTGTAGTGACATCATATTTTCTTCCAGAAGGGGTAGAGATTACTCCTTTTTGGGGGATGAAAATGGCTAGTGCTGGAAAAGACTTCTATGGAATCATGGTATTTGGTGTAAAGAGTTCCTTTATAATTCTCCTTCATCAGACTCCGTGTGTCTCTTCTCTGTTATATTTTCCTAATATCAGGAATCTGGATCACTAAGAATGGGTGAAGTGTTCCTTCCTGAGGAAATACCATTTATGAAGATCTTGAAGTGGGAAAGAGCTTGGCATATTCAGGGAGCTCAAAGGTGGCCAGTGTGGCTGGAGCACAGTGACTGAGTGGCAGAGACATTAGAGGAGCCTGGAGGGGGGCAAGGGCAGTTAACTAATTCAGCACCACCACATAATTGAGGTGAGTGTAGTGGGACAGTGTCATGAATGAAGAAATGATAATAGGTGGGAGATTCTCTGCTACTTTCAGTGAAGTAAACCCCTTGAATAAATGGAAAGTAGCCCCCTTATTGAATTCTCTGTTATGATGGATTGTATTCTAAGGAAAGTCAGGCCCTAAATTATACTCAGTATGTATCCAAAGAACAATATGAAAAATTCAGGAGTAGGGACTTTGGAGCAAGATTGTATAGATAGATATAAATATTGTTTTTGTTGTTAGTTGCCATCGAATTGGCCCCCAATGCACAATGAAACGAATTGCTGCCCAGTCCTGCACCATCCCCATGGTTGGTTACAGATCAGACCATTGTGATCCATAGGGTATTTACTGGCTGGTTTTCAGAAGTAGGTCACCAAGCCTTTCTTCCTAGTCCATCTTAGTCTGAAAGCTTTGCTGAAATCTGTTCGGCAACATAGCAACACACAAGCCTCCACTGACAGAACGTTGGTGACTGTGCGTGAGGTGCTTTGGGCAGGAACTGAACCTGGGTCTCCCACATGGAAGGCAAGAATTCTACCACTGAATCACCACTGCCCCCAGATGTAGATATAGATAAACAGCTAATTTAATGAAATGAGACTAAACTCACCTCCTCTAATGGAATTGGTAGGTGTGTTGAAACCTTCACTCACTAATTGCAAATTAATGAAATAACAACTTAATTCCCATCCCTACCCTCTTCTTCTTGGATCTTCAATCTACATAACAAATTATTTATCTAATGGTTAATCATATGGCTCCCCTATTAGTCTCTGATGAGGTAGGCTGAGGTTTCAAGAAAATGACTTCTGAGAGACTCCAGAATTCATGAAACCCAGTGGGTCCAGGCTGCTGGACCTCCTTACATCCCTAGTGGGGTGTTGGAAAGGTCCCTCCCCATATTTTGTAGTTTTCTCCACAAAACCGATGGAGTTGAAGGAGAAGGTGTGCTGGGAGGTGACCTGGTAACAAAGGGAACAGCTGCACAGCTATTACCGTCTAGTCGATTTCGACTTATAGAAACCCTGTAGGACAGAGTAGAACTGCCCCATAGAGCTTCCAAGGCTGTAAATCTTTACAGAAGCAGACTGCCACATCTTTCTCCCACGGAGCTGCTGGTGGGTTCCAATCACGAACCTTTTAGTTAACAGCCAAGCACTTAACCACTGTGCCACCAGGGCTCCTTAACAAAGGGAAGGGAACTAATATTTACTGAATGCCTACCATGAGTCAGGCATCTTATATCCATTATCTCATTTAATTGGCACAACAACCATATGAGGCTGAGATAGGTTAAGTGGCTCCCCCAAGTTCATACAGCTAGATAAGCTGTGGAGCAGAAAATCAAATACTGTGTGATTCTGTTTGCCTTGAAAGTTGGACACTTCCAGCTTCCCCTTTGCATGCTTCTCAGTTTAACTGCTGGCTTTTTCTTCCTTCTCGGGTTTTAACCAGGGAGTAGCTCCTCGATATGGAAATCAGAGCCTAATAGGGAGGTAAGTTCTGTATCTGAAAGTTCTTTATCTATGATTTAAAGACCAGCTAGCTTTTGTAGTTCTAGAATATGGACATCTCACCAGTAGAACAGACTTAGTCCTGCCTGCCCCCCGGTTTGCTGCTCAACACCACGTGAGAACCCTCCTCCCTTCATTCCTCTCCAGCTGCAGGAAATTGACCCCCAAAAATATTTCTGAGGCTGGGCCCCAAATTGCTTGTGTACCACAAACCAAAAATGAAGTACTTTAATTGGGTTTCATAATACAAGAGTCCAGGTATTAGAATTGGAGAGGAGAGGGAAGTCCTTTTTGAGCATGAATACTTAGGGGGAGTTTGAGCCTGTGTAGAGCACAGCAGTGTGGGACCTTTCAACAGCCTAGGGCCAAGAAAAAGGCAGTGGGTTCTTGGAGACAGGGAAAGGGAATTCCACTAAGACTAAGACTTTTTTAAAGGCAGGAATTATGTCTTTTTGTTGTTTCTGGTAATTTGCATAAAATTGGTGCTTAATAAATATTTATTAAACTGACATGAGCTTAAACAAAAAACAAAGCTGTTGCCATCTAGTTGATTCTGACTCATGGCGACCCTATAGGATAGTAGAACTGCCCCGCAAGGTTTCCAAGGAGCAGCTGGTGGATTCGAACTGCTGACCTTTTGGTTAGCAGCTGAGCTCTTAACCACTGCACCACCAGGGCTAGGTCAAGTATAAAATTCTGAAAAAAAAAACACAACAAAATGAATACTTCAAAAGAAACATCCTTTTGTTCATATGCATCTTTTAAAGTGATCAGCCTAGGAGAACAAAATCAAGAAATTAGAATGCCCCTTGGGGGAACTGCTATGATTAACTGGTAGGAATAACTGGTAATAGTATAGTGCCCCCAGAGCCCTAGATTTTAGTTCCAGCTCTTCTTTTAACTAGCTGTGTGACCATGGCCACGTAACAACTGCTCTGTGCCCCAGTTGCCTCATCTGTGAAAATTAGAGGCTGGAATGTTTCTAAAATTGTTCTATCCATACGTGTTTATTATTCTATACACGAGATGAAAATACTCAATATTTATTTAGCTCCTGACAGTTTACAAAGACTCATGTGTGTTATCTCATTGAAGCTTCCCACAGTGTTTTGAGGTAAATATTATTATTAATCAGTTTTACAGATGAAGAAATCAAGGCTCATAGTAAGGAAGTAATTTGTACTACTGCTAAGTAAGTCTTTTGACTGAAATCTAGCCCTCTTTCCAGGTACCACAGCCTTTTTCACATAGTAGTTCCCTGTATGTAAATAATGCTTTGAAAGTGCTTGAAAAATCATTTGTTCTCTTAAGTCCTCAAACATTTCTCCTTCAGTTGTGTTTGATTGTTAATTTACTCAGCAAACTGGTTTCCGAGTTTCAAGCCAGCTGAAGTTGACTTATTAGGAATTTCACATTCTTGAGGTCTTAATTAATAAGCCTTTCCTTTATTCCTCTGCAGTGAGCTTTGGCTTTTTTGTGAAGAAAATGCATGTGCCCTGTTGGAAGCTTATGCACATTCTGAGGGGTTGTACTTTTTAGCTTAGTTAGAAGTGTAATCCATGTGCTAACTGAGCTATCTCTATTACAGCTAACAATAGAATGTACACCTGCCTTTGATTTAACATAGATTCATATATATTAGTGCAGTTATGACATTATGAATAAAGAAACCTGCACATATACCCATCTAGAATATTCTGTCCTTCATTTATGGAAAATTGTTTGATACGTCCAGTGACAAAATATAAAATCTCCTACTACCGGACATTTTAACATATATTGTGACAAACCATATTCCCTTACCACTTTACCCCCCTTGGGAATGAGTCCTCAAATATACTGTTTTTCCCCAGGGCATGACACACTTGCTAAATTTTCATAATTTAACAAAGTATGAAGGGACTTTGGCAGATATTACTGAACCTGTCAGATTTAACTGCTTGTAAATTCAATTAGTCGGAGTGGGGGGCGGGGGGAGCTTTAGAGAATATATCAAAACTCAATTAGTCAGCAAATTGGGGTTGTTAGCCTGCTCTTTGGGGTAATCTATCAAAAGGGAAAGGGTACTTGACACCTACAATCAACTAATTAAATGCATTAGGTCCTGATGGGTACTTTTTTTTAAATCTTTTTTTATTGTACTTTAGGTGAAGGTTTACAGAACGAATAGTTTCTCATTGAACAGTCAGTACACATATTGTTTTATAACATTGGTTAACAACCCCACGACATGTCAACACTCCCCCTTCTCGACTTTGGAGGACCTATTTTTTTGGTGAAAATATACACAGCCAAAGATACACCATTTCAGAAATTTCTACGTGTACAATTCAGTGACATTGATTACATTCTTCCAGTTGTGCTGGTGTTCTCACTATCCTTATCCAAATTATTCCGTCACCATTATCTTCAACTCATTGGCCCCTAGGCTTCCCATCAAACCTTTTGAGTTGCTGTTGTCAATTTGATCTCACATAGATAATTCTTTTTTTATTTTTTTTGTACTTTAGATGAAGGTTTACAGAACAAATAGTTTCTCATTAAACAGTGAGTACACATATTGCCTTATGACAATGGTTAACCCCACGACATGTCAACACTGTCCCCTCTCAACCCTGAGCTCCCTATCACTATCTTTCCTGTCCCCTCCTGCCTTCTAGTCCTTGTCCCTGGACTGCTGTGCCTCATTAGTCCCGTTTTGTTTCATGAGGCTGTCCAATCCCCGGCTGAATGGTGAACCTTGGGAGTGACTTCACCTCTGAGCTAAAAGGGTGTCCAGGGGCCATACTCTTGGGGTTTCTCCATTCTGTCAGGCCAGTAAATCTGGTCTTTTTTTGTGAGTTAGAATTTTGTTCTACATCCTTCTCCAGCTCTGTCCAGGACCTTCTGTTGTGATCCCAGT
>NW_004444157.1:1780790-1806068 GCF_000243295.1 Trichechus manatus latirostris
TAGCTGTGGCCCATTATTCCTTTGGACCAATCTTTTCCTTGTGTCCTGTTCTCTTCATTCTCCCTTGGTCCAGAAGGGGTGAGACCAGTGGAGTATCTTAGATGGCTGCTCATAGGCTTTTAAGACCCCAGACGCTACTCACTAAGGTAGAATGTAGAACATTGTCTTTATAAACTGTGTTATGCCAGTTGAGCTAGATGTTCCCCGAGACCATGGTCCCCACAGCCCTCCACCCAGCAATTCAGTCCCTCAGACAGTTTGGATGTGTCTATGGAGCTTCCATGATCTGATGGGTACTTTTTAATATTCACCGCCCCTCCAGGTCTATTTGGCCAGAGAACTTGGTATTAAGGTTTCCAGTGGTAGGCATTATATAAATAAGCATACAGAATGACTAATTGAGGTACAGGCAGAAGTATCTCTCTATCCCTCCCCCATTCTTTTAATTGATTGAAAGAGCCTGGCTCTTAATTTTTAGAATCCTTTAATAACTAATTTAGGTATCCTGAGATGGTAATTTTATTGTACACTAAATAAAGTTCCATTATTAAAATCAAGTTCATCATAATGAAAGTGTTTATAGGTATTTACTGATTATAATACTGCTCATTTCCAAATAAAGGGGCTTCTAGTGTGCTATTGATATTTCTTAAAGTTTTAAATGATGCTTAGAGGAATTATTATCATATGGAGTGACTAAACCAGGGACTGTAAGTACATTGTACGGAGATATTCTTTAAAGAGTAAATATGTTCTTTCTTTAACTCATAACTTGACTTTAACTAGATTTGTCATGTTGTTGTTGAGCTGGTTCCAACTCATAGCGACCCTACGCACAACAGAATAAAACACTGCCTTGTCCTGCGCCATCCTCACACTCGTTATGCTTGAGCATTGTTGCAGCCACTGTGTTGATCCATCTCGTTGAGGGTCTTCCTCTTTTTCACTGACCCTCTACTTTACCAAGCATGATATCCTTTTCCAGGGACTGGTCCCTCCTGATAACATGTCCAAAGTGCATGAGACAAAGTCTTGCCATCCTCACTTCTAAGGAGCATTCTGGCTGTACATCTTCCAAGACAGATTTGTTCATTCTTCTGGCCAAATCAAACCAAATTCATTGGCATCAAGTCGATTCCAACTCATAACGACCCTACAGGACAGAGTAGAACTGCTCCATAGGGTTTCCAAGGGTGGCTGGTGGGTCCGAACTGCTGATCTTTTGGTTAGCGGCTTAGCTCTTAACCACTATGCCACCAGGGCTCCGTTCTTCTGGCAGTCCATGGTATATTCACTATTTTTCGCCAACACCATAATTCCAAGGCATCAATTCTTCTTCAGTCTTCCTTATTCATTGTCCAGATTTCACATGCATATGAGGGGATTGAAAATACCATGGCTTGGGTCAGGTGCACCTTGGTCCTCAAAGTGACATCTTTGCTTTTTAACACTTTAAAGAGGTCCTTTGCAGCAGATTTGTCCAATGCAGTATGTCATTTGATTTCTTGACTGCTTTGTTATAGACTTGCTATAATTGGACTGTTTTGAGACTGTATTGTGTTTTATTTGGATTTCATCCCACAGTAATACAAACATTAACAGTATTGCTTTTCTTCTTTTTAATGACTGGCCACCCTCCCCTGTATTTGAGCAAATATTTACTAGAAAGTTTTATTCCTTTATTACTGAAAGGAGCAGTATGGCATGTTTCCTCATTGTAAGACAGCAGTCAAGACTAAGGACTGATGAGGAATGGTCTAGATTAGTGTTTTGCCATTATCAGCTCTGCAAATGTCCTTGCTTTCAAGCTCTATGACTGGCAAAGTTCCAGCTTCTTCCAAGTTGTCTTCCCCATCCATAAATTCCCTAATTTAATTTAACATTTCTGTTTTTTTTTTTTGTGTATCGACATTCATTTCATTACACAATTGCTCTTACCTTTCTTTGGTCTTTTGCTTTCTATCTGGCTGTCTTTGTTTAATCTTGGTGTTCTAGCACTTTTGCCCTAGGAACTGAGTCACCTTATTTTTCTCTCCTCATTCCTTCTGTTTACTTTTATAAGACAGCTGAGCTTGCCTTCTTCTAATATTTGTGCTAGGGCCCTTTTTTTGATAGCATTGCTTTTCAGACTCTATTTCTGTAATAGGGAGACCTTTTAATCTATCAAGAGTCACTGACCTTCAGGGTAGAAAATGAATTGAAAGCAACTTAAATATAAAAAATAGCCTAATTTATACTTATCTGATTTTAAAATTAGAACAGGGAGCATCAGAGTTTGATCTGTGGTTGGTAAATATATTTATTTACTAGATACTGCATCAATTTTCTCCCTGTATAGCTCATCCTTGTGTATGACTGAGGGGTGGAGTGTTATAGGAAGCAAGGGAAATGTTGTAGAACACAGGGATTAAGGGATTGCTACATCTGAGCAGGAATCGGTCAGCATTGAACTTAAAGTTATAATCAAACTCAATTATCCACTCTGTAGATAATCTATGGCAGATTTTCAAACTCAAATTAGTTTATCTTTGGCATTTAGCATACTTCTGGGCTGCCTTCCTGATCGGTGTGTTCTTGGGGAATACAAACTAATTTTAATACTAGTCTGCCAAATTTAATTGAGAAGGAATATTTGCAATGGACAATTTTTTAAATCATGACATACATTATTAACTTTAGACTATTCTTTGAGATTAAATGTATGCAATAGACACACATGTTATAGGGAAGACATAACATAGTGCTTAAAGTGCACAGGCTCTGGAGTAAGACTAAAATTTAAATCCAAACTACATTTTGGCTCTATGGCCATGGGCAAGTTACTTGTTGCTTTCAGCACTGCTGTGACAGCTGAGAAGGTACTTTTTTCCATGGTGCGCTTCCTGGCCTTTCTCATTCAGAGAAGACCCTCTGAAATTTTAAGGATACACAGTTCTGAGTAATGGTGAAGCCACTAACTGTTGTTTCCAATCGCAGTACCAAGAGGTTCCGGGGCTCCAAAGCTCATTACCACGTGAAGAGTGGAGCGTGGGAAAAAATAGTTTATCTAACATCATTGAACCAACTAAACTCTCCTCTTCCTCACATCTTGCTTCAACAATCATATCCATCAGTACTTTGTACATTTTATCTCCTCTCCCTTTCTGTTGCTGGAACTTTGTGTCTTCCTTACCACCCCCTTCCAACCTCTTCCTCTTCTATGTGTATTGCCTTTTCCCTTTCCTCCTTTACTCCTATACCCTTTATATGTCCTTCCTCCCCATTCTTCTCTTTTTAGCTCCTGTAATATTGAATTGAGGAGCCCTGGTGGCTCAACAGTTAAGTGCTCAGCTGCTAACTGAAAGGTTGGTGGTTCGAACCTACCCAGTGGCTCCACAGGACAAAGACCTGGTGATCTGCTCCTGTAAAGATTACAGCCTAGAAAATCCCACAGGGCAGTTCTACTCTGTCACTTGGGGTTGCTATGAGTCGAAATTGACTTGATGGCAACAACAACAATAATAGTGAATTAAAGTGTAGCTAAAAATATTTGTTAAGTACTTTCTAAGTTTATGTTTTGATTCTCAATTTTAAAATCAGGTATCTAAACTCTGATCTTTCTCCAACATATATACACACTTATACACATACCCCTTAAAATGACTGATACTAAGTTGTGTTTTACTTTCATGTGATCCTCACTAAATTTTTCTTTGTCTGGGGGTTGGCAGGAGGCAGTTCAGTAGCATCGAATAGGAAAAAAAGATGCCAATCTCAAGACATGTTATGAAATCTAAGAAATATAGTCAAAGTAACACCTACCTACTTCTCTCACCAATACAAGAAGAGCTAAAATAGTTAATGCATTATGTATAGGAAAAGACTGAAAGACCAATATGTCAAAATAAGGTCTGTTCAAAGGGTTTATCTGTGAGCTGAGAGATGAGGTAGAGGATGGTGGCCTGAGGTTAATTTCTGTTTTGGAAAAGCAAAAGTGGAAATAAGAGGAAAATGTACAAACAGAACTGAGGGCACCAACCTGGGCTGTTGAAAAAAAAATGGTTTTCAGTGAATATTCTGCATTCCAATCATGTCTGATGGGGATTTACTGGGGGTAGCGGGTGGGAAAGGGCAAGAGAGAATAAATGTGGATGTGTTTGTGTTGAAACTAATCTCCAGAGTAAACATAGTCATAAAATCTCTGGAATCCAAATTTTCACTCCAACACTTCACTATGAAAAATATTTTCTGAGGATCAGGGGGAGCATGCCAGGTCTGATAATTGGAGGGACCTATTGGATTGGCAGATCAGTGAGAGATCCTGCCAGCTTTGAACGTCTAGTAGGTTTATTTAGCAGCTACACCTGTTTGGGCCATGGACTATAGTGTTACCACAAAAATAGCTTGTATTTTGAAGAAGATTGTTTTTGAAGTTATAAATGACCAACTGCTGAAAGGCTGGCTCTTAAGAGTAGGTTGTGCAGTCACAAGTGAAGGAAGCATAAACCAGCAGTGTTATAGGTCTGCCTTTTGCCTGAGGCAGCCTGCCATTTTTGTGACATGAGGACCAATTTAATTGGGATTTATTTAATGGATTGATAGGGTTGAGGGCCAAAGGGTTGCCACAGGAAATAAATTGATGACTAATGTATTTTTGCCTCCAAGGCTAGAAAAGAGAGATAATTGAGAGAAAAGAGTGAAGAGTTAAGAGTAGGGTTTAAATGAAAACTTGTGGGCCTCTGCAAATGATTAATTTCTGCTGGCTGGCATGCCCTTTAGACCTAATGTCCATAGGGACAAAATGATAAAATAACCCCCTGCTTCTCTGAGATATACACACACGCACGCACACATACCCCCCATAATAGGGGGTTGAGAGTAGACCATTGACTTTTTTTCCTTGGGTCTCATTGAATGAACATGTAAAACATAGGTATTTTGTTACATCACTGGGAGCCATAAGGCCCCACCATCCCCAGGTTTGTATTACCCATAAGTACCCGTAACAAGCTGTGTAAATTTTGTTGGCAAGATTTTAGTCTACCAGCCTTGTAGCAGCGCCTGATTCATGGACATCTCTACAAATCCCCTTCAACAGCTATTTTCATCTTCCACTGAAAATGAACAAGGAGGGGTAGACATTGTCTACAGAAGGAGATATTTTGATGAGATAATAGTTATTATTTCAAGGAATCTTATTGGGAGGAACATTTTTTTCACATTGACAATAAAAACTGGTTCATGGGCAAAAGCTTCTTAAGAGTTTGATAATGGCAAATTAGATGTGTTTGGGTCAATTTCCTAAGCTTTCAATACTAGTATTATAAACACAAATTTGTTATTTTCCTATAGAATATTCCCTGGTATCACTTTTGGAAAGGAAATAATGGACTAGATGGGCCCTTGGGCATTTTTTCTAATTAGTCACTGAAGAAGTCTGGGAAATCTTTCACCAATGTTCTTTTACCTCTCTGTTTGAGATGGTTATAACCTGGCCTTGGTAAAGAAGAATGGGCTAGGTGACCCTTAGAGGCCCCTTCCATTTCAGTTATTCCGTTCTCTAGCTCTCCTGGTACCTCTCTACTTCCTCCTCCCCACTAGAAACGGGGGAAAGACAAAGCAATTTAAGCAATTTGCGATCAGCTTCTCTAACAAGCCACCTACACATACCAAGAATATGAGCTCAAAGTACATTACTTGAAAAGTTTTCAAGTGTAATCCCTCCCACCTAAGTGAGGGTTGTTATTTAACCCTCAGTAGTGAGGATAGATCTTTTGTTTCTGAAACTCAGGGACTATTTTATTTCTATACTCAGAGGCATGCAACCACAAGGAAGATGGGATTTGGTTTAATTCAAGTTTTAAAAACCTACTTTTCTGTATAACATCTACATTTTTATGTGTATATATAGATATATATATATGCAGAAATAGGTGTGTAATGAGTTATTTCAGTAGAGTTGTATTTTGGTCATGATAGGCTATGCTATGCTGCAGTAACAAACAACCCCCAAATTTCAGTGGTTTTATCCACTAGAAGTTTATTTCTCACTCCTGCAAAGCTCTGCTATGAGTCCAGGTGACTTTTCAGGGCATCTGACTTCCATATTAAAAAGAAAAAAAAAAACCTGTTGCTGTCGGTCGATTACGACTCATAGCAACCCTATAGGACAGAGTACAACTGCCCAATAGGATTTCCAAGGAGTGGCTGGTGCATTCGAACTGGTGACCTTTTGGTTAGCAGCTCAACGCTTAACCACTGTGCCACCTATTCCAGGTTTCTTTGATCTGGTGGTTCCAGCCTCATCCCCAGAGTGATACACATTCACTTTTCCTCACATGTCATTGGCCAGAACTGATCACCTGGCCCTGCCCAACTTTAAGGGCGGGGGGGGTGGCGGGCAGGGAGGAGTTGAGAAATAGTCTTCCATGTTTCCAGAAAAGGAAATCTAGATGTAGGTGAATACTAGTAATGTATGCAAGAAGTTGTATTGAATGGATCTACCTAAGAAATTTTTGACTTATGTCTTTATGACCTTGATCAAAGGATTTGTACAAAAGGAGAAGGTATGCCTATTTGTTTGTGAGATTTTTATTTTTTAAATTGAATTGAACTGAGTTGGCTGAGAATCCTAGAGAGAAGTAGCTGAAAAGTGTGCTTAGAAGTTAGTAAAAGGAACTTGGGTCATTTATTAATAAAGCTTACTTTAAGCAAAATCAATACTCAAAATCCAAACTTACAAAATAAATAAATCAGGGAGGTGGTATATTTGTTCAGACACTCAATCAGCAAACACGTACTGGGTACCCATAGTATATGTAGCTTCAATGTTTAAAACATGACTTACTGAAGGTAAATCATTAAGTCAGAGGTCGGCAAACTTTTTCTGTAAAGGGATAGATAGTACATATTTTTAATTTTGCAGACCATGCAGTCTCTGCCACAACTACTCAGCTCTGCCATTATAGTGTGAAAGCAGCCATAGACAGTGAGTAAATGAATGGGCATGGTTGTGCTCTAATAAAACTTTATTTACATAAACAAGCAGTGGACCTTAGTTTGCTTTCACCTGCTTTAAATACTGAGACTCCCTGCTGAGTAAGAAGGTTCAAAGACATTTTTTTTATAACCAAGAGTTGAACAAGGTCAAAGAAATTTGAAAACTAAATCAATGATGGTCCATCAGAAACAAAGACAACACAGCTCTGAAATGGTAAGGAAAATCAGTGGAAAAACAGTTTGATTTATTTATCATTTTTCACAAATAATTGATATTTTGAATCTCTAGTTATGATGGTTTTGGTCATAAGGAATAGAAAATATGAACTCAAAGTGGCTTATATAATAAAGAAATTTATTGGCTCATGTAATGTAAAAACTCAGGAATATTATTCAGGTGTAGTTTCATCAGAGCCCCAGTTTTATTTCTCTTTGATATTCTTAACTCTGCTTTTTTTTTTTTTTAGTTTGCCCTTTAAAAAAATATATTTTTTTTATTGTACTTTAGATGATGGTTTACAGAACAGTTTCTTGTTAAACCGTCAGTACACATATTATTTTATGACATTGGTTAACAACCTCATGACATGTCAACACTCTCCCTTCTCAACCTTGGAGGGCCTTTTTTGGGGAGGGAAATATACATAGCCAAATACACCATTTCAAAAATTTCTACGTGTACAATTCAGTGACATCGATTACATTCTTCCAGTTGTGCTGCTATTCTCGCTAACCTTTTCCAAATTATTCCATCATCATTGTCTTCAACTCATTGGCCCCTAGGCTTCCCGTCAAACCTTTTGAGATGCTGTTCTCAATTTGATCTCACATAGATAATTCTTTTTTTATTTTTTTTGTACTTTAGATGAAGGTTTACAGAACAAATAGTTTCTCATTAAACAGTACACATATTGCCCTATGACAACGGTTAACAACCCACGACATGTCAACACTGTCCCTCCTCAACCTTGGCTTCCGTATCACCAGCTTTCCTGTCCCCTCCTGCCTTCTAGTCCTTGTCCCTGGACTGCTTTGCCTCATTAGTCCCGTTTTGTTTTATGGGGCTGTCCAATCCCCAGCTGAACGGTGAACCTCGGGAGTGACTTTACCACTGAGCTAAAAGGGTGTCCGCGGGCCAGACTCTCAGGGTTTCTCCAGTCTCTGTCAGGCCAGTAAATCTGGTCTTTTTTTGTGAGTTAGAATTTTGTTCTACATCCTTCTCCAGCTCTGTCCAGGTCCTCTGTTGTGATCCCGGTCAGAGCAGTCAGTGGTGGTAGCCGGGCACCATCTAGCTGTACTGGACTCAGTCTGGTGGAGGCCTTGGTAGCTGTGGTCCATTAGTCCTTTGGACCAATCTTTTCCTTGTATCCTGTTCTCTTCATTCTCCCTTGCTCCCGAAGGGGTGAGACCAGTGGAGTATCTTAGATGGCTGCTCACAGGCTTTTAAGACCCCAGACACTAGTCACCAAGGTAGAATGTAGAATGTTTAAAACATGACTTACTGAAGGTAAATCATTAAGTCAGAGGTCGGCAAACTTTTTCTGTAAAGGGATAGATAGTACATATGTTGTAGATTCTGAGTTCAGGTAGCGCGAATCCTTCTACTTTATACTTCTTCAATAGAGCTTTACTTATCCGGGACCTCTTCCATTTCCATAGAAAGTTAATGATTAGTTTTTCCATCTCTTTAAAGAATGTTGTTGGTAATTTGATTGGGACTGCATTGTATTTGTAGATTGCTTTGGGTAGAATTGTCATTTTCACAATGTTGAGTCTACCTATCCATGAGCATGGTATGTTTTTCCATTTATGTAGGTCCCTTTGGGTTTCTTGCAGTAGTGTTTTGTAATTTTCTTTGTATAGGTCTTTTACATCCCTGGTTAGATTTATTCCTAAGTATTTTATATTTTTGGGGGCTATTATAAATGGTATTGTTTTCCTGATTTCCTTTTCATCATTCTCTTTATTGGTGTATAGGAATCCAACTGATTTTTTTATGTTTATCTTGTACCCTGCTACTCTGTTGAATCTTTCTATTAGTTCCAGTAGTTTTCTCGTGGAGTCTTTAGGATTTTCTATGTATAGTATCATATCATCTGCAAATAGGGACAGTTTAACTTCTTCATTACCAATTTGGATGCCCTTTATTTCTTTTTCTTGCCTTATTGCTCTAGGTAGGACTTCCAGCACGATTTTAAATAGGGGTGGAGATAAAGGGCATCCTTGTCTTGTTCCTGTTCTCAAGGGGAATGTTTTCAGCCTCTCTCCATTAAGAATGATGTTGGCCTCCCTGATGGAGCAGCAGAAAGATGGGGTGCAGAACTCAAATTCTAGTAAGAAGGCCAGACTTAATGGTCTGACTGAGACTGGAGGTACCCTGGAAAGCATGGCCCCTGGACTCTCTATCACCCCAGAACTAAAACAATTTCTGAGGCCAACTCTTCAGACAGGGATTGGACTGGACTGTGGGACATAAAGTGATACTCGTGAAGACTGTGCCTCTTAGTCAAGTAGATACAAGAGACCAAAGGGGCAGCTTCTGTCCAGAGGTGAGATGGGAAGGTAGAGAGGTTTAAGAGCTGTTTGAATGGACATGGGGAATCAGGAGCGGAAAGGAGGAGTCTGCTGTCGCAGAACGGGGTGAGCAATTAGGGTCATATAACAATGTATGTATAAAATTTTGTATGAGAGACTAACTTGAAATGTAAACTTCATTTAACTACAACAATAGGAAAAAATCATACCATTTAAAAGAAAAGAATGATTCTGGCCATTGGTTTTGCATAGATGTCCTTTTTTATGTTGAGAAATTCCCTTCTGTGCCTATTTTATTGAGAGTTTTTATCAGGAATGGGTGTTGGACTTTGTCAAATGCCTTTTCTGTGTCAATTGAGATGATCATGTGATTCTTTTATTTATGTGGTGGATTACGTTGATTGATTTCCTAATGTTGAACCATCCTTGCATACCTGGTATGAATCCTATTGGTCAGATTATTCGATATGATGCTGAATTCTATTGGCTAGAGTTTTGTTGAGAATTTTTGCATCTATAGTCATGAGAGATATTGATCTGTAATTTTCTTTTTTTGTGGCATCTTTGCCTGGTTTTGGTATCAGGGTTATGCTGGCTTCGTAAAATGAATTTGGAAGTATCCCTTCCTTTTCTATGTTCTGAAATAGTTTGAGTAGTACTGGTATAAGCTCTTCTCTGAATGTTTGGTAGAATTCTCCAGTGAAGCCATATGGGCTGGGGCTTCTTTTTTGTTGTTGGGAGTTCTTTTTTTTATTACCTTTTCAATCTCTTCTCTTGTTAGGGATCTGTTCAGAGTTTCAACATCACTTTGTGGTAGTTTGGGTAGGTAGTGAGTTTCTAGAAATTTATCCATTTCCTCTAGGTTTTCAAATTTTTTGGATTATAGTTTTTCATAATACTCTGTTATAATCCTTTTTATTTCCGTTGGGTCTGTTGTAACGTCCCCCATTTCATTTCTTATTTGGGTTATTTGCATCCTTTCCTGTTTTTCCTTTGTCAGTCTGGCCAGTGGTTTGTCGATTTTGTTGATCATTTCAAAGAACCAACTTTTGGTTTTGTTAATTCTTGCTGTTGTTTTTCTATTCTCTATTTCATTTATTTCTGCTCTGATCTTTCTTATTTCCTTTCGTCTGGTGGCTGTGGGCTTTTTTTGCTGTTCTCTATTTGTTTGAATTCTGTAGTTAATGTTTTGATTTTGTCCCTTTCTTCTTTTTTGATGCGTGCATCTATTGCTATAATTGTCCTATGAGGACTGCCTTTGCTGTGTCCGAAAGGTTTTGGTATGATATGTTTTCATTCTCATTTGATTCTAGGCATTTTTTCATTCTATCACTGATTTACTGTAATATGCAGTGATGTGTAAGCAGGGTGTTATTCAGTTTCCATGTAGTTGATTTTTTTTTCGTTGCTCTTCCTGTTGTCAATTTCTACCTTGATGGTGTTGTGGTCAGAGAAGATACTTTGTAGTATCCTAACATTTTGGATCTTGTTGAGGATTGCCCTGTGGCCTAAGATTTAACTCTGCTTTTTGCTTGTATCAGCTTTTTATGTTGGCTGGCTGCTTCATGTTGGTTACCTGCTTTTGTATTCACGTATGGGGGAGAGAATAGGCTTCTTTCCTTTAACCATTGGACAAAAGCCCCAGGCTTCCTCTATTTTTTTAATTTTATTGTTCTTTAGATGAAACTTTACAGCACACACTAGTCTGTCATTCAAAAATTTATACACAAATTGTTTTGTAACATGGTTGCAATCCCCACAATGTGTCAGCACTCTCCCCTTTCCCATGCTGCGTTTCCCGTTTCCATTCGTCCAGTTTTCCTGTCCCTTCCTGCGTTCTCGTCTTTGCTTTTGGGCAAGTGTTGCCCATTTGGTCTCATATACTTGATTGAACTAAGAAGCACGTTCGTCATGTGTGTTATTGTTTGCTTTATAGACCTATCTGATCTTTGGCTGAAAGGTGGACTTCGGGAGTGGCTTCAGTTCTGAGTTACCAGGGTGTCCAGGGTCCGTAGACTTGGGGTCCCTCAAGTGTCCATCAGACAAGCAAGTCTGGTGTTTATTTGTTAATTTGAATTTTGTTCTACATTTTTCTACCACTCTGTTCAGGATGCTCTATTATGTTCCCTGTCAGAGTGGTCAGTGGTGATAATCAGGCACCATTTAGTTCTTCTGGGCTCAGGCTGGTGGAGGCTGTGGTTTATGTGGTCCGTTAGTCGTTTGGACTAATATTTTCCTTGTGTCTTCAGTTTTTTTTCATTCTCCTTTGCTCTGGAGGGGATGGGACTAATAGATGTATCTTAGATGGCCGCTCACAAGCTTTTAAGACCCCAGACACTACTCACCAAAGTAGGATTTAGAAAATTTTCTTTATGAACTATGTTTTGCCAATTGACCTAGATGTCCCCAAAGACCATGGTTCCCAGCCCTTAGTCTCAGTAACTCAGTCCCTCAAGATGTTTGGATGTGTCTCGGAATGTTCTATGACTTTGCCTTGGTCAAGTTGTGCTGACTTCCCCTATATTGTGTGTTGTCTTTCCCTTCATCAAAGTTAACACTTGTCTATTATCTAGTTAGTGATTTCCCCTCCCCTCTCTATTAACCATTGAAGACTGTTTTTTTGTGTAAACCTTTTTTTGAGTTTTTATATTAGTGGTCTCATACAGTATTTGTTCTTTTGTGATTGACTTATTTCATTCAGCCTAATGCCGTCCAGGTTCATCCATGTTGTGAGGTGTTTTGCAGATTCATCATTGTTCATTATTGTTACATAGTATTATTCCATTGTGTGTATGTACCATAATTTGTTTATCCATTCATCTGTTGATGGGCACCTAGGTTGTTTCCATCTGTTTGCTATTGTGAACAATGCTGCAGTGAACATGGGTGTACATATGTCTATTCATGTGACAACTCTTATTTCTCTTAAGATATATTCCTAGGAGTGGGATTGCTGGATCGTACGGTATTTCTATTTCTACCTTTTTAAGAAGGTGTCATATCGTTTTCCATAGTCGTTGTACCATTTTATGTTCCCACCAATAGTGAGTAAGGTTTCCATTCTCCCTGAAACCTCTCCAACATTTGTTATTTTCTTTTTTTTTTATTAGTGCCTGTAATGTTGGGGTGAGAGGGTATCTCACTGTAGTTTTGATTTGCATTTCTCTAATGGCTAATAATCTCAAGCATTTGCTCATGTGTCTGTTAGCTGCCTGAATGTCTTCTTTGATAAAGTGTCTGTTCATATCCTTTGCCCATTTTTTAATTGGGTTATTTGTCTTTTTGTTGTTGAAGCGTTGAAGTATTTTATAGATTTTAGCGATTAGACCCTTGTCAGATAAGTCATAGCCAATTTTTTCCCCCAGTTTGTAGGCTCTCTTTTTACTCTTTGGTAGTCTCTTTATGAGCATCAGTGTTTAATGTTTAGTAGCTCCCAGTTATCTAGTTTATCTTCTGGTGTTTGCACATTCTTAGATATGATTTGTATTATATTTATGCCATGTATTAGGGTCCCTAGCGCTGTCCCTATTTTTTCTTCCATGATCTTTGTCATTTTAGGTTTTATATGTAGGTCTTTGATCCATTTTGTGTTAGATTTTATGTATGGTGTGAGGTATGGGTCCTGTTTCTTTTTAACCAGTGGACATCCAGTTTTGCTAGCATCATTTGTTTAAAAGACTGTCTTGTCCCCTTTTAATGGACTTTGGTCCTTTGTCAAAGATCATCTGACCATAGGTGGATGAATTTATGTCTGGGTTCTCAATTCTGTTCCATTGGTCTATGTGTCTTTCGTTGTACCAGTACCAGGCTGTTTTGTCTACCATGGCTGTATAGTAGATTCTGAGATTAGGTAGTGTGAGGTCTCCTAATTTGTTCTTTTTCTTCAGTAATGCTTTGCTTATCTGGGGCCTCTTACTTTTCTATATAAAGTTGGTGATTAGTGTTTCCATCTTGTTAAAGATGCTTCCTCTGTTTTATCTACTCTTAAACCAATCATTGTAACAAGGGAATGGAATTACTCAGATTGATTTAGAAAAATTAGGATGCATTGCTGAAGCTGGACATAGGGCCAAGCCCACTCAAACTGAAAGACTGAGAGAGGCGGAATAAGTACTACCGAAGCAACCCCATTATCTTCCCTTTTTACTCACCACTTATCCTGTTGCAACTTGTAGCATATGTGTGCAGTGATGTGTGAGGCAAAGAAAACTTCTTAGTATTGATCAAGAACCTCAACCCAGAGATCTTTACGTGTGGGTAACATGTTGCAGCTTTTGCTGAAACCCATTTAGATACTGTAAGATATCCCTAAGTTGCCTCAGGGAAGATCAGATTTCTTGTTGGAGGCATGGTGGTCACCAAGGTCCTTCGATATTTCTGTGTGATTCCTGCAGAGATAACCAGACTGTACATAATTAAAGTGTACAAGAGCTGCAGAGGAACAAATTTATTTTCAGGGGAATAAACCTAGAAGGATAAGCTGATATTCAGGGTATCCTTTGCTACATAAAAAATTCTCAGTCTGAACTCATTCTTGCAACATTTTATTTCTACACCCGAGAATGCTATGCTCATTTTTGGTTGCCATATCTCAAAAATGCATCAGAGTTGAAGAATGTCCAAGGAAAATGATCATAGGAACATCTGCTGCAAAATCCAGAATTAGAGGCAAGCTAGCATCACTGGGTGTGGTTCATGTCAGTGATGAGACAACATCCCAGAGTTTCCAGCGTAATTCAGAGCAATGCAAATGGAGTAAAATAGTGGGATTTTTCAATCTGAACAAATGAAAGCTGAAGGAATATTATTAAAGGCTATAAAATAATAAATGCAACAAAAACAGTATGCACAAACATATTCACTAAATTCTAGTATAGTAGAACTAAGGGGTACGTATTTTAACTCAAATCAATTTTAAGACAAATGAAAAGATGTATTCCTTCATGAAATGAGAAATCAATTCATAGAAATCTTAAGTACCCTAGAAATTGCTACTAGCCAAGCACATACCCTTGAAAATGAAGTTTGTACTAAGACTGATCCATCTGTAGTGAATGATGAAGGCAAATGAAAATGTTTTCTGGACCTTAACTTCTGGATCCTTAAACTTAGAGTTTTGTAACAGGAAGAACAATTTTGCTGTACCTTTGCTGTGCTCCTCTATGGCTGAGTCTGACAAGACTTGTGTTTTCTTCTCTTAAAAATCTAACTACTTTCTCTTCCCTCGGTACCTGTTTGTGCCTAGCCTTCTAGGAGTTCAATTTCAGGAATCTCTCAGCTCAACTGACTGATGAACTGGGAAGAGCTTAAAAGAACACATAGAAATATTACTGAACAGAGTACCTACACAAACTCATTCCAGATACTAGTCATTCACCATAATGCTGCAGTTGCTGAAGTCTAGATCTTCATACAGGAAGGTTTGAAATTCAGCCACTTATTTCATTAAGCACAGTGTGTTGGAATTGGGATGCACTCTCATTCCTGGATACTCTTCTGTTCTCTCTGGACAATATACACAGCACAAAATTTTGCTCTAATAGCTAATCGTGACTGGGTTCTAGCAATGGTATTTCCTTGCCTTGCTCAGTGCCCTGCCCAGCATTAGCCCTCTCTACTTCTGATCCTGGTAAAAGTGGGAGATTTTTTATAGCAGGGGTCTTTTTCTGTAGAGCCAGGTAGTAAATACTTTAGGTTTTGCTGGCCTAAACCAGTTGCTTTCTGTTGCAACTACTCAGCTCTGCACTGTAGGGTGAAAGCAGCCACAGACAATATGTAAATGAATGGGCATGGCTTTATTTCCAATAAAACTTAATGTATAAAAACAAAAATTTGAGTTTTGTACAATTTGCATGTGCCACAAAATATTCTTTTGATTTTTTTCCCTATTTAACAATATAAAAACCATTCTTAGCTCATGGGCCACACAGAAACATGTAGTGGGCTGGGTTTGGCCTGTGGGCATAGTTTACTGACCTTTCATTTTATAGTGAGGATACTAAGAGGGAGGAAGGGTTGATGTTTTGTCTTTGCTCAGCATCCTTTACTTGTGAAGCTCCTATATTGTGAATATCAGTTTTGCGTTGTACTAGTATGCTTCCTCACTTAAGGAGGTAACTGTCCATGTGTTGAAAATGTAAGTGTGCCCAGTTTAAAAGATCTAGAGGAAGCAGTTCATGCTTTGTCTCTCATTACATTACTTTGCCACAGTGCATTTTTGGAAACTGGGTTGTAAAGCAGATCAAATATTTTCTTCATGTATTGTTTTATGGTAAAAACCTATATGTAGCACTGTATTACATAAGATCATCAGCCAAGGGTAAATCATATGTGTATGCACTGGACATGTACAGAGACAAACAGAATCTGATAAATGAGTGGGTTGTATAGCAACAAGAAGCATATATGGTAATCTAATGCAAAGGATGTATTTTTTGTTGCCAGAATGCTTATTACCTGTGATTACTGCTAAGTTTAATGTTAATGGTAGTAATAATAAAAGAGAAAGCAGTGATAGGAAAGTCTTCCAGAACGTAAATTACTTCTTTATCATGCTGTGGTACACTGGTTATTCCCTTCTCCTCAGGTTCAGCCAGTATGAACTGATAGAAGCATACCAATTATTTACAGCCAGCATCCATTTTCACTGGACCGGCATCCATTCTGATTGATTAGTGCCCATGATCTATCCTTGGACATTTATGTGTATTTGTAATAAAAACTACTAGTTGAATCTTGAGAAGGACTTGAGAAAACAAAACCAAAGTGTGAAGTGTCATCACTGATTGTAGAAACAATAAATATAAATAGATGGCTATTTTCCAGAAGTATGAGGAATAAAATACAAATATGGTCAATTTTTACTAATATTGCAGATAAAGATAAACATCCTATTACTAATCCCTAGAAATTCTGATAAAAATATATTATCTTACAATAAAGCAAGAAATTCCAGCTTTCCAGGAAAAAAAAATCAGGATAATGTAACTGCTAGGGATAGGGTTCAGTGTGGTCAGATGATGTAAGCTAAGAATGTGGGTTTAAATGGGCATGTAGCAAAGGAGATGAGGCCTTTGGTCTTTGTGAAGTGTCATTTTGGAATTACAGACCCCTGAGTATAGCTGGTACCCTTGAATTTATGACTTTTAATAAAATAGTGAACAAAGAAAACAAAATCTACCCACAAGGAAGTGGCAAGGGATTTTGATTATAAAAAACAAAAAATTTCCCTAAAGACTTGTAACCATGGGCTTACAAGTTATTTATATTTGATTTTAATTTTACATTACCCCAAACCTAGAAAGTGGTATAAAAATTGATCCTAGGCTGCTGGCTGCCTTAGGATTCTCGGCATAAACAAAACCAAGAACTGCTTTGAGGAACATACATACAGACTAGGAGGTATTTTTAGAGGAGGAAAAAAAAAGACCTTTTCAAGATGAGTTCACAGTAAAATGTTACCAAACACAAGGAAACAGTACACAATGATGAAAGTCAGTAGACACAATAAACAATAGGATTAGATCCCGAAGAACTAGAGGTAGTAGAATAGAAATATGAATTAAAACTAAACATTTATTTAATGACTAGAATGACTAAAAGAAGACTCAGAACTCTGAGAACTGAATAAGAGACTATGAAAACAGGACTGTAAGATTTGAAAAAGAAGAAAATAAAGCTTTTAGAAATGAAAAATTATCATTGGTGGGCTAACCATCAGATAATACAGAGCTAGAAGGAATTAGTAAGCTGTTAAAGAGACTGAGGCAATCACCTAAAGTACAGCAGAGAAAGATAAAGGAATGGCAAAATATGAGAAATTGAGACATGAGAGTAAGAACATTCAACATATATCTAAAAGGGGTTCTAAAAGGAATAGAGAATGTTAGGGACAGGCCGTATTCAGAGATAATGGCTGATAATTTTTAAAAACTGATGAAAGACATAATGCAGATTTAAGAAGCTCAGCAAGCATCAAACAGGATAAACAAAAAATAAATTCATAATAAAACTGGAGAACCTCTAAGAAAAATATAAAATGTTCAAAGCCATGAAAAACAAAAGAAAGATTAACTATAAAGGAACAAAAAATATACCAAAAAAAGATTTCACAACAAAAATAATTGAGGCCAAAAGATGAAGAATCCCTTCGAAGTGCTGAGGGAAAATAACTATTAATCTAGAATTTTTATATATATTAAATATCATAAAAGAGTCAGAACAAAATAAATGCAAATTTATCCAAAGACTAAGGAAATATGCTACTCATAGATACTTGGAGAAAGAATTACTAAAAATATATGCCAGAAGAAAGAAAATAGAATCCAGAAAGAAGTGAGATGCATGAAACGTTGGGGAGCAGTGAAATTGTAAATATGGGCAAAGCTAAACCAGTATTGACTGTATAAAACAGCAGTAACATTAATGACTAAATTACAGGGTATAAAATAGATTAAAACACTTGAAAAATGACAATAATTAAGCATAATTGGAGTTACAGTTTTCTAAGACCCTTGTATTATTCTGTAGGAGGAAACTGAGATATTGATCAACTTTAGACTTTAATTCAAGTATGTATGTTAGAAATTTAAAAGTAATTTTAAAAGAATGCGTTAAATAGAATGTCTCCATACAGCCAAACCAGTAGAGGAGGAAAACAAGAATTTTAAAAATTCAATCAGTCCAATATAAAGCAGAAGAGGAGAAAAAAAAGGGAGAAGGAGCATGGCAAATAGCACAAAATAAAATGGTTGAAATAAATTCAAATATATAATTAAGCACAATAAGAGACGTAAACTCATCTGTTAAAAGGCAGAGAAGTTCATACTGAATATTTCAAAATTTAGCTATATGCTATTGAAAAGAGATAAATGTAAAACATAGCATGAATAGTTGAAAATAAATGGATAAAAAAGATAGATGAGGCAAACACTAAAAGAAAGAATGGTAACATAAGAAAAAAATTTTTAAGGCAAAAAGCATTGTTAAGGATAAGGAGGATCACTACTTAATGATAAAGGGCAAAACTCACCAGGAATATATAATTTTGAAACAAGCTAGCCTCAAATATATAAAGCGATATTTGACAAAAGTACAAGAATCATTGATATAGTCATGATTATAGTTGGAGATTTTAACCCACTTCTCTCAGTAATTGATAGAACAAGCAGAAAAAACAGTAGTGCAGCTATAGAAGAAACTTGATATATTGACATAATAAAACTCCAGGCCCAATAATTAGAGAAAATGCTTTTTCTTTTCAGTTACATATGAACTATTTCTACAAATTGACTGTGTACTAGGTTACCAAGCACATCTAAAAAAAATACCCAAAAGTCTGTATAAAAACCACTTTCTCTGACTACACGGCAATAAAGGTATAAAGCAATTAAAAATGGCAAAATAGACCATCATGAGTTTTGAAATGAAAAAAACAAAAGTCTTTAAGTCATCAGTTAAGGAAAAAAATGATAATTAGAAAATATTTAGAACTGAACAAAGACAACGTATATAGCTAAACTTATGGGGTGCTTCTAATGCCTTATTTATAGGGAAATTTTTAGCTTCAAATGAATATATAAGAAGAGAAGGAAACCTAAACGTTGATGAACTGTGTCTAAGAAATTAGAAAATTTGACAAAAACAAGAAAGAAATGAAGTTAGAAGTAGAAATTAATGACATAGGGAACAAAGAAACAATAGAGAAGATCAACAAAATCAAAATCTGGTTTTTGAAAAGACTAGTAGATAAGACTAAAATTTTGATAAATTTATAGTGATAATAATTTTACAAAGAGAATTGACAGATGACTCATATAAGGAATATAAAAGTGGAAACTATTATAGATACCAAAAACCACACCTGTTGCTGTTGAGTCGATTCTGACTCATAGGGACCCTGCAGGACAGAATAGAACTGCCTCATACGGTTTCCAAGGAGTGGCTGGTGGATTTGAACAGCCGACCTTTTGGTTAGCAGCCTAACTGTTAACCACTGTACCACCAGGGTTCCATTATAAATGCAGTACAGTTTAAAAGCCAAAACAACATACTTTGAATAACTCTGAAAATAAATCTGAGATTTTAGACAAATGGATACTTTCGTACAAAAATAAAACATTAAAGCTATCTCAAGGAGGAATAAATGACCTGGATAAATCAATAACCATTAAAGAAATTATATCACTAGTCAAAAACCTACTTACAAAAAAAAAATCACTAAATCATGAGTCAGTTTACCAAATTTTCAAGAACAAATAACTCTAATATAAACTATTTCAGAGAATAGAAAAACAGGGAAACCTTCCCCAACAATTTTTAGAGTCTAATATAATCTTGTCACCCAAACTAGATAGATATATTATGAGAAAGATAAATTACAGGATAATCTCACTTAGGTACATGGAAGCAAACTTCATAAATATAACATTAGAAAATTAAACCTATCAGTTGATTTAATTAATGAATTGCTACCTCATGCCAATTTGGATTTATACCAGAAATTTAAGAATAGTCTAACTTTTAAAAATTATTAATATCTTTGTCACCTTAAAGAAAAGTCATAATAACTAACCAGATTCAAAAGAACATTTAATATAATTCAATATCATTTTATGATTTTAAAAAACTCTTAGCAAACCAGGAATACAATAGACCTGTTAAAATAGGATAAATGTTATTGATCAAAAACCATTTGGAAATGACACTGTTGCCCACTCTCATTATCTCTGTGTAACAGGCAATAAGAAAAGGAAAATAAATAGAAGTTATAAGGAGTGGAAAAAAAAACTGTTAGTCTCAGAGAATAATTGTCATTATAGAAAATTGTAAATAATCTACAGTCAAGCTCTTAGAACTAAAAATAATTCAGCAAAGTTTCTGGATATAAATATAAAATTTAATATAATAAAACTTTCAGAATAACACATAGGAGATAATCCTCATGACCTGAGGTTAGGCAAAGAGTTCTTCATCAAAAATTAAAAATTTCTGCACTGGCAAGGACATTATGAAGAAGAATCGAAAAAACAAGCCACAGACTGGGAGGAAATATTTGCAAAACACATATGTGATAAAGGACTTGCATCCAGGATATGTAAAAAACTCTCAAAACTCAACAATAAGAAAACCAACACCCAAATCAAAAAATGGGCAAAAGATTTGAGTAGATACTTCACCAGAGAAGATTTACATATGGCAAATAAATACATGAAAAGATGCCCTATATCATTAGCCATTAGGGAAATAGATGCTAATTAAAGCTATAATGAGATACAACTACACACCTATCAGAATGGTTACACTAATAATAAAAACACTATCAGTGCTACTGAGAATGCAGAAGCAACTGATACTTGCATATGTTGCTGTTGGGAAAATAAAATGGTACAACGACTCGGGAAAACAATATGGCAGTTTCTTATAAAACTAAATGTGCAATTACCATATAACTCAGCTATTGTACTCTTGGACAATAAAATGAAAACCTGTACATGAATGTGTATATTAGCTTTATTTATAATAACCTAAAATTGGAAACAACCCAAATATCTCTCAGCAGATGAATGGATTAAGTATATTGTGGTATATCTATATAATGGAATACTACTAAGCAATAAGAAAAAAGTGAACTTTTGCTACACGTATCAACTTGGGTGAATTTCAAAGGTATTATGCAGAGTAACAGAAAAGAGTCTCTAAAGGTTACATACTTCATAATTTCCTTTATATGACATTCTCAAAAAGACAAAACTATAGTGACAGAGTGGTTGCCAAGGGTTAGAAGTGGAGGGGAGGGTGTGACTACAAAGGGGAAACATGAGGTTTTGAGATGATGAAACTGTTCTGTATCTGACTGTGGTAGTGGTTACGTGAATCTGTGTGTATTAAAATTCATAAAACCGCACAGTAACAAAAAGCCAGGTTCCCTATAGGTTAATTTAGAAAATAAAAATAAATGTTTTAAAATACTTCATAAAAAAGAAGATTATATGCAGTACCAGAAGAATGATCATACATTCTAGTTTGCCTGGAACAGCCTCAATTTCTGCCTTTGTCCTGGTGTAATTATTTGTAGTGCCACTCTCAAAATATCTGGCTTGAGTGGTAAATTACATGCTCACCCTAAATATGAAACTATTTATTTTCATTTTAAGACATGCAAAGTAATAGTGAATAATGTATTATTTTGGTTTACCATTCATATATAGAAGCACAGAGTTTTCATATCACATATCTGATAAAGGATTTGAATCAGAAAGTGTGTGATACACACTTTCCTCTAGGGAGAAAGGAATGGGTTGGGCTTAGCTGAAGTAAATATGGCAAAAGTAAAAATAAAAATTTCAAAAATAAATATAAGATGGCTCTGAGTAGGAAAGAAGAAAGTAATTTTTGATTAACAGCTCATGTTCATGTTAGGCCTTGATCAGCTCTTGAGGCAAATAGGGGACTGAAAACATTGATGGTCCTCTGAGGTTGTTGAAAAATGAAATGGTAGGTGCTGATGCCATCTATATTCTCACTTTCTGACTGAAACTTCCCCATTCTCTGATACCCGTGAATGGCGCTCGCTAAAGAAGTCTGTGCTTGCCAAGTATATGAACAATAGCCATCCTGAGGAAAAGAACCATTATTACCCTAATGTAGAAAGAGAAATTACAGACACAGTAACCACCCAAAGACTGGAATATATTAATTGTCGCCCACTGCTTTAATGGGGAAGAAAGAGCACGTCATTAGCATCAAGCGCATCCTAGGGTGGGTTCTCTTTGGAAGAATGACTCAGTGTAATAATGTGACTTGCTGGTTGCCTTTGACTGGAAGAAGACAGAGGGTTTGATTAAATGTAATTCTTATATGACCACTGTAAAGATACAATTTGTTCTACAGTCTCTTCTGTTTTGAAGAATTCCTTAAAGACAGATTTTTCTCAGTACTAAGATTTGTTTTGAATTTCCCACTTCAGTCAGGCAATGCAAGGGAGGCTTTTCCCCTTACGTGAAAATGCCCTTATAGACCATCATCATCCCCCACAAAACCAAAAAACCAAACCCATTGCCGTCGATTCCGACTCACAGCGACCCTATAGGACAGAATAGAACTGCCCCATAGGATTTCCAAGGCTGTAGATCTTTACAGAAGCAAACCACTACATCATTCTCCTGCAGAGCAGCTGGTAGGTTTGAACCACTGACTTTTCAGTTAGCAGCCAAGTGCTTAACCACTGCACCACCAGGGCTCCTTCATCAGCCACACCCCACACATGCGCTGCAAAAGAGGCATGACTCTCATTTGGCTATCACAATGATCTCTCACTGTCTCTTTTTCTTTTGATCTGTTTGTCTACTCGGTTCTACTTTTTCATGTTATAGGGAAACATTGCTATTATAATACAGCATTTCTTTCTTTCATAATCTTGGCTTCATTGGGTGAAATGCTCAATTCTGGACCAACTAGATAAATAAAACAAGCCATCCTAATAAGCCTCTGCTTCATTCTAGTATTCCATTTGTTATCAAAATGCAAACCTGCTTTTAAAATATAAGATAGAAAACAAGACACATTTTGAAGGTTTTTTTCCTTCAAAGTTTAGTTTATTTGTGATTTGAATTGCAGCTATTGCTTACTTCCCGCAAATTCACTTTTATTATTTTTCCATCTTCAATACAGGGGCAAATTAGATAGTTCATCCTTTGTGGCTGGAGTGGAATTATTTAGTAACAGTCACAGTAGAGCGAGACTAGATGCAAGTAGAAGGAGTTGAGGTGAGAACCCAAGACAATAACCAACTTCCTTTTCAGTGTTCTATCTGCCCAATCAGATTTAAATAAGTAGATTACTCCCCACCCCTTAACACTGCTTCTGTTTTCCATTTAATGCCAAGCATGTTGTGCTTCATTACCCTTCGCTGATTTCATTCTCTCCTTTCTGTCTTCTGGGTAAATATACAGTACACATCTTCTTGCTGCTAGGGTGGTTTATGGTCACTTTTTGTTTACACTGACTTCTGGTGCCTGAAATGACAATTCTGCCAAAAGTACAAAGACTGCCACTTTTACATGTCTCTGATTTTAAGCATGATTAAAATGAGAGTCAGCGGGTGGGAGTATGTTGTTCAGGATAGGACTTTGCATAACTGGCAACTGTGACCTCTTTCTCAAACACTGCTATTGTTGTTCAAGCTCTCATCAACATCTCCAGTGATTCGTGCCCCCTGCAATAAATCCCACTTTCTTAGCTTAGTATCCAATACCCTCTATATTGTGACCCACCGTATCTATCCAAGTTCACTTACCACTCTTTGCCACTATGCACCATTTGCTGTAATGAGGCAGGCCTCCCCATTGTCCTAGAAGCACACTGAGTTCTTTTCTCCTTTCCATACATCTCATTTTTATAAGGTGGAATGCCCTACCCTCTTCTGTACTCATCTAAACTCTGCCAGGCCCAATAGAAGCCTCACTGCTCCATGAAGTCATCTTTGACTATTTCAATCCTCTCTAAGCTTCTCTGAACTACAGCACTTATAATTGTGACTATAGAGTCATAGTAATTACATTTTCCATTATTAACTGTTGTTTCACGTGTTAGTATTGTCTTCTTCAATAGATTATACAGGCTCTTGGCAAGGCAGTGCTCAGGTCCCATACCTTTTTTCTACTCCCTGTAGCATGTGGAAGGAGCCCTGGTGGTGCAGTGGTTAAAACGCTCGGCTGCTAACCGAAAGGTCAGAGGTTTGAACCCACCAGGCACTCTGGGAGAAATATGTGGCAGTCTGCTTCTGTAAAGATTTAAAGTCTTGGAAAACCTATGGGGAAGTCCTACTCTGTCTTATAGGGTCGCTATAAGTTGGAATTGACTCAGTGGCAATGGGTTTGATTTTGTTTTTGGTAGCACGTGGTAGATGCTTAGTAAACACTTTTTTGAGTGGTTAGAATGCCCATTCCAAACTTCATTTCACTGTCTTAAACAACCAAAAGCTGATCACTCTTATCATCAACTACAACCATAACTTCTTTTCTCTCCTGTGCCTTTAACTCTTCAACCACCAAGTATATTTTAGCCAAATGAAACTAAAACCATATGACTACCACCAAACCATTATACAGTTCCAGGCTCTTGCCTAAGTTTCCTGGGGCTTCTCTCTATCTTTTAAGAATACCACAACACCAAAAGCAAAGATGACTTACTGGATACAAGATAAACATACAAAAATCAGTTGGATTCCTCTACACCAACAAAGAGAACTTCAAAGAGGAAATCACCAAATCAATACAATTTACAATAGCCCCCAAGAAGATAAAATACTTAGGAATAAATCTAACCAGAGATGTAAAAGACCTATACGATGAAAACTACAAGACACTACTGCAAGAAACCAAGAGACCTGCGTAAGTGGAAAAACATTCCTTGCTCATGGATAGGAAGACTCAACACTGTGAAAATGTCAATTCTACCCAAAGCCATCTACAGATACAATGTAATCCCGATCCAAATTCCAACGGCATTTTTTAAGGAGATGGAGAAACAAATCACTAACTTCACATGGAAAGGGAAGAGGCCCTGGATAAGTAAAGCGTTACTGAAGAACAACAACAAAGTGGGAGGCCTCACACTACCTGATTCTAGAACCTATTATACTGCCATGGTAGTTAAAACAGCCTGGTGCTGATATAGCAACAGATACATAGACCAATGGAACAGAATTGAGAATCCAGACATAAATTCATCCACCTATGAGCAGCTGATATTTGACAAAGGCCC
>NW_004444157.1:1806202-1838958 GCF_000243295.1 Trichechus manatus latirostris
ACCCCAACAAGGCTAGCACTAATCCAAAAAACAGAAAATAATAAATGCTAGAAAGGTTGTGGAGAGACTGGAACACTGATATACTGTTGGTGGGAAGGTAAAATGGTACAACCACTTTGGAAATCGATTTAGCGCTTCCTTAAAAAGCTAGAAATAGAAGTACCATAGGATCCAGCTATCCCGCTCCTCAGAATATATCCTAGAGAAATAAGAGCCGTCACACAAATAGATATATGCACACTCATGTTCATTGCAGCACTGTTCACAATAGCAAAAAGATGGAAACAACCTAGATGCCCATCAGTAGACAAATGGATAAACAAATTATGGTATATCCACACAATGGAATACTAGACAACGATAAAGAACAATGACGAAGCCGTGAAATATCTTATAACATGGAGGAAGCTGGAGGTCATTATGCTGAGTGAATTTAGTCAGTCACAGAAGGACAAATATTGTATAAGACCACTATTATAAGAACTCAGGAAAAGGTTTAAACACAGAAGAAAACATTGTTTGATGGTTACAAGTGTGGGGAGGGAGGGTGAGGGTTATTTACTAACTAGATAGTACATAAGGAATTATCTTAGGCAAATGGAAGGACAGCACAACTACAAAGGAAGTCAGCACAACTGGACTAAACCAAAGCTAAGAAGTTTCCTGAATACAGTCAAACACTTTGAGGGACAAAGTAGCAGGGCGAGGGGTCTGGGGATCATGCTTTGAGGGGACAACTAGGTCGATTGGCATAACAAAGCTTATTAAGAAAATGTTCTGCATCCTACTTCGGTGAGTGGTCTCTAGGGTCTTAAAAGCTTGCAAGTTGCCATCTAGGATGCATCAATTGGTCCCAGCCCACCTGGAGTAAAGGAGAATGAAGAACACCAAAGACACAAGGAAAGTATTAGCCCAAGAGACAGAATGGACCACATAAACCAGAGACTTCATCAGCCTGAGACCAGAAGACCTAGATGGTGCCTGGCTACCACCAGTGACCGCCCTGACAGGGAACACAACAGTACCTGATGGAACAGGAGAAAAATGGGGTGCAGAACTCAAATTCTAGTAAGAAGACCAGATTTAATGGTTTGATTGAGACTAGAGGGACCCCAGAACACATGGCCCCCAGACTCTCTGTTAGCCTGAAACTAAATCCATTCCTGAGGCCAACTCTTCAGACAAAGATTAGACTGGACTATGGGACATAAAAATGATACTTGTGAAGAGTGTACTTCTTAGCTCAAGTAGATACATGAGACTAAATGGGCAGCTCCTGTCCAGAGGTGAGATGAGAAGGCAGAGAATGTCAGGAGCTGGTTGAATGGACATGGGAAATCTGGCGTGGAAACGAAGAGAGTGCTGTCACAGTATAGCGAGAGTAATTAGGGTCACGTTAACAATGTATAAATTTTTGTATGAGAGACTAACTTGAATTGTAAACTTAAAGCACAACAATAAATAAAAGAGGTTATTGAAACACAAGCACATATCTTGAACAATATTTCAGTTTAAATTTATTTTCAAATGGCAAACTAAAAAAGGTATGCAGAGCAAACTCGATAACTCCACACCAACCTTGCCTAGAGACAGTGATTTCATGAGATTCCCTGTCTTTTACCCTCAGTTTAGAGCAAAACCAAAACCGACGATTCAGGTGGAGAAGTGGTAAATGAGAAATGAAACTTGACCTGTGGTTTCATGTTTAAAGCAAACATACCGATTCAGAGGGGTTGTCTTTGAAGGTGGATGGAAACAACTAGTTTAGTTCTAATGAGAAAGATGTTCATACAATACAGAACCAACTTCTGTGCATTAATAAAAATGGTCTAAAATTAGAAAATTCGTGAAGAATTGGGGAATAAGTCTTAATGCAGGACTGCACAACTTATGCAGTCGTTCGGATTTCAAATCACAATAATTTCAGTTCTCTAATTAAAAAATAGAAAAAAATACTACCAATAAACTCATTAGAAGATTCAATATTATAATCAGCAATAACCAAATTAAAATAACAGAATTTAATTTTTTCCTATTGGCAAAGATATAAACATGAATACTATGGATGACTGGAGTTGGTGGTATGGGGTGTGGAGAAGGCTTCTTGGAATAGTGATGGAGTATGATATCATTAAATATTTGGGAGGAAATTTAGAACATATATAATAAAAAACAATTCCACTTCTAGGATTTTACCCTGTGAAAATGGCCATGTGCAAAGATATATGTACATGCATTTTTATTGCACCATTGTTTGTAAATGTAAAAAAAATGAAAACAACCTAAATATCCATTAGTAGAGAATTGACTGAGTAAATTAAGGTTCATGTACATCCTTACAATGGAATACTATACAGCCTTCAAAAATATTGTGAATGTACTGACATGGAAAGATCTTCATAATAGAGAGTAAATAAAATTAAGTGAAAAAAAAAAGACTTCAAAACACTAGCTACAGGATGATCACATGACTGTAAACTGTCATTTATATAAGAATAAAAAAAACTAGGATGGTAACAACAAAATGTTAACTTTATTACTAGAATGAGGTTACAGAGGATTTCTTTATTACCTGTGCTTTCCATGAAGAACAAGCATTAATTTTATAGTAAAAAAAAGCTAAAATTTACTTCAGATTTTTTTTAATGAAGTACATGAAATAAATATGTAGCAAAGGTTAAAAAAAAAAAGGATGACTTCCTAGAACACTAAAAAAATAGCACTTTGCCCCCAAGGCAGTTTAACCCCTGCTCAAGAACAGAGTCCCTGGGCAGTGCAAACTGTTAACGTGTTCAGCGGCTAACTGAAAGGTTGGTGGTTCAACTCCACCCAGAGGTACCTTGGAAGAAAAGCTCGGTGATCTACTTCTGAAAAATCAGTCATTGGAAACTGTATGGAACACAGTTCTACTCTGATACCAATGGGGTCACCATGAACAGAATCAACTCAACAGCAACTGGTTGGTTCAAGAACGAACAAGTAACTTTAGGATCTGACCAAATTTTGCCAAGATCCTAAAGCTTCTTGGAGAATGGCATAATAAACATGCTGTTGATTGTGGTGATCGTGATGATAGGAATCTTGGCCTGAGTAACATAATAACAAAAGCAACAACAACAGCATACGTTATAGACTTTCTGGCATGCAAAACCAGAGGATGGTGATTAGTGATGGAAGCTGGATAAGAGGTCAGAATCAGGAGAATTAAGGGCTTGACTAAAAGCTAAAGGTCCATGCAAAGATTTGGGTCAGTATAACTAAGGCAGTTAAGATCCAGGCAATGCACAAGATCTGGTGGTACAGGCATAGCAGAAATCATAAAAGTCCTCAAAAGAGCAACAAGAGAGCTTTAAATTGAATCAACTTTTTATTCAAAACCATTCTATTTACTTTGCATTTGGGCAAGAGCCAATCTCAGTTCAAACCAGGACTTCCAACCGGTTCATTCTGGTTGGAAGCCCGCTGAGAATTTGCATTTCTAACAAGTTCCCTGCTGAGAATTTGCATTTCTAACAAGCTCCCTGAGCCCTAGTGGTGCAGTGGATAAGAGCTCAGCTGCTAATCAAAAGATCAGCAGTTCGAATACACCAGCCACTATTTGGAAACCCTATGGGGCAGTTCTACTCTGTTCTGCAGGGCCGCTATGAGTTAGAATCGACTTGAAGGCACTGGGTTTGGTTTACTTTTTTTAAAAAAAACAAGTTCCCAGGAAGTTATACATAAGAATCACCTGGGGATCTTGTTAAATTGTCAATTCTGATTCAGTGTATCTGGGGGTGGAAATACAAATTCTCAGCAGGGAACTTACTAGAAATGCAAATTTTCAGCAGGTGTGTGAACCAGTTTGAAGCCTTTATTCAAACGAGCTCAAGGCCACATAATGCCAGGATAAATACCTTAGTCTGCTTTGGGTGGGAATGTGGTGCCACAGAAAAGAGAGGATCCTTACATTCTGGCAAAAGAGCATTCTAATAACAGAATCCAAAGAGACTGAAACAAGCAATATGTATGTACAAGATTTATTTGAGGTGTGACAAAATATATTGTAAATTGGAATGTAGAGCTTCTGCTTTGTAGCAGACCCAATGTCTATTGATTTTGATACTGCTGAAATAAGAAGTTATTCATGCATATAGTTTCTGTCTGGTACAACTCACAGCCCAATTGATTACTCCCAATAAATCAGAAAAAAAAGAGGAAGGCAAACCCTGCTTTAAATAACCAAGAATCATTACAACTTATTAAGATATTATTTTGGCAAGAGGACTGAATCTGTCTTAGCATTTCTTATAGAAAAGTGGGCCATGTGAGGGCAAGAGTCATGCCAGAAGGGGTGAGATGACAGCTATT
Organism: Trichechus manatus latirostris; assembly: GCF_000243295.1. NCBI lineage: Eukaryota > Metazoa > Chordata > Mammalia > Sirenia > Trichechidae > Trichechus > Trichechus manatus. Next base: position 1,810,553 of record NW_004444157.1, read on the forward strand.
GTCCATGGAGCTCTACTCATAGTGCCTGGCGGGGTAGACCCTCAAGGCCTGTCAGCGACTTGGCTTTTCAGCCATTGAGATGACTGCTGTTTGTAACAAGTAAGGGCAAGAAGTTTATTGTTATTCCTGGACCCCAGGCAGAGTTTGTGAGTTCATGAACCCTTTGGATTGGTCTTGCCAGCCTTGTTTTTGCTTTTCTGTGTCTTTGCTCATGTTGTTCTCCCTTCAGGCTCAAAATACTCTCTCACGTCTTGTCTAACAATCCAAGTGCTCTCAATCCTTGAAGGCTCTGGATAAGTCTGACTTTCTCACAAAGGATTGTTTAGTTATTTGTGTGCACACCAAGTTCTGCTTTCTCTCATCCTCTAGATTCCTTTGGGGGTAAAACGTCAGTCAGCATTCAGTCATTGTATTGTTCATTGTTTCTTGACTTACTCAATTAGTTTGTAAGTTCCTTGAATATTGGAACTAACTCATATATTTGTCTTGAGGTTCTCACAGTGCCTAGCACCACTGTAGGTACACAGCTATACTATACAAACATACCACATTTGCCTCAGAATAGGGTCACTGTATAATTTACTGTCCAAAGTAGGATACTCTTGAGAGTGAAAAGAGGATGCTATTAATAATTATACTAGTCTTCCTTTGAAATGCATCAAAAAATAGGATGGATTGATAGATGGGTAGGATGGATAGATTACCGTAAAATGTTAACGGCAGATTCTGTGTGGTGGTCACTGTAAAATCATTTTAACTTTTCTGGATCTTTGAAAGACTTCATAAGAAAATATTGAAAAAGTATAATTACGCTGGAACAACACGAATAAACCAATACATATGGTCACATTGGCTCAGAGTTGCTGCAGCATTATCTCAGAAAGAAAAAAATGAGTGGGAAGGTGAAGGGAAAGGAAGGAATAGGAAGCAGTGTTGCTAGGTGGGTGGGCATGTCATAAACTAATACATGAATTTAAGTCCTAGTGTTAGAAATCTGGGTTTATTATCAAGAGTGATATTGCATTATTCTGAAACCAAGAATGATACAGTTGAGTTGGTCATAGGAGCTTTTGGCCATCACATTTAAGATTTAGGTTGTAGGAGAGGCAAGGAGGTGACCAGGAAGGTGGACCAGCTAGGGGGAGGAGTTCCATTAGCCTCCAATTTGGCACAATGATTTAGCACCATGCCAGGCCTCTGTGACGCACATGTCCCCAAGAAGCAGACCATTTAGTATGTTGACTTCAGTAGCAGAAATTGGCATATCAGGTGGAAAGGTAGAAATATAGCTCATTGAAAATCCCAAGGAAAGCTTTGTTCTCTTATTTGTTACTTTGCTTTACACCACAGATGTGTTTCTGAAAAGAAAATGTGGATTGTAATTATTTCTTAAAACTAGGCTCCATTTTCCTAATGTCTAACCCAGTGGTTCTCAGACTTGGCTTCATGTTGTAATCATCTTTGTAGTTTTGAAAAATGCTGGTGCATGGGTCCCATTCCTAGATGTTCTTATTTAATTGGGGATGGGCTGTGGTTTGAGAATCAGGGTTTTTGAAATATCCCCAGGTGATTCTAAAGTGTGAGAATCACTGATCTTACTCTTAGGGGTGCTGACAGATCTTCAGTTTGAAAGAGCTCTTGAACATACAGATAGCTGCACAAGGAAGTCTGAACCAAGGAGAGAGTTGATCCATAGAGTATTTCTGTTTCTGGGAGGAAAGGACTAGGGAGAAAGAGAATTTTGCAAATATTCGAGGAACAGAAATTAAGCTACAGCACTGCTTCTAGTATTTTACCTGTTTGTTCTCCTGCCCAATATGATTCTATCTCTCTACTATATGATTCATAAAAAGTCAAAACATGAATAAATTGAGTAATCATTTCCTCATGATGATTGTTGTTGTTAGGTGCCGTCCAGTCGGTTCCAACTCACAGCAACCCTACGTACAACAGAGTGAAACACTGTCCAATCCTACGCCATCCTCACGATCATTGCTATATTTGAGCTGTTGCAGCCACTGTGTCAATCCATCTCGTTGAGGGTCTTTCTCTTTTTCACTGATCCTCTACCAAGTATGATGTCCTTCTCCCGGGACTGGTACCCCCTGACAACGTGTCCAAACTAAGTGAGAAGTCTTCCATCCTCACTTCAAAGGAACATTCTGGCTGAACTTATTCCAAGACAGATTTATTCATTCTTCTGGCAGTCCATAGTATATTCAATATTCTTCACAACACTATAATTCAAAGACATCAATTCTTTGGCCTTCCTCATTCATTGTCCAGCATCTGAGGAGACTGAAAATACCATGGCTTGGGTCAGGCACACCTTAGTCTTCAAAGTGACATGTTTGCTTTTTAATATTTTTAAAGAGGTCTTTTGCATCAGATTTGCCCAATGCAATATGTCATTTGATTTCTTGACTGCTGCTACCATGGACATTGATTGTGGATCCAAGTAAAATGAAATCCTTGACAACTTCAATATTTTCTCCATTTATGATAATGTTGATATTGGTCCAGTTGTGAGGATTTTTGTTTTCTTTATGTTGAGATGTAATCCATACTGAAGGCTGTAGTCTTTGATCTTCATCAGTAAGTGCTTCAAGTCCTTTTTGCATTCCACAAGCAAGCTTGTGTCATCTGTGTAACATAGGTTGTTCATGAGTCTCCCTCCAAACCTGATGCCACATTCATCTTCATATAGTCCAATTCTCAGATTATTTGCTCAGCATACAGATTGAATAAGTATGGTGAAAAGATACAATCCTGATACACACCTATACTGATTTTAAACCATGCATTATCTGTCTCCTTGTCCTGTTTGAACAACTGCTTCTTGGCCTATGCATAGGTTCCTCATGAGCACAATTAAGTGTTCTGGAATTCCCATTCTTCACAATGTTATCGATAATTAGTTATGATCCGCACAGTCAAATGCCTTTGCATAGTCAATAAAACAGAGGTAAACATCTTTCTGGTATTCTCTGCTTTCAACCAAGATCCATCTGACATCAGCAATAATATCCCTCATTCCACATCTTTTCTGAGTCCAGCTTGAATTTATGGTAGTTCCCTGTCAATGTACTCCTGCAACTGTTTTTTAATTATCTTCAGCAAAATTCATTTGCGTGTGATATTAATGAAATTGTTCCATAATTTCAGCATTCTGTTGGATCACCTTTCTTTGGAATGGGCACAAATACAGATCTATGCTTGTCGGTTGGCCAGGTAGCTGTCTTCCGAATTTCTTGGCATAGACGAATGAGCACCTTCAGCGCTGCATCCATTTGTTGAAACATCTCAGTTGGTTTCTGTCAAATCCTGTAGCCTTGTTTTTCGCCAATGCCTTCAGTGCAGCTTGGACTTCTTCCTTCAATACTGTTCTTGATCATATGCTACCTCCTAATGGATGAACATCAACCAATTCTCTTTAGTACAGTGACTTTATATATTCCTTCCATCTTTTTTCGATGCTTCCTGCCTCATTCAAGATTTTGCCCATAGAGTCATTCAACATTGCAGCCTGAGGCTTGAATTTTTTCTTCATTTCTTTCAGCTTGAGAAATGTCAAGCGTGCTCTTCCCTTTTGGTTTTCTAACTCCAGGTCTTTGCACATTTCATTATAATACTTTACTTTGTCTTCTTGAGCTGCCCTTTGAAATTTTCTGTTCAGCTCTTTTCATCATTTCTTCCATTTGCTTTAGCCGCTCTGCTTTCAAGAGCCAGTTTCAGAGTCTCTTCTGACATTTGTTTTGGTCTTTTCTTTCTTTCCTGCCTTTTTAATGACCTTTTGCTTTTTTCGTGTATGTTGTCCTTGATGTTATCCCACAACTCATCTGGTCTTCAGTCATTAATGTTCATTGCATCAAATCTATTCTTGAGATGGTCTGTAAATTCGGGTGGGATATACTCAAGGTTGTATTTTGGCTCTCATGGACTTGTTTTAATTTTCTTCAGCCTCAACTTGAACTTGCATATGAGCAGTTGATGGTCTGTTCCACAGTCAGCCCTGGACCTTGTTCTAACTGATGATTTTGAGCTTCTCCATCATCTCCTTCCACCGAAGTAGTCTATCTGATTCCTGTTTATTCCATCTGGTGAGGTCTCCTTGTATAGTCTCCATTTATTTTGTTTGAAAAAGGTATTTGCAATGAATAAGTCATTGGTCTTGCAGAATTCTCTCATGCTATCTCTGGCATCATTTCAATCACCAGGGCCATATTTTCCAACTACTGATCCTTGTTCTTTGTTTCCAACTTTTGTATTCCAATCACAAGTAATTATCAATGCATCAGCATCAATGATTTCAGTGGTGCTTCCAGACTAAGACAGACTAGGGAGAGGGACCTGGTGGTCTACTTCTGAAAAAAATTGGCCAGTGAAAACCTTATGAATAGCAGTGGAACGTTGTTTGATATAGTGCCAGAAGATGAGCCCCTTAGGTTGGAAGGCACTCAGATATGACTGGGGAAGAGCTGCCTCCTCAAAGTATAATCGACCTTAATGGCATGGATGAAGTAAAGTTTTCAGGACTTCCATTTTGCTGTTGTGGCATGACTCAAAATGAGAAGAAACAGCAGCAAACATCCATTAATAATTGGAAAGTGAAATGCACAAAGTATGAATCTAGGAAAATTGGAAGTAATAAAAAATGAAATGGAACGCATAAAGATTGATATCCTAGGCATTAGTGACCTGAAATGGACTGGTATTGGCCATTTTGAATCTGATAATCGTTTCGTCTACTGTGCTGGGAATGACAAATTGAAGATGAATGGCATCACATTCATCGTCCAAAAGAACATTTCAAGATCTATCCTGAAATACAGCGCTGTCAGTGACAGGATAATATCCATACACCTACAAGGAAGACCAGTTAATACAACTATTACTCAAATTTACCCACCAACCACTAATGCCAAAGATGAAGAAATCAAAGATTTTTTACCAACTCCTGCAGTCAGAAATTGATCAGACGTGCATAATCATCATGATTATCATACCATTATTTTTTTCCATCTTGTATATTTGGATATTTATTGTGTTTTCTCAGATTGAAGCCTTCCTTTTGTTTTAGAGCATTCTGTATCTAATTTGGCCTCTTCGTATAACGCAGTTTTCTCCTGTCATGGCTAATAGTGAAGCATGGCTAGATGCCGTGGTGAGGAACATTATACTTTTCTGTTTCACCTGTTTGATGGAAGTGTCTCTGGAGGTGGGTAGAATAGTATTTTACTTGAAACTGTTAGCAAAAAGCAGATGGTAAAAGTCTGTTTGGGACACCTGTATTTCCCTTCTCTCTTGATCAAGAGAACAAGTCACTACTTATTTTATCATTGCTTATCTATTATTGCAAGCTACAGTGACATCAACATCCTCTTTGCAGAATCCTCGTGTATGGCTGCCGGTTATCAGAGACCTGTCACTTGGGTGGTTTGGGCACTTACAGGTGGGGATGTCACTGGGTAGATGATGTATTTGATTTGCTGGCCAGAGTCTGGAGACTCAGGTTTTAAAAAGTGATTACTTACTTCATGTGAAAGATCAACTAGAGTTGTAAGGTGACAATTATTTGGGACCTCAAACATTAGAAAATTACTGTCTGTTATATTAATGTCCATATTACATTATATTTAATCTGCCTAGATATGCCTCAGATTTATTGCCTCTAAGTATATTTTTGAAGCAATAACCTGAGTTTTTATAGAATTGAGATTCATATTTGAGAAATTAAAGACTTTGATATTCAGAAGACCCATATTGTCTATCTACTTTCCCTTCTTTTTTCTTTTTACATCTTGGTTTAGAGTTACTGCTCCAAACCTTGTCCATTATTTATCAGGGAAACTCTACTTTTAAATGGCCTTGGCTTTATTTGATCTAACTATAATAATTTGATTTTTTATATAAAATATTCAATCATGCTTTACCATATGGTGAACATCATTTATACATAAAAGCTACTTGCTGTTCTACCTTTGGAAATCGTTAGAGAATCTCAGTAAGGGTTTTCTAGCCATCTGCTTCTCTTTTAAACCTTGTGTTAATGTAGACATCTGCAGTGGTGACTGTAGGGTTATTAAACTGCAGTGTCCAGTTGAATGCCCTTGTGCATAACTCTCTAGAAATCAGGCCTGCATGAAGAGATCACTTCTACTGTTTTGATACCACTGTGTTCCAAGGTAGATTTCCCAGCTTCCTGCATGGAAAGGGTGCTTATATTTATCTTACGTGCAGCTATCTTTTCAGTAGAGTCCTTCCCTTTAAGAAAGCCATTGTCGTAAGACTCAAACTTATCAAACAGATTAATTATGGTGCAATTAATCACATTACTAAAGCCTTCCTCACTTTGTTGGAAATAATTCTCCATGGAATTTCTTTGTAATTTCCCTTCTGCATTTATCTGTTTATAAATCTGTAATTGACAGAAAAAATGGCGGGGGAGAGAAAAATAGGCAAAAGTGCTATAAACTACTGCCACACAAAGTCCAGAAAGAGGACAAATCATTTCTAATACTGTAATCATTATGGGAAATGATTCAATTCAGAAAATTGAGTTTAGACTCAAATTTTCTGGAATACATTTATTGCACAGGGTAATGAATATTTGTGTTTGGATTAATGGTCTCTTCATTTTTTTTCAAATGAAAGAGTACCTCCTTTAGCTATCTAATAAATTAACTATTTTATTTAAAGGAAAAAGTGTAGTAAGATATGAAACGAACCTGTAGCTCTAGCCTCCACATTCACTTGTAATAAAACCTGTAAATTTTTATTTGTAATATTCATAAACCTAGCAGAAAATAATTTTCATCATTTTGATGGCAATCAACTTAAGCAAGATGTCACCTAGGAAGCGAAGAAACAAAACCCAGGAGAATTTTTTTTGTTGTTCTTGTTGTTTCAGCACTGGGGATCAGTAAAAGACTTATCACCCACGAACTGATGACTAAATTATTCCGTTATAAGTGTAACCTTCAAGTACTGTAGTTAGGAGCATCAATTTTGAGATTCATTTCAGGAAGAATTGCTTTTATATAATGAAATAATATGGCAGATAAAGAGTGAGATTCCTGTAAACCTGTAATTCATGACACTTTGCACGGCTGTTTTGATCTACGGAGTCAATTGGTAAGAACCAGTAAGAGGTAATTTTCTCATTTTGCCCAGAATTTTTCATTCTCGCTATCACTAAATACAGATCTTTGAACTAAATTATAGGCACAGGGTAATATTCAGGGTGGATGAGTAGACCAAGCAATTTAATGGCAGTTTTGTGTGATTAAAAATGGAATCAAAACTCCTGAGCTGGATAACTGAAAAATCTGTGTATTGCCAGCATAATCGTGGCAGTGATGAGTTATGTTCATATTACTCGAAGAGACAAAAGAAGGGTCAACTATTTTTTAAAATATTTGTCTTGCTTTATAAGCATTTGGAAGTGCTTGCTGCTGTTTCCTCAGGGCTTCTGCTGACCTTACGTTTCGTATATAGTCTGAAGTAAATAACCGTGGGAGGTTTTAGTGGTCTAAAGGAAAGAGAGAGTGCAAGGCCTCTTAGACAATCTTTTCAGTTCACTAAAGGTTGAGTGTGTTTGTGCAAATCCAGTTTAATTATATTTCCTTGGCCAATTGTAAATACCTCAAGGGCAAGGATCCCAGTCTTTGATTTATTTGGAATTTCACAGTAAAACTGGGCTTGCTCATAGTAGGCGCTCAGTAAATGTTTATTTAATGACACTAAGGAAATGTACCCCATAGTGGCTAGTACAGTGCCAAGTCCATAGTCACAAAGCACTCACAGTTGATTTTCTGTAACAAACCAAGTCATTCAGTGCTTTGAGATTTGGGTTGACTGTAAACATTCCAAAGGCATATATTCAGGTTAACTTGCTCATCACTTCAGAAGGTACAGCCAACATTTTAACCCCACATTGTTGATGCTTAACTGTGTCTGACCCCCAAGGAAGACCTTTGGCCCATGGTGATGGAGCCTTTCATGAAGGAAGGCAAAACTCCTTTTGATATGGCTGCAGAATCTGGCAGGAGAATTCACTTTTAGATTTCAAAGTCAAGTAGGGAATGCAGAAGTAACAGTTCAATTAAAAAAAATAGTGACTTCAGTTTAATACATTTCGATGACAGTTATAATGTCTGTTTTGAATCCAGCTGACCTGTTTGGGATGTACCAGTTTAAATGATGCCTGCTATTCTGCTTACATTTTTTCTAGAAATATAGACAAACTACTTTCTGCTCAGAATTCTGCTTGAGAGCAACTCATAAGGTGGAACAGTAGCTGGCATGGTTCATTAGAGGATTTAATTGACCCTGAAATGCAATGAGTTGTGTGTGTGTATTTACTGTCAGTTTAGGGGACTGTGTGTGCCTCTTTTCAGTGTTCTTAAATATGCAGTAATACATTTTTCAAAGTTAATAATTGCTCTTATGTTCCCTCTTTGAGGCCACTTGTTTGCTTCAGATTTTTTTTTTCCTGCCTCTTCTGATTTTGGTATCAAAATCTGTTTTTACATTTTCATACAAAGGTAATTGAAATTGGTTTAGAGAGCCTTTTAAAGAACATTTTTCAAACTCAGAGTGTACCTCCCTCTGATTGAAAACCACAGTAGAGCAAAGGAGGAAAAGCAAACACTTTGGCTTATATAGTAATAATTACCACTTTAAAATATTGAAAATTATCATTAATCCAAAGAAACTTCAAACCCTCTCTGGCCACCCAGCATAAAATTTTAGGACTGCAAGAGAGTTTCTATGGTCATTTGGTACTTTCCCTTGCCTTTGGGAAACTTAATAGCCTCTGAGCTTTACTTTAGCCTGAAGCACCAAAGAATCCTGCTGCTTGCTTCATTGGGCTTGAAAATAGTGGGCAAAAGAAAATCTTGCGCAAACACTGTATGCATGCAAAGTCTTTCATATAAAGATAACTTCGCAGACCTTCTTACAGTAGGAAGCGTGCTTTTTCCCAGTGGTTAGTTAAGTTGTGCTGAACCAGTGGCACCTTCTTGTCTGTTGTTTCTGGTTGCCCTCCAGTTGATTCCTACTCATGGCGACCCCATGTGTTACAGAGTAGAACTGTTCCATAGGGATTTCTTGGCTGTAATCTGTACAGAAGCAGGTCTCCAGAACTTTTCTTCCACGATACTGCTGGGTGTACTGAACCACCAACCTATAGGTTAGCAGTCAAGTGCAAAGCGTTTGCACCATCTAGGGACCACTGCCTCCTAAGAGCAGAGCATATATTTTTAAGATGGCTGACAGAGGTTCAGAGATATAGGTTCAGACTGGAGAGCCCAGCAAAGGAATCTCAGCTTATGCGGGGAGTATGAGATCAGCTTTGGCCTCATAAATGTCTAGTTGCAGACAGATAACAAGTTAACCTAACCACCTAGCAAGTGCATGGTTCCTGGGGTGAGGGGAGGACTCTTGGTTGGGAATCAGAATGTGAGGTATTGAATGAGTAAACGTGTTTGATGTATGCAAAGGGCTTGGTGACTGGAGTGGAGATGGGGGTCAGGAGAGGATGCGGCATCAGTAAATGTGGATGGGCAAATGTGAGCTGATTGTTTGGGGGAGAAAATAGCAAGAATGACTGCACTTCAGGAGGGAAGAATGTTGTGAATTACTGCTGGCTTTGAATGCATTTAAATATTTTATAAAAATATTTCTTTAGATTATTTTTTCAATATCATTCTGGAAATCAAAAGAATGTTCTCAAACTTTTTTTTTTTTCAAAACTCCTTGGAAGGGTTTGGAGCCCTCATGACACAGTAAATGCTCTTGGCTGCTAACCAGAAGGTTGGCGGTTCTAACCCACCAGCCACTCCGTGGGAGAAAGATGTGGCACTCTGCGTCCTTAAAGATTACAGCCTTGGAAACCCAACAGGGCAGTTCTGCTCTGTCCTACAGGGTTGCTATGAGTCAGAATCTACTCAGCGCACAAGAGGCTGGAAGGGTTTGGCCATACAGGCAGCACTGAAAGGCTTCTCAAAGCATAGTAGGTTAACTCTCCTGTGTGACCTTCATCAAGCTGCTCATCTTTTTGTGTGTTTTCAATTGTAAGTCTATTTATTGCTCAGACTAGCTGTGAGACTATAAATAGTATATGCTGTTTGCTTATCTATTTGTTTAGTCATTCATTCATTCACTCTATAAATATTTTTGAGGGTCTAATATGTGAGTCCTGGTGGCACAGTGGTTAAGAGCTTAGCTGCTAACCAAAAAGGTCGGCAGTTTGAATCCACCAGCTGCTCCTTGGAAACCCTATGGGTCAGTTCTACTCTGTCCTGTAGGGTCACTATGAGTCAGAATCAACTCAGTGACAACGGGTTTTTGTAATATATGTTCCAGGCACTTCACAGTATAGTTTATTCATTCAGGAAATATATATTGACCACCTACTGTTTACTATTAACACCAGCAAGATAGTATGAAGAGCTCTTTGTTAAATCTCTCACTCTCTCTCTGCCTTTTAAAACTACTTTGTACTGCTTTATCTAAATTTCACCGTTATAATTAATCTCCAGATCTCCTTGGATGTAGGTGAGGTATCAATGATACATAGGTAATTGAGACAAAAATATATGGAATTACTTTAAAAAGTACAAAGTAGTGTATATATACAGAGTGGTGTAGGTATTATTTGTTGTCACTTTTTACCCTTGATGGAACAATGCTCATGTAGAAGCATAATGTGACTGTGTTCTCACCATCCTCCTCCCCCACCAAGAAAGTGATATGGCTACAGCTGGTTGGATCAGAAAGAATGTGAAAAATGAAAAAAAAAAAAAAGATTTCCTTTCCCTCTAGTCTCTCCATGCCATTTTACCAAAGCTCATCTACTTTGGGACAGAGCATGATTGTTAAGCTTTCCTGGGGGTTACGACTATGCTTTTAACTGTGACTATTGATGTTGCTGCTACATACCCCCTTTGACTTTCTTTTACATGTTTTATTCTGTAAATGGATTTAAAAAAAAAAAAAAAAGACCCATTTCTAGCTCTCTCCCATGAATAGGGTAGATAAGATTGGTTTTGCAGTTTTCACGAGTACCTTAGTAGTACTGGAGTCAAATGCTTGCAGGGAGCCCCCGCTGAATTGTAAATGCCCCATCCCCAGAGTATATAGCTCAGTGCACCTCTGAAAGCAGTCAATCGTTTTTCATTAAGCAGTGATTTGATTAGATAAAAATAAAAGTTGCTTGAGCATTCATTTTTGCAGCAGTGCATAACAAATTTATGCAAATTCCCGTGCTACTAATCTGCATGCAAAATATAAAAGTGTGATTACCAAGCCATGTGCACCTGTATTGAAGTTTAATCAGGTACAAATATTAATGGAAAGAATAAAGCGTTTAACAAAAGTCACAGCTGTTTGAGGTTTATAAAATACTGCAAATAGAGCTTTAACGTATTAATGATAATTCTGGTGTTTTCAGACTAAACAGAATCTTTTTTTTTTTTTTTTTAAGAACGCCCCAAACGAGACAATTCTTTAGTTGCACTTGGGGAATACAGAGAAATAGAGATTGGGATAAGTGACTTGGCTGATTTAATAGTCTAGGTGTGACCAAATTGTTTGAAATATGTAAGTACCGAAGAGGTCTTTCATTAAGAATTGTATTATATTCTCAAGGACAACTAGAATAGTTTTAGGCATGGAATGGATATTTAACTAGCACCTAACTTGGTGCCTAGCACATAATAAATGTTCCATAAATATTTGTTAAAATTCTTCCTTTATTCACGTTGATTAGAAAATTTTAAATGTAAAAGGAACAGTGTGTCAACTTCCAAGTAAATGAAAGACTGTGTATTATATTTTACAATGGTAAGGAAAAGAATAATATTTATTGGATGGCAGGAACTGTGCTGGCCACTTTACATACATTCTTTTGTTTAATTCTCATGACAGTGCATGAGGTAATAACTCTCTTTTAGAGATGAGGAAACTGGGGCTGAAAGAAGTCAAAAAAGTGGCCAGAAATCGCACAGCTAGTCGGACTCCAAGATCCTGCTCGTTCTGCTCTACCACAGTATCCATCTCATTCCATTCAGTATCTCCAGGGGTGCTTGGGTCCCTCTAAGATGCCAACTGTGTAACTTTTGATGACCAGTATCAAATTTATTTGAGAAGCTAAGATTCTAAATGAGAATCCCGTGAATGATTGGCATTAAAGTATAAACTTCCAAATGTAGAGAAGATACTATGGTGAAGGAATGACCTCTGCCAATGTATTTCTCTCACTATTATTATTTTTTCTGGTCTTCAGAAAAGTGATCCGAATACCACTGGATAAGAGAGAGGCTAAAGAGTGATTTTATGTCTCTGTCTCACAATCTGTGGTTGTGGGGAATGAGTCACAACCTTATTTACGTCTGAATCTTGTTCCTTAAAATTGAATACAACACCATCTTCATTCATGGCAGGCCCGAAAATTAAAAGGTATAATTTAATGCTACACGTTTTCCATGCTGATGAAAGGTAACGAACAAGAACATCCAGCCCCATCTCTGTCCATTTTGGGGGAAAGAGCAGAGTGATGAAAGGGGTAATTTCTGGCTTAGGTCAGATGTGACTTTCATACCTTGATAGAAGCAGTCGATTGGAGTGGAGAGAAAGTAAGGGTCATGAATTAAGTTATTCTGTAGGCCATAGTGATTCAGGTAATTTGGAAGAGAAAAAATTTCCTTTTCTACAGTCGTGTCATTCTTCATCTCAAAAATATAGGCTTCCAGTGCTTCTTCCTAGCTCTTTATCCAGAAATGCAAACTTCGAATTAGCTGGCTTCAACTTACCCCTTCAGGCTTATCTCTGATTAGTCTTCATCACAAACTAACGCATTTTTACCAGACTGGTGTACTTACCATCTCCTGAAACTTTCCTCCTTTGCTTATACCTTTTTTTTCTCTCTTTTCTGGAATGTTCTCCCTCTACTTTTCTTCACTCCTCACTTAACACAGATATGAATCTTTTCTTTCATTCAAGGCCCAACTCAACTCTCATCTTCTCCACAGAGACTTCTTTGGAACCTTAGCTCACAGCAATCTTCCTTTCTTCATATTCCTATAATATGAATAGTCCATTTAATTGCCTATGCCTTTTATTTTCTTCCTTCCCTACCTTCTTACCTCCCTTCTTCCTCCCCTCCTTTCCTCTATCTGTCATCCTCCCTTTCTTACTTCCTTCAGTAATTACTTAACTATCTGCAAACCAGAACATATTTGTGTCTTCAACAGACACAGGTTTTGCCCTTATGGAGCTTGTTCTTAAATGGAACAGAAAACTGCTGATAAAAGAAACAACCAATAGCTCCTCTGAAGTAAAAGGACATGATTCTAGGAGAGTGGATGATAAGGGACCACATAGACTGAGAAAACTGACTGGGGTCGGGGACAGTCAGGGAATGCCTTCTGAGGATGTGATAATTAAGCTGAGGCCTGAAGTTTGAGTAGTTATTAACCAGGTTGTGGGAGAAAGCCTGAGAAGAGCATTCTAGTCATGAGAATCGTATATGGAAAGGTCTAGGAGTGAAAGGAGGAGTGTGACATATTCAGGCCCTAAAATAAATCCGCTGTGGCTGGAGTGTACTTATATGACTAATTGTTTTGCTCATGCTCCCGCTCCTCAGACATATTGTATGATCCTTTTGCACTGATATGATTTGTTGTATTTATTTTTACCTAATTCTTTTGAAAGGACTTTAATGATCATTGACTCCAAACCTCAGTAGGCCCTGGGATGTTCAGTGGTTTGCTGAAGGTCAATCATATAGAGTCTGCTGTACACTCCAACCCCACATCCAGTGCTCTTTCATTGAAATGATTCTATATAATTTTGTAAATAGTGTATCTCTAAAATAAGCCTGCATGTGGTAAATGGTTGAGAAATGCTTTCATTTACAGTTGTTGACTGTGTGATCATCTGTAGAATAGAGAAGGGCAGGAAGGTGTAGAATCAAAAGGTGTTTCATTACATGGAAGGATTTTATAGGATCAAGGTGTAACCCATGCTCAGGGCAAAGAAATACATGTTAGGGAGGAAATGGTATACATTTGTAAAAGATCATGCTAACTGAGCTTTGGCACGCATAGGGTAAGAACTCAATCTTAGAAGAAAATCTGTGTGAAATAAGAGATGAAGGACGTTATAAAGAGAATTCAGAGAGTCTTGGATTTAATCCTGTTCCAAATGAATATCTTGAGACTGAAAGATAAATAATAACTTGGTTGTGGCTTCATTGGTGTAGGGGTTTTGAAACATGGTCCTAAAATTCTTTGACATTACAATCATTGAGAGATGGAAGTTTATGTCCCTTCCCCTTGAATCTGGGTTTTCTAACTGCTTCACCAGTAGAATACAGTGAAAGTGGCATTTCGTCAATTTCTGGGCCCAGGCCTTAAGAAATAGGCAACATCTACTCCCTCTCTCTTTGGAAGCTCACTGTTATCACCTAGCCATCATGCTGTGAGGAAACCATGCAGCCCGTGTAGAGGCCCGCATGAAGAAGAACCAAGGCCTCTGGCCCACAGCTCTGAGTGAACTTCCAGCACATACTTGCCAGTCCTATGAATGAACCATCTTTAAAGTAGATCTTTCAATCCCCAGTTGAGCTACCCTAAATGACAGTTCATACATCAGAGACAAGATGTTCCTACACCTGCCAAAATTGCAGATTTATGAACAAAGTGAAATAGTTGTTGTTTGAAGCCACTAGGTTGCAGGGTGGTTTGATAGGAAGTGATACATAGTTGATACATTTGTAGAAATCTTTCAGATCTGCTGAGTGGTGGACAAGATAGGAAGATCTCAGTTCTCATAAAGGGCTCTACAGTTTTAGAAGTGGAAGGCAAACTGAAGAAGCCAAAAACAGCCTGGTAAATTGAAAGAACACCAAAACAAATCCATAAACCAGAGGGAGCAATTATGAGGTCCCAGGGGAGTGTAGCAGGAAGAATCTGTGATTTGAGGCGAATGGGGTGAAGATACAGAAAAACTAAGAAGCAGTGTTAGGATTCCAGGACAGTAAAGTCAGTCATGTGTGAAAAGGTATAATTTATTCAAGAACATAAGGTAAAATAGGATAGGGCCAAAGATCAGGTCACCAGCAGAGATGTAAGTGTCTGAGGTCCTTGAATATCTGGTTGCACCTGATGGTGTCTCTTCCTCAGTCTGACTCTGGCTCACAGTTTAGCCCTGCATGCCCAGCCCATCTGCTTCCCTACAGGGTCTTGACACATACTCTTCCAACCATCTTGAGGGCACAGAGGGTTTCAATTTGCACAAACTAGTTGAGATCCCTTTCAGTCCACGTATCTGAGCTTTAAAATTAACAAGAGATAGAGAGTGGAGTCAATATATTTTAAAATTACATGTCAAATATGGGACTAGAGTTTGAAAGTTGTATTTACTTCAACATATATAATTCTCCTTCATGTACATTCAATGTCAGTTTTGCCATGAAATGTTTGTGAGGTGAGGATGAGTTGATATAATTTAGAGTCAGAGTGAAGGGCAAAACAGGTCTAGAGAAGTCACTCTTATCTTGGAAAAGGGTGGGAATATGTGTCCTTTTTAAGAGCTTTTGGATCAAATTCATACGGCTGAAAGTATGAATTATAATAAATTATACCATGTACTATACGAGGTAGTTCCTGCCTTTGATGAGCTTATTCATTTTAACAAGTGGATATATAAAATACATTAAGACAATTGAGAAATGGACGGTGTATAAATGGATAACTATGATCCAAATGGTTTCAGGTTTGATTGTCAAGGTTTCTTGTTTGATTAAATTGAGCCTTAGGGAATACAATCTCTTCATCTGTCATTCATTTAGAACAACTTAAAGTTAGTCTGATGGGCAAAATGGCTGCCTGGCTAGGAAAAGGCAATGGGAGATACAATTTTTGAGAGTATTTTGGAATATTTGATGCTCCTGAGAAGTGGATGATATTTATTCTTTTCTGAGGCATGCTCACCAGTGTGGGTGCTATTCTAAATAGAGTGCATTACAGATTCCAGACATATGCCACATTCATTTTATCCAGATGATGAATGACTTATTGATAATCCAGCCTTTGTACTATTTGTGACTCCAGTTCTTTTAATAGCCATGATGTCATGGAGATGATACTTACTGGGATAGATGTTATTAATGGTCACTATTCAGCTTTTTATTTGCAAAGAAGCCAAAGGGCAATTGGAGGGGGCCGAGGTCAGCTTGACTCACTGACTCCTTGAAGTCATCTGTGTGTTCCCATTTTGGGATCCTGTGAAGAAACAGAAGCCAATTTGAACACCACCACAGTTTGGATGAGTTTCCATTTGAGGAGCTCCAGAAAACTCCCACAAGTCAGATTCAGAGGAGTTTTCAGGGGATTGCCAAAGACTGTGCAGTGTTCCTGGCAGGAGTGGGAACAACAAGCAGATGTTTTAGCAGAGTGGAGCTCATTCTGGGAAACTATTCCTGGGCATTCAATGAGAGAGACTGAGAAGGAGGCCACTTCAGAAAAAGGAAGGGAGAGCCTGACTTGGGCATGCACCTGCCTAAAAGTAGGCTTCCACAGTTTAGAGTTCCAAGCAATTAAAGTAACTTTAGACAGACATAGTCACTAATTAATCTCTTGAACTTTGCATGAAAACTCTGGCACTGTAACTAGTCTTGTGACAACATGCTGTTAGCTGTGGTAATGGTTTGGTTTGTTTTTCTTCTTCTTTTTTAATAAACATATTCCTCTCTGTGCTTATCACATTTTTTGAAAACTTGAATACTTAGAAATGCATAGCTGCTTTCAGCACCAAATAGTTATATGACTTTTGATAAATTCTGCATCTCTCTAGGCCTCACTTTCCTCATATGTAAGAAGAGAAAGAAGGTAACCTAGATGTCACTTTAGGTCTATTCCAGCTCTTGTTGTTGTTAGGTGCCATCAAGCCAATTCGACTCATAGTGACCCTATGTACAACAGAATGAAACACTGCCCATTCCTGCACCATCCTCACAATCATTGCTATGTTTGAGCCTATTATTGTAGCCACTGTGTCAATCCATCTCATTGAGGGTCTTCCTCTTTTTCGCTGACCCTCTGCTTTACCAAACATGATGCCCTTCTCCAGGGACTGGTCCCTCCAGCTAACATGTCCGGAGTAGGTGAGACAAAGTCTCACTATCCTCACTTCTAAGGAGCATTTTGGCTGTACTTCTACCAAGACAGACTTGTTCATTCTTCTGGCAGTCCATGGTATATTCAGTATTCTTTGGCAACACTGTCCTTCAAAGGCATTGATTCTTCTTCTGTCTTACTTATTCATTGCCCAGCTTTCATATGCATATGAGGTGAATGAAGATACCATGGCTTGGGTCAGGTGCACCTTACTCCTCAAGGTGATATCTTTGCTTTTTAGCACTTTAATGAGGTCTTTTGCAGCAGGTTTGCCCACTGCAGTACGTCCTTTGATTTCTTGACTGCTGCTTCCATGGGCATTGATTGTGGATCCAAGTAAAATGAAATCCTTAACAACTTCAGTCTTTTCTCCCTTTATCATGATGTTGCTTATTGGTCCAGTTGTGAGGATTTTTGTTTTCTTTATGTTGAGGTATAATCCATACTGAAGGCTGTAGTCTTTAATCTTCATCAGTAAGTGCTTCAAAGTCTTCTTCACTTTCAGCAAGCAAAGTTGTGTCATCTGCATATCGCAGGTTGTTAGTCTTCGTTCAGTCCTGGTGCCACGTTCTTCTTCATGTAGTCCAGCTTCTAAGATTATCTGTTCAGCATACAAATTCAATACTATGGTGGAAAGATACAACCCTGACACACACCTTTGCTGATTTTAAACCATGCAGTATCCCCTTGTTCTGTTCGAATGACTGCCTCTGGTCTGTGTACAGGTTCCTCATGAGTACAATTAAGTGTTCTGGAATTCCCATTCTTCTCAATGTTATCCATAATTTGTTATGATCCACACAGTTGAATGCCTTTGTATAGTCAGTAAAACACAGGTAAACATCTTTCTGGTATTCTCTGCTTTCAGCCAAGATCCAGCTGATATAAGCAGTGATATCCATCATTCCATGTCCTATTCTGAATCCAACTTGAATTTATGGCAGTTTCCTATGGATGTACTGCTGCAATTGTTTTTTAATTATCTTCAGCAAAATTTTACTTGCATGTGATATTAATGATATTGTTCGATAATTTTTGCATGCTGCTGGATCACCTTTCTTTGAAATGGGCACAAATATGGATCTCTTCCAGTTGATTGGCCATGTAGCTATCTTCCAAATTTCTTGGCACAGACCAGTGAGTGCCTTCAGCACTGCATCCATTTGTTGAAACATCTCAGTTGGTATTCTGTCAATTCCTGGAGCCTTATTTTTCACTAGTGCCTTCAGTGCAGCTTGGACTTCTTCCTTCAATACCATCGGTTCTTGATCATATGGTATCTCCCGAAATGGTTAAACATCAACCAGTTCTCTTCAGTACAGTGACTTTGTGTATTCCTTCCATCTTCTTTTGATGCTTCCTGCCTCATTCAAGATTTTCCCTGTAGAGTCCATCAGTATTGCAACTCAAGGCTTGAATTTTTTCTTCAATTCTTTCAGCTTGAGAAATGCAGAACACGTTCTTCCCTTTTGGTTTTCTATGTCCAGGTCTTTGCATGTTTCATTATAATACTTTACTTTGTCTTCTCAAGCCACCCTTTGAAATCTGTTCAGCTCTATTACTTGATCATTTCTTCCATTTGCTTTAGCTGCTCGATGTTCAAGAGCAAATTTCAGAGACTCTTGTGACATCCATTTTTGTCTTTTCTTTCTTTCCTGTCTTCTTAATGACCTTTTGCTTTCTTTACATATGATGTCCTTGATGTCATCCCACCACTCGTCTGGTCTTTGGTCATTAATGTTCAATGCATCAAATCTATTTTTGAGATGGTCTCTAAATTCAGGTGGGATATACTAAAGGTTATACTTTGGCTCTCGTGGACTTGTTTTCATTTTCTTCAGCCTCACCTTGAGCTTTCGTATGAGCAACTGATGGTCTGTTCCACAGTCAGCCCCTCACCTTGTTCTGGCTCCTGATGTTGAGCTTCTCCATTGTCTCTTTCCAAAGATGTAGTCATTTTGATTCTGTGTATTCCATCTGGCAAGGTCCACGTGTATAGTCACTATTTATTTTGTTGAAGAAAAAGGTATTTCAGTGAAGAAGTCATTGGTCTTGCAAAATTCTGTCATGTAATCTCTGGTGTCATTTCTATCACCAAGGCCATATTTTCCAACTACCTATCCTTCTTCTTTGCTTCCAACTTTTGCATTCCAATCACCAATAATTATCAATGCATTTTGACTGCATGTTTGATCAATTTCCAACTGCAGAAGTTGGTAATAAGCTTCAATTTCTTCATCTTTGACCTTAGGGGTTGGTGCATAAATTTGAATAATAGTCATATTAACTGGTCTTCCTTATAGGCATATGTATATTGTCATGGATTGAATTGTGTCACCCAAAAATTTCTGTCAACTTGGCTATGCTATGATTCCCAGTATCATGTGATTGTCCACAATTTTGTCATCTGATGTGATTTTCTTGTGTATTGTAAATCCTGTCTCTATGATGTTAATGAGATGGGATTAGTGGTAGTTGAGTTAACGAAGCAGGACTCAATCTACAAGATTAGATTGCATCTTAAACCAATCTCTTTTGAGATATAAAAGAGAGAAGGGAGCAGAGAGACATGGGGGCCTCATACCACCAAGAAACAAGCACCAGGAGCATAGCATGTCCTTTGGACCTGGGGTCCTTGCACTGAGAAGCTCCTCAACCAGTGGAAGATTGATGACAAGGGCCTTCCTCCAGATCCAACAGAGAGCGAGAAAGCCTTCCCCTGGAGCCTGCACACTGAATTCAGACTTCTAGCCTACTAGACTGTGAGAGAATAAACTTCTCTTTGTTAAAGCCATCCACTTGTGTTATTTCTGTTATAGCAGCACTAGATAACTAAGAGAGATATTATCCTGTCACTGACAGCATTGTATTTCAAGATAGACTTTGAAAGGTTCTTTTTTTGACGATGACTGCAACGCCATGTCTCTTCAATTTGTCATTCCCAGCATAGTATACCATATGATTGTCTAATTCAGAATGGCCAATACCAATGCATTTCAGCTTACTAATGCCTAGGATATCAATACATTCCATTTCATTTTTAATGACTTCCAATTTTCCTAGATTCATACTTCATGCATGCCATCTTCTGATTATTGATGGATGTTTGCAGCTGTTTCTTCTTATTATGAGTTGTGCCACATCAGCAAATGAAGGTCTCAAAAGCTTTACTCCATCCACGTTGTCTTAGTCATCTAGTGCTGCTGTAACAGAAATACCACAAGTGGATGACTTTAACAAAGAGAAATTTATTTCTTCACAGTAAAGTAGGCTAAAAGTCCAAATTCAGGGCGTCAGCTCTAGGGGAAGGCTTTCTCTCTCTGTTGGCCTTCTTATCAATATTCCCCCAGACTAGGAGCTTCTCTGCGCAGGGACCCCAGGTCCAAAGGATGTGCTCTGCTCTTGGCACTGCTTTCTTGATGGTATGGGGTTCCCCCCCACACACACTCACTTCCCTTTCCTTTTATCTCGTAAGCTAAAAGGTGGTGCAGGCTACACCCCAGGGAAACTTCCTTTACATTGAATCAGGGCTGTGAGCTTAGTAAGGGTGTTACAATCCCACCCTAATCCTCTTTAACATAAAATTACAACCATAAAATGGAGGACAACCACACAATACTGGGAATCATGGCCCAGCCAAATTGATACACACATTTTTTGGAGGACATAATTCAATCCATGACACATGTCATTAAGATCAACTCTACTTTGAGGAGACAGCTCTTCCCCAGTCATATTTTGAGTGCCTTCCAACCTGAAGGGCTCATCTTCTGGCACTGTATTAGACAATGTTCCACTGCTATTCAGATTTTCACTGGCCAATTTTTTCAGAAGTAGACTGCTAGGTCCTTCTTCCTAGTCTGTCTTAGTCTGACAACTCCACTGAAACCTATCCACCATGGATGACCCTGCTAGTATTTGAAATACCGGTGACATAGCTTCCAACATCACAGCAACATGGAAGCCACCACAGTACAAAAATCAGTGATTTATTTGGGCACAAGCAAGAAAATCATGAACCGGAGAGACCAATCTCTGACCACTGATGAAAATGGGAAAAATGAAGAACTCCTCAACAACTGGCAGAATAATCATTGTAACAATAAGACGAAGTTCTCAGGGCATAATTTACATGTTTATCACTGTTCAGGGATATATTCACTCAGTAAATATTCATTAAGTATAAATTATATGCCAGACGCTGCGTTAGGTGCTGGAGATAACACATTGAACAAACCATGTGTGGTCCTTGCCCTCAGGGAGTTTACGGTCTAGTTGTGAACCCACAAATATTAAATACTGTTCAAACAGAAGAAGGGGATACTGTGTGGTTTAAAATCAGGAAAGGTGTGTGTCAGGGTAGTATCCTTTCACCATACTTATTCAGTCTATATGCTGAGCAAATAGTCTGTGAAGCTGGACTATGTGAAGAACAACACATTGGAGAAAGACTCATTAACAACCTGAGATATGCAGATGGCACAACCTTGCTTGCTGAAAGCGAAGAGGACTTGAAGCACTTACTGATGAAGATCAAAGACTACAGCCTTCAGTATGGATTACACCTCAACATAAAGGAAACAAAAATCCTCACAACCGGACCAATAAGCAACATCATGATAAATGGAAAACATATTGAAGTTGTCAAGAATTTCATTTTACTTGGATCTGCAATCAATGTCCATGGAAGCAGCAGTCAAGAACTCAAAGGATGTATTGCATTGGGCAAATCTGCTGCAAAATATTTTAAAGTGGTCAACACTTTAAAGTGCTGAAAAGCAAAGATGTCACTTTGAGGACTAAGGTGCGCCTGACCCAAGCTATGGTGTTTTCATTCACCTCATATGCATGTGAAACCTGGACAATGAATAAGGAAGACCAAAGAAGAATTGATGCCTTTGAATGATGGTGTTGGCAAAGAATATTGAATATACCATGGACTGCCAGAAGAATGAACAAGTCTGTCTTGTAAGAAGTGCAGCCAGAGTGCTCTTTAGAAGCGACAATGGCGAGATTTCGCCTCATGTACTTTGGACATATTATCAGGAGGGATCAGTCCCTAGAGAAGGACATCATGCTTTGTAAAGTAGAGGGTCAGTGAAAGAGAGGAAGACTCTCAATGAGACAGATGTACAAGGTAGCTGCAGCAATGGGCTCAAACGTAGCAATGATTGTAGGGATGATGCAGGGTCGGGCAGTGTTTCATTCTGTTGTACATAGAGTTGCTATGAGTTGGAACCAACTCAACAGCACCTAACAACAGCAATTATATACTTACAACAGAGTAACTGCTAGGAAGAAGAATTAAAAAGGGTGAATCTGGCCTAGTAGAGGATGGGGGTTAGGTTGGGGTTATGAAAGTCTTCCCTGAAGAAGATACATTTCCAAGCATTATAGAACCCAGTACCAAAGAAGTCCAGACTGTATGTTTGAGTACTGAATCAGTTGTTTTTGCTCTGTTCCATGGCTCTAACTCCAGGCAGCAAATTCCAAATCTTCACAATTAGTCCCAAATGGGTTTGGGTAGAATAAGTGGATGGGTCAGTAAAAACTGTATCTGTGATTAGAAACAAAATTCACAAAGACCACATTATGTTGTGCATTGGAGGGACAGGAAAGGGTTAAAATTCTGTGAATGCTGTGGACTGAGGCCTGGAGTTCATATAGTGATTCAGAGAGTGGCTCTTGAGCGACACCATCTGGGTTCGAGTCTTGGCTCCTCAATTTACTAGTTAATTTTCTGAAAACATGAGCAGGCTCAGTGGAAGATAAGAGGAAGCAGTATACACAGAGAATGTGTATCATAGACTCTTCACATTTTTGTAAACTTAGGAGAGAAAGAGGGGCACATTCATTGGATTTCAATTATCCTTTCTAGAAAATGTGAAAATTAACTAAGATAATCCATGGAAATAGTTAGCACAGTGCTTGGTACCTAGTAAAGATCAATAAATATTAGCTATTGTTGTTGCTGTTAGTATTTAACAAAAACAGTCATTCCTCCTCTGCCATTCTGGAAGTAATACATAAGAAATTTACCAAATGCCCATTGCATCTTACACTTGTACCTTCAATAACCAATGTCGACTTGACCAAGAAAAGAGAGGAATGGAATTTTGTGGGGTTTGTACGAAAATGGTAGTAGGATAGAGACAATTCATGCTGTGGTTTTGCATGGGAAGAGGCTGAAAGCAATCCAGAGGAATGTTATAAACTTAATTTTTAATGCAATCTAACTTGAAAAGTACTGGGTGTGTTTACTATTTAAAATAATGTTGTTTTGATGGCAGTGGTAATATTGGTTTGTGTGTGAGAGAGACATTCTACTTGATGTTTTAAAACAGTTTTTTTGATTATCATTTATTGGAGTGGTTTAGAGTTCTTTCACTGTGACAGGGACCCTGATCCCCTTCCTTGCAATCATAGTTATAATGTAACTGCCCTAGTACATGCTTAGCATGTATCACATTCTCAGTGCATAATTACTTACGATGAGAGTAATGATCTGTTTGAGTCATGCCATATGGTTTAATGATAATTGCTACCATCCAAGAAAGTATTTACCATTTGGCTTTGTATGGTTCTTGCTAGGTATGTTATGGGCCTATGTTAGGCTTACTATGAAGTAAATAGGCAGAAATTAATTAAATCTTCTCCCTCAAACCAAGTATGGGTGCATTTTCTTGGAATCTGTGGACCCATGATCATGTTTGTATCTGCAGCTTTACTATCAAAATGGTTTTCAGTGTCCAATTGAGCATGGTTCTGTATTTCACTCTGAAACCCAAGGAGAGCTTTCTTTTGGTGTTAGTGTGCCAGCCCTTCAGTTTTATGTCTCTCCCTTTGCTAACATAGATCCTTTGCTTAAGTAGGGCCTTTCCACCTGGATCACGGCCATTCTTACTGCCGTCCATACCTTTGCTCATGTACCTCACATGTATGGAATAATTTCCCAAGCTCTTCTCGCCTGTATACTTCTATCTTTCAAGTTCCCCTTCTGTTCAAACCACACTAGACTTTTCCACTTAGAGTATAAGTTCCTAAAAAAGGAGGCCCCATAATATGTACTTTTTTTCTTTTTTCCAGAAAGCTCAGCTAAGTATGGAGTCACTGGGTGGTGCAAATGGTTAACAAGCTTGGCTGCTAGCTGAAAGGTTGGAGGTTCGATTCTCCCCAGAGATGCCTCAGAAAAAGGTCCAGCGATCTACTTTCTAAAACAATCAGACATTAAAAACCATATGGAGCACAGTTTACTTTGACACACATCAGAATCAACTCGATGGCAGCTGGGTTTTTTTAAACTGTTTTTTCTTTTTCTTTTTTTAAGCTAAGCACAGAGCTAGGCTCCAAAAAGAATCTCAGTACTGAGAATTTTCTGAAACAGTTAAACATGAGCAGGCTCAGTGGAAGATAAGAGGAAACAGTATACACAGAGCATGTGTATCATAGACTCTTCACAGTTTTGTAAATTTGGGAGAGAAAAAGGGGCACATTTCAAATCCTTATCAGCCATATCCAGAGAGAGCTGTCAATTTCCTCTGGTCACCAAGCCAGGTGTAGACCCTCAATTTGAGATACTAGATTTGAGATATATTAAGACTATGTGATCAGTACAAATACTGTTTAGAACTTTTGGGTCTTCTCCTTTGGTCATCACACCTCAGGATTTCTGGATGGCTTATGTACTGATGAATCAGAATGATGGAAAAATTGATTTGACTTTGTTGTCTAGTGAATTTGTTTTTCATAAATTTAAGGACAGCAGCTTGGCCAGTAAGCTTTTCTGCAGACTCTGCTTTCCTTGCCCTAAAGTCTTGGCTAGGAGCGTAAATAAGGAGACTGTATTGTGGTCATTTGAAATTGCTAGAAATGACTTCAATATATCAATACAGGAGATAATTTAATTTCCCTTTGTTAGGTTAGAGACACTTGAAAATAAAGCATATGCAGATGTGAAGTATTGAAATATTTCACAAGCATGTATTTGCAGTGTATTTTGAGAGAACTTTACCCGTTAGAAAATTTAGCCATTTCTGTTTCTTTACCTTTTCTTTTTTGTTATTGTTGTTGTTTAGGTTTTAAGACTATTTGCTTCCCCAAATTGTATTTTATTTTACTTAAGGAATAAAGAAGTCTAGTTCCTCCAAGACACTTCATGGATGCCATTTGGTAACAGTGGATAAATGGAAGGTTAAATGATTTGCTCAAGGTCCAAAAGAAAGTTAACAGCAGAAATGAGACAGGACTTCTGTCCTTTTTGCCAGTTGCCTCTCATGTTCACTCTACTGATGACCCTTTCTGCAATAGAGTAGTCTCCCTATGTTTGAAAGTAGCCAGTTAATTAATCGAATAAAGGGAATGATCGTGGTGATTTAAAAATATCCATCTCTTTCACATTTTCCTCCCAAATGTATTTTGAGTGTGTGGATCAAGGAGATGATTTTTACAATTTAAATCTGATTGGCACCACTGCTGTTAAATGAAAATGTGGTTACTGGGTATTGAAATGTAATTTTCAAAATTGATAATCAAAAATCTTGTTAGCATTTGGGCCCATTTTGTGAGAAGTTCATGGTGCTTTAAAATTAACGTTGATTAAATGATGAATTGATTGGAGAGAGGCCACTTATAAAATTGGGGATGTGGCGTGGGGGCAGGGGTGGCAATGTCTTTGCCAGATGAGGAAAACTCATTAATGAAACAAGAGGTCTAGAGAATTCATGAAGGGCAGTATCCCAGATGATTGCTTCCATTACAATGTAATTGGTAGGTCAGTGGGTATTATAATATGGTATTTGTGATTGTGTCAGGTTATATTATTGTGGAAAGTAGATCTTTTTGCTATGGAAATACTTTAGCACTTATGATTCGTTTAATAAGATGCCTGTGTGCAATGACATTTTACATGGATCGTAAATGTTAACCAGTAGACTAAGTTGAATAAGAAATGCAAAAGAGGATTACTTTCAAATAAAAACATTGTAGAGTGTTGAGCATGAGTTCCACTAGCTAATCTGTGGTATAACATGCTTATTTCCCTTGAGTACATGAGAGCCAGACTGCAATGTTGAAATGCTCATGATTAAACCAGCATTGAGCACACTATAGTGTAGAGCCTGAGTGACCGCAAGAGATAGGAATCCAGGACCCAATCTATAGCCTACAGCAAATTGTTTGCAGTACCATTGCTAGGAGCTTACCACTTCCCACTTTTTGGTGTTTATTCCAAACCTAATGAAATCTCTGAAATGATCAGCAGCATCACACTCAGGGCATCTTGTAGCAGATGCAATAGCCTGGGCAGGAAGTATCACAACCATCTCTTTCTATCCAGAACAGCAAGGGATGGTTACCAAGAACTTTCCTGTAGCTTGCTTTTTTCTTTGATCTTGTGACAGCCCTATGATGAAGGTAAGGGCTATTATCCCCATTTTGTAGGTTAGGAAGGAGCCCTGGTTAAGTACTGGGCTGCTAACCGAAAGGTCAGTAGTTCAAACCCACCAGATGCTCAGTTGGAGACAGATGTGGCAATCTGCTTTCGTAAAGATTGTTGTTGTTGTTGTGTGGCATTAAGATGATTCCAACTCATAGTGACCCTATAGGACAGACTAGAATTGCCCCGTAGGGTTTCTGGGCTGTTAATCTTTACAGGAGCAGATTGCCAGGCCTTTTCTTCCGCAGAGCGGCTAGTTGGTTCTATCCACTGACCTCTTGGTTAGAAGTTGAGCTCTTAACCATTGCGCCACCAGAGCTTCGTTCTGTAAAGATTACAGCCTTGGAAACTCTATGGGGCAGTTCTACTCTGTCCTGTAGGGTTGCTATAAGATGGAATCAAAGTGGCAACAGGTCTGATTTGGTTTTTGGTATAGGTTAGTACACTGAGGATCCCAAAAGGTTGTGAGTAAATGGCAAAGTCAAAATGTGAACCTGGGTGTTCTGCTTCCCACCCCCAAGTTCAGTGTTCTTTATATAATGCATGAATAACATGGACCACAGAAATTGTAGTTAAAATTCCAAGTCAAATTACATCAATGCCTCAATACAGTTTTTTAAGATTTATTTTCAAATGTCTGGAAAATGCATAGTTTGAAAAATGGTATCTGTAATTCTCAGTGCCCCCAGCTGGTAGGAATATTATAAGCCCAAAGTACTAGACTAGATTGTACTAGAATTGCTTTGTGTTAAACCTAGAACAGGCAGGTCTTGATTTAAGTAAATGCAATAAAACAAAACTCAAACTTGCAACCTAGATAACATACAAAAGAGTTGCTTTACAAGGGGAATTCCACTTGTGTGTTTTATATCAATTTATGAAAACAAATTATCCATCTCTGGGGACTTTAATGGAAACACAACTGTTCTGTCAAGTAAAATTCACCTATGCTACCCTACGATCATGCAAAAGTGACAGATAAGATTGTTGTTGTTTCATACAAAATCGTAACTCCTGCTTGTGCGATGGTTTGTAGTACTCTTCCCTAATATTCGCCCGCTAATACTTTAGGCATCTAGTTGATTACAAATGATTATGAGCTTTTATATCGAAGAGCATCAGATTTAAATGAAATAGAGAATAGAAAAACAATTGAAGAGTTAACAAGACCAAAATCTTGTTCTTTGAAAAGATCAACAAAATTGATAAACTATTGGCCAAAGATACAAAAAAGACAAAAAACAAAAACAAAAAAACAGGAGAGGAAGCAGATAACCCATATAAGAAATGAGATGGGTGATATCACAACAGACCCAACTGAAATTCAAAGAATCATAACAGAATACTATGAAAAACTGTACTCTAACAAATTTGAAAACCTAGAGGAAATGGACAAATTTCTAGAAACTCACTACCTACCTAAACTAACACAAATAGAGGTAGAAAAACTAAATAAACCCATAACAAAAGAAGAGCTCGAAAGGTAATTAAAAAATTCCCAACAACAACAACAAAAAATCTCTGGCCCGGCTTGCTTCAATGGAGAATTCTACCAAACTTTCAGAGAAGGGTTAACACCACTACTACTAAAGGTATTTCAGAGGATAGAAAAGGGTGGAATACTCCCAAACTCATTCTATGAAGCCAGCATGACCCTGATACCAAAACCAGGTAAAGACACCACAAAAAGAGAAAATTACAGACCAATATCACTCACGAACATTGACGCAAAAATCCTCAACAAAATTCTAGCCAATAGAATTCAGCAACATATCAAAAAAATAATTCAC